>NC_090938.1:474601081-474906910 GCF_040938575.1 Ambystoma mexicanum
GCGGCTGTTGACTATGGACATGGCCAGGGTGAGGTCCATCAAGTCCCTTCTCGTCATGATGTCCTCTTGCACCTTCGTAGTGCGCCTGTGCAGACTGCGGATGCGGCCACTGCAGGAGTTCCTCGACGCCCATTGGATACAAGCGGCGGGCAGCTTCGAAGACTGGATATCGCTCAACGAGACCTTTCGGCAAGCGATGCGTGCGGGTGCCCCACCACCGGATCCTGCGGCGGGTATGGACTTCCAGACCCCGGCATATCAGGAGACGGTGACGAAGGACGCCTCCCTGGAGGGATGGGGAGCGCACACCAGAGATCTCCACGCAAGAGGCCTTTGGCTCCCGGAGGAGAGGTCACTCCACATCAACGTACTGGAGCTCCGGGATGTGTTCAGGGCCCTGATCCCCAGCCCTATCCAAGGAGGCGCAGGATCTGTGGCACTGGGCCATCGGCCAAGGGATGTTTCTGGTACCCTTCCACCAGGCAGGAATAAAGAACACCATTGTCGACTCACTCAGCAGGGAGCTGCGCTCGTGCCACGAGTGAGAGCTACGACAGGATCAAGTCGATCTGCTATTCCAACGATGGGGCAATCCAAGTGTCGGCGGTTCGCCGGCAGGTTTCCCCAGCCCGGGAGCATGGGCGATGCCTTCTCATTCCCCTGGGATGGCCTGTTCCTATATGTGTTCCCACCTTTGCAGTTGCTGCTGTGACTCATCAACCAACTCAGACGGTCCTGTTGCAGGATGATCCTTGTTGCACCGGCGTGGCCGAGACCGATCTGGTTCCTGGACATGTCAGCATCCCCCCCAGTCAAACTGCCGATGAATGATGATCTCCTCTGCAGAGAATGAGGCGCCATCTTCCACCACGACCAGGGGTCGCTGAATTTGCAGGCCTGGCTCCTGCAACACTAGAGTTTGGAGGGTACGATATCCCGGCAGACTGCAAGGAGGTGCTGGCAAAGGCGAGGGCGTCCTCGACTCTCAAGTGCCATGGACATTAATTGGAAGAGGTTCTCTGTCTGGTGCCGTGCACGGAAGATTAACCCTCTGCGTATTACGGCCCCCCAGGTGCTGCCGTACCTACTGTCGCTGGTCAAGGCTGGGCTAGCGCACGCCTCCATCAAGATAATCTAGCGGTGATCTCCCGCTACACCAGAACTCCAGGACGATCATCTCTGTGGTCCCATCTTCTGGTGAAGGAGTTTATGAAAGGATTGTTCCGATCATTCCCGCCGGTGAAGGCTCCAGCCCCGGTGTGGGAGCTCAACGTGGAGCGAAGCAGGCTCATGGGGCGCCATTCGAGCCTCTGCATTTGGCACTGTTGAAGTTCCTCGTGGAAGACTGCGTTTCTTGTGGCCATCACCTCCACACGAGTGGGAGAGATCCAGGCCCTCTCCTGTAAACCTCCATACCTGACTTTCCACGAGACGAGGGTGGTGCTGAGGACGCACCCCTCCTTCAATCCCAAGGTGCCGTCGGACTTCCATCTCAACAAGCCCTTGGTGTTATCTTTTTTCTTTCCGTCGCCTTTGTCGCCGGCTGATAGGACTTTGCACTCGCTGGATGTAGCTAGAGTGCTTAAGTTCTACGTGGACCGCACAAAGAGCCTTCGGAAGACATCACAACTGTTTGTGGACTTTGGACCTGTGAACCAAGGGAAGGCCCTCTGGCTCTCCGGCTGCATCATCCACTGTCACTGGTTGGAAAACCGATCGCTGCTATCACGGCATTCCTGTCTGGTGTACCCCTGCTGGACATCTGCAGGGCTGCTACATGGAGGTCGACGCACACCTTCATGAGATTCTACTGCGTCGACCGGGATTCCAGGGTGGAGTCCAGGGTCGGCCAGCAGTGCTGCGCAACCTGTTCGACTGAAGGTGGGCCTGGTGAGGAGGTAAGAGTTGCTTAATGTTAAGCCTTGCCACCTCCCTTGGTTGTGCATGGGTGTACTGCTATGTATTCTTATATTCATGAGCATGAGAATCCATGCCAGACCCCATGCTGGAGAAGGAACAACTTACTTACATGTAACTGTTCTCCAGCATGGGTCTGGCATGGATTCATGTCACGACCCACATCCAGAAACCACCCTGGCAAGCCCATGGGCCAGGAGGGGTCTTGGCTCGGGTCTCCAACAAACTTAGGCATCCTTTGCCTAAGTTGGGGGCAAGGGAACTACTTTATTTCAAGTGCCAGCCAACATGGAGGCATCCACATAGCTTGGCTCCTTGGAACCAAGCTATGCGGTATAGTGTTTTGGGTGTGGTTGCCTAGGAACTACTTTACCTGGACTACTTTCTTGAAGCTATTTAAACCACACCCGACTTGGATAACACGCTTCGCGTTACTTTGCAATCCTGCAACGTGACGCTCATCGTGTTCAGCTGTACCCGCGAACCTCGCAAGAACAGCATCTCTAAAGAGACAAAAGGACATCGTTAGCAGCAGCAGCTGCTTACCGTAATTTCATTGTTAGCTGCCCACAGCTCCTGCAAACAGCATCCGAGGATCAGCGCGTCTCCCGGACCGGCGGATCTGCAAAAAGGAAGAGACAAGACATTAGACACTTTTACAACATAACGAATTGTGCCGAAAAGCTTACCTCGCAAGTCGACCAGCAACGCCTCGGGATTTCATACGCTGGGTGAGCACCGCAATGTGTGGGAAAGAAAAGACAACAGGTTAGCAAAGGCAAGGCATCGTAGTGCTGCGCATAGCGCCTACTTACCGCATCAAGGCGCTCTTAATATGCCATTTACCGGCGAGACCCAATTCAGCCAATGGATCACATTGGACTTCTGCACACCTAAGGAAGAGAAAGACATTATTTAAACCAAGAAAGGCATGCAAGAATAACAATATACAACAGCAATAAGACCTACCTGAAAGACTCAAAACGGGCCGGTATCTAGAAGTAACTAGATCGCAGTCGCCCCCAAAGCACAACGCGCCCCTGCCAAGAAGGCAGGACGGAGAGCACACCTGAATTAACAACAAGGTGAGGAGAGGTCCAGAGGGGCTGCAGGCATAAGGGGAGGTGGGGGTTGCTTACCCCAGTTGCCCAGTCTTGAACATTGCCCACCTGTATTCCAGGCAGAACTTCCCTGCTGGTCACACCTGGGAACCACAGAGAAGGATACCAGAGTCCCTACGGCTGGGTGGTGTCCCTGTGGATACCAGGTGAGCGTAACAATTTGCATGCAAACCCTCCTGCCTAGCCCTTTGCGGCTCTTCACTTAGTCCTACTGCCACTTTACGTGCTACCAAATCTGAAGATGGCTGCCAGAGGAGGGGCTTAGGTAGAGGGCAGTCATTGTCTGGGGGCAGTATGACCCAGAGACAAGTGATTGGTTACTAGTAGAAAGACAGTTCAGAAACAAAACTGAAACTGATTTTTGTTGTTTACCGAGGATTCCCAGCCTGACGGGGAAAGTCATGAGCATGTGAATCCATGCCAGACCCATGCTGGCATGGGAACAAGTAACTTGTTCTTTCTCTGCACCATGGCATCCTGCATCCCACTCATCCCGAATTGTCGGCTTTTCATGCGGCCAGTGCAGGAGTTTCATGCCGCAAGATGGTCCTTGGATCCTGGTCCGACAAGTTTCTCATCTCCCAGGAGCTGGCAGACGCCCTGCAGTGGTGGACTCGCTCCGACAACATAGTGAGATAGTGAGGGGTATGCCTCTGGTGGAACTGGATTTTCAGTACACAATTATGACAGACGATTACCAGGTGGGTTGGGGGGGCGCACCTCCACCAGTTTCAGGTCCAAGGCTTGTGGACCCTCAAGGGAGGCTTCATTACACATCAACATTCTGGAGTTGAAGACAGTACACTAAGTACTGAAGTATTTTCTGCCCCTCATTCAGGGCTCTGTGGTTCGGATTGTGACACACTACCACAATGTTTTTTCTGCGCAAACAGGGAGGCACGCATTCGCAGCCCCTGTCCTGGGAGGCTCAAGCGGTCCGGCACAGGGCCATCACACATAGGGTTTGCCTCATGGCTTACTATTTGCCAGGGGTTCAAAACGTTCAGGCAGATGCTCTGAGCAGAGAAAACGCTCAGATGCATAAATGGCGGATGAAAGATATCCAGGTGGTAAGGATATTAAAGAAATGGGGGAGTTGGTACCTCCCCTCCCCCCCATGGATTTATTCGACCAGCCCAGACAACCAGCAGTGCCGTCTTTTTGCGGGCAGGGTGGCTGATCCGGACTCGAGGGGGGGCACGTTCTCATTCTAGTGGACGGGCCTGTTCCTGTATACATTACCTCAGTTTCCTCAGATCCAGAAAGCGATCCAGATAGTAAGCAACGTTCTGTGCATGGTAATCCTGGCTGCCCTGTTCTGGCCAGACAGAACTGGTTCTCTGACCTACTTCACCTAGCAGTGGACTACCCTCTTCATCTGAGGTCGGAGCTGGATCTGCTGACGCAGGATCCCTCAGCCTTGCAGCGTGGTTCCTGACCACTCCGAATTTGGACACCTAAATATTTTGCGGGACTTTTGCCGCATCTTGGCAGCCGCAAGGGAGCCATCTACCAACATGTCTTATGGTCGAAAGTGGAAAAGGGTCTGTGCCTGCTGCTCGAGTCAGCCAAACTTTCAACCATTACATGTTTCGCCACTGCAACTCTGCAGTATCTCCTGCTGTTGGCAAGGGGGGTGGGCGAGATCTGGTGTTGCCTTCGATCAAGGTCCACTTGGCTGCACAAGGCTGCGCATCTCTACACCTCTGTTCAGCGACAGATTGATTAAGCATTTCCTCAAAGGTCCTTTCTGGACGTCCCCCCTCCCTTCCCACCCAGAACACTAGATAGCCTTGCCCCCTTTTTTCCAAAGGCTACTACTCCAGCGGAGAAAGCACTGCATTCCTTGGATGTCAAGAGGGCTTTGAAGTTTTATCTTGAGGACTCAGTCCATCGATGCAACTATTTGTGGCTTTCGGCCCCTCCAACAGGGGAAGGCTATTTCGAAGCAAGGACTTTCCCGTTGGGTATCATCTACGATTTCCTTCTGCCACAAGAAAGCCGGGAAAGCATTTGCGGTCTACTTCCAGAGCCCATTCTACAAGGTCCGCGTCGTCGGCAGTGCTGTGGGTGGGCATACCGCTCAGTGAGATTTGCCAAGCAGCAACATGGGCGGTGCCGTATACCTTCACCCCACACTGTCTGGGTCAACAACATGCGAAAGATGTGCGGGTGGGAGGTCCTCCAGCACCTGTTCCAATAAGGTAGACCCTGCAGCTTCCAGGATGTTGGTTTGACTAATGTTTTCAGTCATGTTAACTGAAAATAATGGGTGTTTTTCTATTGTTGGTTTAGGGTGCCTGGGGCAGGGGTATTGTTTGCCTGTTCTGCACCTCCAGGTTTTTGTACTGCTATGTACTCCACTCACAGAATGTGAATCCATGAAAAATTGAATGCTGGCTAAGGGAGTAGTTTCTTACCTTTAACACCATTTCTCCTGTGTTGGTATCTTTCATGGATTCACATGTGCCCTCCGGCCGCCCCTTCAGGCAAACGTGCGTTTCGGGTTTACTCCATTTTGGGGAGGTTAAACTCTGAAGGGAAGCCGTGGGGGTCTGGGCTGTTTATACTGGACATACTATTCTAAAGCACCTATAAAGACATGGATATGACACTCAGTGTACAAGTTTTCCATAGAAAAACCGCTATATTAAAGTTACTGAGGTTTCCCAGCCTGATGACGGAAAATATTCACAGCATGAGAATCCATGAAAGATACCAACGCTGGAGAAATGGAGTTACAGGTAAGAACCTACTCCCTTTGGTTAGAAGAGTGGTCCAGCTGGCTTCTGTCTGGTTGCAGTGATGCAGATCTGGGTTCCTGGGCCTCAGTCGTGGAGACAAGAGGGAGGACTCCTGCGGCAGCAATACGGAGGTCAGTGGCAGCTATGGGCTCTTTTCAGATCAGCGGTACTTTGCGGTTTCAGAGCTCGGTAAATCGCACCACCTTGGATTTTGGACACTGGTTGGGCTTCCTTCACTCCTTGAGTCCTGCACTCTGGTGAGGATACTTGAACTCTAGTCGTCCTGCTTCTGGACCGTCCTAGGAAGACTCCTGGAGTTTCTGGCCAGCTTACAGATCTTTTACTAGACTATGGATTTCTCGACCACTGGCACTCTGTTCCTGCAGCAGCAAAGAACACCCAGTTGGGGAAGATGATCCAGTGGAGTTTCTCGGGGTAAGGTGGTCCCACTAACCCAAGGGAAGAAGTCGTCCCTTCCGGAGCGTCTCTTATCGCTCGGAAAAAGGAGTTTCAGCACCAGGGACGTCATTTGGGGGTCGCCAGGGTTCACAGTTGCGACTCCTGAGCTTTCCCTTGCTACCCCTGTGGTCTACCTTGCTACCCCTAGAAAAAAGATTTTTTTTTAAAAAAAAACTTTTTTTTCTTTTTTTTTTTTAAATGTAAGCTGCTGGGCTGTGGCCAGTGTCATGTGGCTCTTTATTTTTGGAGTGGCTGACTTTCTTGTTCATGCTGCTAAAAAAAAAAACAGGGTTCCACAAGTGTCATTTTGAGCAGTGACGCTAAAGAATAGGAATAACACAAAATTTGTCTTTCTGGAATTCTATCCAATGATGTCTAGACTCAAGGTTTAATTCAGGCACACTTCAGGTGGTGAGCCACTGATTTAGCCTGTTCTTAAACACCTCATCTCAGCCTTTTACCCTTCACCGGTCAATAATTGAGAACCAACACAGTTTGAGTCATAGTGTATGTATAAGCGCTTAAGCGTAAGTGCTATATTTTAACATTTAACTATCATTTGGCCTTGAACATCTGCTTGCATTCACAGTAATTTGGTAATATGGCCCTATACACACTGATATTAATGATACATATGGTGATCCATTCTTCTATGAAATCAATATAACATTATAGTGATATTGCAACCATATTTCTCGTAGTGTACATAGAAACAATGTGATGTCCCTTCCTGTTTTGTCAAGGGGTGAAAGGTTGTGTTCCATCGTTTCTCGTGATGTCACTTCGAGGGGGGGGTCAAATGACATCACTTCCTTTGATGTCGTCAAAGGTCATGTGATGTCACTTCCGCTACCCCTTGCTTTTTGGTGAAATGACGTCCCTGTTCAGCTCAGCAGAAGCAGAGCTTCACCGGGCTATTCAAAGGTGCAGAAGGATGCAGCAAGCTTAAAAATAATTGGATTTATAATGGTCCGCCAATACGATCTGACAACATACACCCGAGAGCTATTAAGAAGGCTCAGGTTTATACAAGGTGGAGAGAGCTGCCTGGGTGCCGTGAGAGCTGGCCAGAGGCACCTACCAGAGTACAGGAACCGAGAGCAGCCATGGTGGCAGGAGATCCAGAGGTCGGAAGACTTGCTAATATCGCAGAGGACCCACAAGACCCAGACGCAAGTGATTTGCATGGAGTGTGCAGGACCGGGAACCTATTGCAGTGGAAGAGGGCAGCAGGAGCTGTCAAACTAAAGAAAAGCAGAACGGCTGTATACAGCATCCGGTCGACAGCACGTGCAGAGAAGTGAGAGGTCTTCATCCCAGCTGGCCAGGAGTTGAGGGAGCGGCAGAGTGCATTGCAGTGGAACGGGATAAGCCGCCGAGGGTAAGAGGACTCGGAAGCACCAAAGTGCTCTGAGGGAACCGCAGGCAAGTAGCGGTTCACACAATTGAATGTAATTGCTCAATTTTGAATACCGAACTGAACGAAAAGCACTGCTTGAAAATAATTACTCAATTTTGAATACCCAACATTACTGTTTGAAAGCAATTACACAGGTTTAAACACCGAATTGAATGAGAAGCAGTGTGAATGAAAATATGCAATATTAAACACCGGCATATTAAACACTGAACGAACATTGGCAAATACACTAACAAGGAGTTTTAGACTGAGTGAAAACAGTATTATAAACTCAACTAAAGCAGAGGTAAACAAATCAATGTGGAGGATATTTGCAATAGACCAAGACTAACAGTGGCCAAACGGGGACATGGGTCCATGGGTGATCCCGCTTTCTTGCTTCGTTTAACCAGCATTGCGAATGCCTCCCCTGATATTTCTGGGAAGTTTCGGAGTTTGTGTTGTGGTTCCGGGTTGGGTTTGTTGGTTTGTATGTTGTGGTTGGTTGGTCGCTTTTGTATGGTTTGATGGATGTTGTGTTTTTTTTTTTTTTTTTTTTAAGTGATCTGCCAGGTCGTTGCATAGTTTTTCTGAGGGGGCTGGGGTGTTATCACAGCCTTGTGGGTTTCTCATTTCTTCAATGATGCTAAACATTTCTTTTTGTGTGTTGGTGGCATTGTTGATTGTCATCGTAATGTCTTTTCTTTGCCTTTTTGAATTTCATTCTTGAATGCACGGATTTGTTTCTGGTACACTGTTTTTTTTCCCTGGGTTGTTGGACAATAATCTCACCCTAGAGCCACAAGTAAACGCCCTACTCAAGAAATGCTTCTTTCTTATGCGAGCGGCAAAGAGGATCTTATCGTTCCTATCATTTGCCAACAAAATAACCACCATTGTCGCTCTCGTCATGTATGGAGTAGACTATGCCAACAACCTATACTTGGGTATGCCTGAAAGACTTCTAAAAAAAAACTACAATGCATACAAAATGTGGCAGCCAGACTACTTCTGAAACGACCCAGAAGAGAACATACCAGCGCTTAAAACTCTGCCTTGGCTACCAATAAAACAATGAATAAAATTCAAAACAATGTGCATCACACACAGAGCAGTACACAATCAAGGTGCAGAGTTCCTGAGAGACAAACTGCATCTAAATCAATCAACAAGAATGCTCGGATCAAGCAATGACATCCGCCTGGAACGGAAACTATACAACAAAAGTAAACTCAGGATCTTCTTTCTCTCACCAAGCACCAAACCTGTAACGACCTTCCAAAGTACATATGTAACACAAGAAACCACCTACTAATCATGAAACTACTAAAAACATGGCTCTTCACGTCCTAAGTAGACCGCCCACAGGGACGCACACACAACTAAAACATTGATGAACGAAGAGACTGATCCTGACCCACACCAAGCAATCAACGGGAAAAGATCCTAAGGAAAATACTCGCAACATACCAAACGACTAACCAAGAGACAGCCGTAATAGCACCCAAAAGACCGAATACATAGCAAGACAGACTGAAACACCAGGATGACTCATCAATAGGACCCAGGCCTAACCATAGCATTTCCCAACAGACCTAGTCACAGCAGATAGCGAGGGAATAGGCAACTCCCATCCATTAGCTCCAAACCAGAGGGTGAGCAACAGAATCAGTATTCACATTACACAGTGCTCCTCAAGATACAGCGGGAAGCACTATGCGTCATCTCACATAAAAACAAACAGTAGCCCTTAAGGAAGTCACCCGTGGAACACCAAAGGACTAACTGAAAGATAGTCATGCTAGGAGGAAACGAACGACTGAATACACAGGCTGACCAAGATGTAAGCACTATGACGCCTCCAACAGCGCATTGACCCTGAACCATTCCAAGCCCTAAGGGACCCCTGTCACAATAGATGGCAACAGAATAGGTAGCAACAACCTCAGTTCCACACCCGAAGGAAAGGTTCAGACTTACCAATCACTAGATATAACACGCACTAGGATACAGCTGGGTCCGTGCCGCACCATTACACACCACAGTGAGACAGCCTATAGGGAATTAGCAACCACCCCACCCACAGGGATACAGCTCAAACGGAACCACAAGTATCAGAATCTAGATACAGGATCAGGATACAGACCCCACTAACCCAACCTTCAAACCTCGCATACTCAACCCACATAAAACTCAGACAATCATCTCTCTCCCAGAAATCCGCACACACTTTACCACACCGTATCAACAACACAAACAGTACCTACAGCACACGAGGTCTCGCCCTATCCGATACTTTCACCAAAGCCCAGCACCCGGTGTATACCGAGCTGAAGCCGCCAACAGCACACCACCTCTCCCACTCTCCTACTCCACCCAACTAACCCTACCCGGCCTCCTTGTTTTCAGATCCACCAGAGCGCTTGAGGACCAACTCCGTTGGTGACGGTGCGCTACATAAGTACCTTTAACATAACATATAGTGCAAGTCAAGGAGAAGCCTAGGGTTCCTGGTTGCATGAACTGAGAAATGCTGTCTTGGGGAATGGTACCTCAAGATTTGGCATAACATTGGTCAGACCAACAGCTATTGGAACTATTTTAAAGGGGTAGTTCACTCAAAAATGTTGTGGTTTAAAAAGAATGGCCATAACGAAATCTATAAAAAATATTTTTACAAAACGTTTCTATGTAAAATATTAGGGAAATGAGCCTCAAAATGTGCTCTAGGAGGCATCCATTTTGTACAATGAAGCAGCCTCCTGATTTTCTGTTAACTCTGCTCTCGCAGCACTAATCAAGGTACTGTGAGCTTTTGCTGACTCCCTGCTCTCCGGCAGCAATGCGGTCAACCAACATAATATTGAGGGGGGCAGCTGCAATCCTATGTTCTCCAGCATGACGAGGGACTGTCCCTTATGAGGAATCTGTCCTCGGCCCCGGAGAAGAGGGACCGGTACGAGAAGAAGTACATAGTGTCGGACTCTGCACCCAGTGTCTCAGATCCCAGCCATCCCCGGACTCCGTGGTCTCGGCGAGGAAGAAGTCTTCTGGATCTTCTGCGTCCATGTCCTCTCCTCCCTAAAACCACCCCTCGCCCCCCCAGCCCCAGGCAGCGAGGGAAAGAAGCTGAACGCCATGGGGCAAATCTACGCTGAGGCTCGCACGTGAATAGATTTTATTACGCTCCGCGGCTCAGTACGATTCTGTACATGAATGCGGCACGTTGTCATGGCAACCCCACAACATAAAAGTTCCAACATGGCGCCGGCAGGACTGTTACTTTGAAAAAAGCTGGTTCGAGTGATTTTCTTCCACTCCGTTAAGCGTTCGTAGGAATACTCTCGAAGTTTAGCCACTCTTACTTGAATTCATGGTACAGCTACATATTTTAAGCTAACAACTAACTAGTCCACAACATGTAATATTGTGAATGTTCACAGTGTTGTCATGCCAACATTACAACAAAAGTGCCACAAGATGGCGGCAATTCCTATGACTACGGTTTTTGTTTAGCTAATATTAGTTGCTGAGTTCGGGTATATTTGCGTTCATGCCCGCACGACAACGGATAGGTTTTCAATAATTGAGCCTTTAATACTTCATCAAGATTATACTACCATGTCATTAGCTTCATTCATGTGCCGCGGTTCACAGTACATAAGTGTACACGACCGCATTGTTTTTTGATGGCAAATCTATAACTAATAGGTTCCGAAATGGCGCTGACTGTAATTTTAGTGCAAATACAGCCGACGCGAGTGATTATGTTCCAACATGGCAAGCACTCAATAGGCGGATAAATATGAAAAGGCAAGAAGTAGCCCCTAATTGAATCAGGTGCTAATCTATTGCTTTTTGGAATGAAGCATGGGATCAATCCCATTTATAAGGAAATACTGATCGAATTGGGCAAAAAAGCTGCGAGACTGCATTGGTTAAGTTACCCAGACCATATTTAGGCCTTGACGACTTACTTGTCATAAATAAACTTGCAACAAGTGCTGAAAAAAAAAGCATTTCTCTTTCCCCTTCCAACTCCACCCCCCCCCCAACCTCCTCCCAACCGCCCCCACACCAAATGGCAAAAAAAGACCGGGGCCGTTTTGACAAAAATGGCACTCTTGGGCGATTTACTGCAGTTGCGAACGCAGCCAGCGGTAAATGCACACCACGGTAGCTTAAACTAAAGTACTGCACCAGCTATTCAGTGAGAAAAGGGTAACATAAAAAAAATGTTACATGAGAAGCTAGACAAAGGAGATGCTAGGTAACCACTCCAGCACCGCATTGTAAGATGGTGTGTGCTGGGTCTAGAAAGTTATAATGTAAGTGAAGTCCATCTCACTTTACTGATCTTGGAAACGGTAGTTTATCCAAGAGAATGTTGATGTTAAAGGATATTTGTACCGCACACAATCATCTCCGGAGTAGTCCCCTGGCGCTCTGACTGCTCTGAAAAAGGGAGTGAGGGGTGAGTTAGTTGGGAGTAAGCTGGAAAAGTGCAAGAGAGCAGTGATGTGCTGTTGGCGGCCTCAACCCGGAATTCCGTTGGCTTGGGATGTTTTCCAGTAGGTAGCTGTCGTGTGCTGTTGTGCGAGTCTGTGTGGTTTGTTTTGTTGTTGCAGTGTAGTGAAGTTTGTGCGGATTGTTGTGTTATAGGCTTGTGGTTGTTTGGTTAGAGTTTGAGTGGTATATGCAGAGGGGTGAAATTGTTGGATTGGTTAATTGGGCAAATGGTAACAATCACAATTCTGGCAAGTGTGGCACATGCTGACATTTTAAAGAGAAGGTATTTAAATCTTTGGGAAATCTGAAAGACTTCCCTGGGCCACTGCACTCAAGGTGCTGTGACCCAATGTAAAAGGTGATGCCTATGGAGTTTCAGACTCCACAAACAAAAGAAACAGAGTTCAAAGTCTCATTAAAATACATGAGAGTGGGGGGGAACAGGGTCTCTCTCTCCCTCTCGCTCGCTCGCTTGCTCTCTCCAGGTAAAAAAAATTAAGCCCTCAAAATCCAGCAAAGTTGCTGGGGTTCTCTAAGGTGGAGGGAATTGGCACATTTCTGAGAATTCTCCGTAACAGTCATTTTGCAGGAAGTCCTTGTCTCTGCATCCTCCTGTTGGAGAAACCACCACCCCTGTTGGATTCAAATCCAATCTTCACATCTCTGATGCATAAATCGTAAGGTCTCGTATGATATTGATAAAACTGACTTAGCAAATCGGTTTCTTGGTGGCAATCGCCTTTGCAGTGGGAATTGCAGGCATTCTAGTAAAAATAACTATCCCGGTTTTTCTGCCAGTATTTTATCTGCCATGCAGTTGCATCCTCTGCCGAAGGTTGTAATAGAATTTAATCTCCGTCAAAAGAGTATTCTACATGTGTCACACTATGCAACGCTCTTTGCCAGCAGAGGAAATGCACCATAGTAGATATTGTCAAAGCCTTTGACCTTTACTTTGAAAGAGCTTAAAAATGAGGTTCTCTGGCAGTCTGTGACGTGCTAGTCTCTCACCTGGCAAAAATGCACTGCAGACTACTTTTGCCAGGTGGGTAGTCTCCTGCTTCGCAAAAGCCTAGCAGATCAAGGAAACCTAGTACAGTAAAGACTTAAGGGCCAGTGCTCCAGGTAAGAATTTGTGGCAAGCAGATATTTCCCCTATGTTGTCAAGCAGGAGAGTCAGATTTATGTGTGGTATAAAAATAGTACTTCTCATTTCTAGCGGATGTAATTTTAGCCAGGTAACTATATTTAACTTTTTAAGAAATGTGTTTTGTATTGTTATCCAAGCTTTGTTTGTAGCTAGCAATTTCAGTTAATGGAAAGATGCCTTTTCAGAACAGGCAGCACTCTGAGAGGTCAATTTTGTGTAATTTACTGCAGTGATTGAAATTCCTATTGGATAAGCAGGAGATAACGTTATTAGCCAGCATTAACCAGTGGCCTAGAGATACCATTGGGGAAGGAGCGAGTACATGGCGTTCTGCAAATCTAACTTTCATATAAGAAGCATACCTATAATTGTGTCTGTTATTAATGACTCCTTATGCTTTTTATGTCCTAATGTTTGTTTATAGATTTTTCCAAATACAGTTAAATTCACAGATGTTTGTTCGGCACTAGTTCAGGTGGCAAGCTGCTAGTGACAAGCTAACTAGACTGTTCTATGCTACAAGCCGAGCTAAGTAGCTCCCAGTTCCCTTCAATTCCGAAACTTGTACTCATCATGCCGGTGGTCTGAACACATCCCCTGAGCTGCAAAGGTGGCTTTAAGAGTCGGGCAAAGCACAATGTTTTTGGTGGGAAGAGGCAAGAGTCATGGGCCTGATTTTAAGTAGTAAAGCAAGCGATGAATTACCTATATGGCGTGTTGCTAATGATCATTCCAGCAGAGCTTGGGCTGCATCAGTGGCCGCCCTGAGTCATAGCCTTCTCTTCAACATTTGTATGGCTGCCATGTGGGCTACACACCTTACATAATGCAAACATAACCTTTTTAATGCAACTTCTCTAAAAGATGTTTCTTTTGCCTGGAAGTAACTACAATCAATCGTTGCTTGCCGGATTGGTAATGCTGTCAGCAGCCAGGCATTCTACTTTTCTGTCTGGCCCCTAAAAGTTAGGAACGATTGAGAGCAGAACTACAAAGAAATGTAAAATTATCTTCATGATGATCCATGTTCTCCAGCATGGGGTCTGGCATGGAGTCACATGCTCATGAATATTCCCCGTCGTCAGGCTGGGGATCCTCGGTAACGAAAAAATCACTGTTTCATTTCTGAACTGTCTTTCTCCTAACAACCAATCACTGAGCTCTGGGTTATACTCGTACGTCCCGTCTCCTTTCCTCCATACTGTATGGGCGTCCCTTCCAAGGGACGGGAGACAGACCCTTTCCCCCATTAAATTTAGAGGGGCACGGGGCACGGCACAGGGAGCATACACTGCACCCGACTGTCGCCACACCCCAGTCCCCTTTTCCGCGTCGACTGGAACGGGCTGAATTCACCAGCGCTCCTGGGTTTGGCTTCGGCAATGTAATTCCATGCGTGGATACTTCACTTTGTCTTTTTCTTGTCTTATCTATCATTCAGGTACTCGGTCCTCAGGTATCGCACTCCTCCCCGGCGCATGTCGACTTCTACGGGGTTCAGCAGGTGTCCATCCTGCAACGGGCTCTTCCCAACTTCAGACCCATACTCCCTCTGCCTACGTTGCCTTGGCCCAGACCACTGTTGGCAATCATGTTCGGCATGTGACTCGCTGTCCTCGAAGGCACTGAAGAACAGACTAGCTAGGTGGAGGGAGCTCTTCCGAGGTCGCCTCCAGAGGATCTCAAGAACTTTGTGAAGCATCGAACCAGGGCCAAGGTAGGGCTGATATTTTCCAGCGCACCCTGCAAGGGAGACTCCTTCCCAGGGACTCTCCCGCGCAGGAGGGACCAGCCAGGTCCTTCACCCGGCATGTGCACCAAGGCTGTTTCAGCTACTGGCCTTCGGGTTGAGGGATCCCTTGATCCTCCCGGGCTCAGTGTCGAAGGACCGGAAGGTTCTCTTACCGGGTCTACACCCGAGGGGCTCCGCCTTTGTACCGGCACCATGGCCGAGGGACTCGTCCCTAACACCAGCAATACGTCCGAGGGGGCGCCTAAACGCAGCTCTACCGTCCCCTGGGTCGAGGGTGTCGCACCTACCGGGCCGAGGCCTGAGGAGCATGCTAAGCCTCGTGATCCACACGCAAGAGTCTTGGATGAGGCCGGGCCCAGCGGGCCGAGCACCACGTCGCAGGCACGTGGCAGGCAACTCGACAAAATGACCGCGTGCCAGAAAGAGGCACCCTTCCAATGCCATTCTGCAAATTCGGGAAAGAACGAGTGTCAAGGTGTGACTGGCCTCAACCAGGTACGTGGCCTACAGTCTACCCTGTCTGTACCCCCTGCCACATCTTTGGCAAGTGAGGAGGTGCTCTTCGAGAAGTTTCTCGGCCTCATGAGGTCTCCTATTATGGGGGGGTTATCATCAAAGACGCTATCAGCGAAGTCATCCCAGCAATGCTATCGGCACCACAGACTCCTCCATCGGGCCCCCAGGCCCCGGTGCAGCTGCTTCCGCCAGCTCCACAGCCAACTCCTCAACCTCCGCTGCCTCCTCAACCTCTGGCTGCGGTCCATGTACCCCAGCCTCCGGCACCATCTACTGCTGCTCCTCCACAAGACCCGCAGGATACGGACGAGGAGGAGGATCCGGACACACCATACTCAGCCAGGGCCTTCCATGAACGTCTTGCTGGCGTGGCGGAATACCTGGGCCTCACCCAACCCGAGGTCGAACAGCCGGCAGAAGGGGTTCTGGCTGAAGTACTCACGAGATGCCCCTCTGCCAACACAAGGATTCCACTGCAAACAGATGTAGTCTCCCTGGCTAAGAAGGGTTGGCTTAAGACCTCCCTAGGTCCAGCCAGTCAATCGAAGCCTGGACGGCAAGTACAGGCAGATGGAGGGGGATACACCCTTGCTCTCGACCCATCCTCAGCCACACTCCACGGTGATTGCTGCTTTCATCAGTATACTATGACCTCAGTCATTCTCAGCCTCCTCCTCTGCGGCGCTGCTAGGCAAGGAAGTGAAGATATTGGGCGTACGGCAAGATCTACTCCGTTTCCTTACACCTGCGTCAGGCCAACACAGATGCCATGCTGGCTGCTGCCAACCAACGCTTATGGCTGGAAACTGCAGACTTCCTCAGGGAACGCCCCACCCAGTGCCAATCGTGCTTTAAGGCAAGGCTAGCGGAAGCCAAGTTCGTGGCGCACAACCTCATGGAATCCACAGTGGCTCATTTCGATATCTCGGGCCATGCCAGCCTGGCTGCGGCAGCGCATTCTAGATCTACTGTTCGGTGGGGGCTCTTCCACTCCTCTACGGAGGAAGAGCTGGACAACATGAACAGCTCACAAACTGAAGTTTTTATCCATTCTTACAAAGACCACACCCAAATCATACACCCAATATCAGCAGCGCTTGGAAAAGGGTTGTACATATGGAGGATTCCGCGGCTTCCAGGAACGCAGATCCAGGCAGCCGGACCACTTGCCGTCTCAGAATCCTCAGCGTCTGCCTCTGAGGGAAAGAAGGCATGACACCGGCCCCTTCGGGCCCACGTGTCTTCAGTGGGGGGCAGGCTTGCTCTCCATGGACAATTATGGCGCCAGAATTTCACTGACCTCTGGATTCTCTCAGTAGTATCCACAGGGTACCGCTTCCCTATCACAGCCTCATCTCCCTCCTCCACTCTCACAGGTTGGGACAGCAACTCTTTTGATGGAGATACGGTCGCTCGTAGAGGGCCAGGCAGTGGAGGAAGTCCCAGCCTCCCAGCGAGGCTATGGCTTCTACTGCAGGATTTTCGTCATTCAGAAGGAGAACCAGGCGGGCCTGAGAGTTGTGCTGGACCTTTCCACCCTCAACCTCTCCCTACCCCTGCAAACATTCATGATGGTTACGCCAGCTTTTATAGTGGAGACATTGGACAAGGGAGACTGGATGATCTCCCTGGTCCTGAAGGACGCATACCTACACGTCCCGATTTGGCAGCCCCATCGTTCTTTCCTACATTTCAGGCTCCTGGGTCCAATACAAAGTCCTTCCATTTGGCCTCAACTCGGCCCCCACGGTCTCTGCCAGACTCATGAACGCTGTGGTGGCTCCCAGAGCGCAGGGCCTCCATCTACCCATACCTCGACGGGTGGCTCGTCAGGGCTACATCTCCGGAAGCGGTTCGCCACTCTTCTCATGCCCTTATGAACACACTGCACGATCTGGGCTTATCGCTCAACCTCAAGAAGTCACAGATGCAGCCTGCGCAGACTGACATTCCTGGGACTCATTTGGGACACGTGCTCCAAGAGGTTTTTCCCGTTGGACGACAAAATCTCAGCCATTAAGAGGGCCACCGGCCACTACCTCAGCAGAGAGGTGACCTCGGCATGGTGGTACGAACATCTCCTGGGTCTACTGGCGGCGGTCCTGTTGGCCGTGCCACAACCAAGACTAAGAATGAGAAGGATTCAGCTTCCGCAGCCTCATAGAATCCAGAGCGGGGCTCGCAATCCGAGATGATCAACGTTCCTCCATCTCTCCACCTGGACCTAACCTGGTTGTCCATGGACTGCAACCTACGGACGGACAAGCCTTTTCGGCCGCCCTCTCCGCAGGCCACCATCACCACAGACTCCCCTCTCAAGAGCTGGGTAGCCACCCTGGACAATATCTCGGTCCACGGCACCTGCACTCAACAGGAGCAGGAATACCGCATCAATTGGTTGGAGCTGAACGCCATCTGGCTAGCGCTCAGAGCATTCCTACCACTTCTCAAGGGCAAGGCTGTCCTCATCCAGACAGCTCGACCAGCATGTACTACGGCAACAAGCAGGGAGGCACCAGATCCCCTCCTCTGTGCAGACAGGCGATCAGCATGTGGGAAAGGTCCCTGGAAAACATTTACCTCTTGGCAGTCCACCTCCCGGGGGAATGCAACCTAGAGGCGGACAGGCTCAGCAGGCTGGGAGCTGACCATTCCGAGTGGCAGCTAAGCAACCTTGGTATTCAGGAGATCTTCAACAGGTGGGGTCGCCCCTAAGTGGATCTCTTTGCCACCTGGCACAACAAAAAGTATCCCCAGTTTGCATCCTGGCAGGGTCAGGGCCCCGGCTCATTTGCCGATGTATTTCACCTTCAGTGGACCGGCATGAAGGCCTGGGCCTTTCCGCCCACTCCCCTGATCCACAGGGTAATTTGCAAGATCAAGGAGTCTTGCCGACTCCTCGTCATTCTGATTGCTCCATGGTGACCGGCCAGGCCATGGTTTTCGGAGCTGCTCGACCTCTGAGGCGCCTCCCATACACCTCCCAACGGGCCCAGCACATCTTCTTACACTGCAGGGGGGCAGAATCATTCACCCTGTGCCAGGGAAACTAGCCCTCGCAGCGTGGCACCTGAGCAGATAACACTTTGGCACCTTAGCCTCTCGCAGGCCAATCTGGAGATCATAAAGGGCGCCAGGAGCAGACACCAGGGCCCAGTACAAAAGCAAATGGACCAGATTCTGCCACTGGGCAAAATCCAAGGGAATCGACCCCTTGGCCTGCAATTTGAACGATGTGCTCTCCTTTTCGGCGCACTTCGTTCATTCTGGCGTACAGGTGGACATCTGCCGTACATATTTTGCAGCCATTGGGGCATATAGAAACTCGGAGGAAGGCATTTTTTTCCTCCTCCAACCCTATCATCAAAAATCTGACTGGTCTCGCCAGGCTCTACCCGCCCGTCAAGAGATTGCACTCTGTGTGGGATTTAACATAGTCTTGGCCGTCCTGGCGCACAAACCATTCGAGCCAATGGCATCCATGGACATTCGGCTGGTCACCATCAAGACGGCTTTACTAGTCGGTCCTACCTCGGCTCGCAGAGTCAGCCGAGACCCAGGCGCTGGTTGCCTCTGAACCATATACCACCTTTCACAAGGACAAGGTAGTAATGCGGACGCACCCAGCATTTCTGGCCAAGGTTCCATATGCATTTCACTTGAACAAAGAAATAGTCCTTTCTACGGTCTTTCCCAAGGACGAAGCACAGAGTGCTGCACTGCCTGGATGTCAGGCGTGCCCTAAAATTCTACTTGGACAGGACCAAGGGCTTCTGCAAGTCGGACGCCCTGTTTGTCACTTTCGAGAGGCTCGAGGCCAGGCTAACAGGCCTCTTAGGCCTCCAAATGCCGCTGGATGGTCTCTGCCATCAAAGAAACGCATGAGGGGCTGCACAGGCCGCTCCCGGCCAACATGCATGCCCACGCTGTCGGGGCCAAGGCAACGGCCATCGCATTCCAGCGCTATATCCCTTGGCAAGTAATAAGCAGGGTGGCCACTTGGGCCTTTCCCTCGGCTTTCTGCAAGCATTACTGTTTGGATGTCGGCTCTAGATCTGATGCGGCTTTCGGAAAGGCGGTTCTCAGGAACCTATTTGCTTAAGGAGGGTCTCCTCTCCACCCTGGGGCTACAATCAGTTGTAATCGCCAATACAGTTTGGAGGAAAGGGGACAGGACGTAAGAGTAATTAGAAGTTACTCACCGTAGTGACTAACATACTCTTAGTCCATAGTCCCCTTTCCTCCATATGTCCCACCAACCTCCCCCCGAATAATACTGGTTTCATTAGGCATTGTTACATCTATTGTCGACGCGTCAATGGGGATTGAGATGTGACGCCGGAGGGCAGTCAGGACAGCGCATGCTCACTGGGCCTCGCCCCACTCACCTCTAAATTTAAAGGGGAAGAAGGTTTTTTCGAACGTATTCCTTATCTTGATTACATTCCAGCTTGCTGGCCTCCGAATTTTTTTCAGTAGAGGGCACTGCGTGTCGTTCCTCGAGCCGGTGTCCCTCGAAAGGCTCCGTCCCGGCGCGGACGTCATCGTGCGTATAAATAGACTTGCGCAGTGGCCGTTGCTCAGTTCAGTTTTTCAGCGCTTCGTGGGCCTCGGAATCGTGTTGCTCAGCTCTTTCTTCAAGAAGATTCAACTTATTCTTTGAAAATATCATCTTTATTCGATGGCTTCCTCATCCGAACCGTCGACCCCACAGTCCGGCTTCAAAAAGTGTCGTGATTGTGGGAAGAAAATGTCGGCGGATCCTCACAGCATCCGTTTGTGGTGCCTGGGTTCGGAGCATCACTGTTCGGAATGCGAGGACTGTATGTCCATGACGGCGAAAGCCTTGAAGGAGCGTAAGGGGAAGCTTGAAAGAGCTAAGACTCTTAAAACTTCTACTCCCTCGAAAGTGCAGAGTCGAGACATTCGTCTCCTCGCCGTCACAGAAAACATTCCCGTTCAAAGTCTCGAAGTGGTTCCCATCAGTCTTAGATCGAAACACTCTAAGAAGAGGCATCGTAGATCTCCTTCTTCGTCTTGTTTCTCCGGAAAGGGTCACCTGCCCCACGAAACACAGCTCTCCAGCTAAGTGGGAGGAATTCCATAAGAGAATGCTTAGCGTCTTCGGGAAAGCGGCCTCAACCCCCTCGGAGATGGCTAAAGGTGATACCCTGGGTGAAAGACCCGATAAATCAAAACGCCGCGAGTCGTTGCACCCGGTGAAAGAAACTACCCGAGAGCGTCATGAACCCTCGAGTAAAGGCAGTAAATCCGCGTCATCGACGCCGTCGTCGAAGGTTTCTTGGACTCCTAAATCTGCGTCAGCAACGCCTTTTGTCGAAGGGTCTGTCGACGCATAAATCAGTTGCATTGACACCGTCTTCGACGCCTATGTCGACGCCGATAAAAGACAGACCTACAGCTGTCACTACATCTCAGACAGTAGAGGTGTCTAGGACCTAGACCATTACCTGCAGGATGCCGTCGACAACCTAGACGACTCCGAGTAGGATTCCGATCCTCTCGAGTACTTCGAGGCCTCTTCTAACTTTTTCGACGCCCTTTTCGGGTTTGTCGAAGCCTTCCACGTCGACAACTTTGATGTTTTCTCAACCGGTGACCACCAATTTGGCCCCCTCTGCTCTAGAAATGGGTTTTAAACCATACCCTAGGTCTGATTACTTTAGAGCTTTGTACTCTATATACGAGGAAGGGGAGGATTCCGACCATGAAAGACCTTTTGGTTTACAAAGGGCCACAACACCTATACCAGAGGAATTTATCTCTGAAAAGAACAGGTTAAAAGATCTTCAAGACTCTTTACATGAAGCAAGTGGTTTAGATACTTCTCCAGAAGTAGAGTTTGCTAAACCAGACCTTGGGGAGCATGCTGAGACCCCTTATAGGGTTCTGGTGGCAAGAATAATAGATTTCATGGGGTGGTCTACACCTACACCTTCTTTTCAGCAGGATGACCTTACTGACATTTTAGTTAAAGGTCCACAGGAAGATCCTGTTCCTTTTCATACTGCTCTGCAAAGAAAGATCTCTGCTAATTGGGAAACCCCTCAAGTTATCCCTGCAGTTAACAAGAAACTGTCTGCCAAATACAGGTTATCTGCTACAGAAACATCCAACTACAGAGAGTTTGGTTGTACAAGCAGCAACTTCATCAAGTAGTTGATCTGCATACCCTACTATTCCACAGGACAGGGACGATAAAAGGTTTGATGCTATGTCAAAAAAAGTATTTTCGGCATGTAGCATGGCGCTTAAATCTATTAACGGCACTTGCACGCTTGCAAGATTCAGCCATATACTTTGGGAGTGTGCTTCATCTGCGGCTAACTGTCTTCCGGAAGGAGGGGAAAGGGAAGCATTTTTAAACATCATCAAAGATGCAATATGCGAGTCCCTTCAAACTGGCATTTATTCTGCTGACAGTATCAGCAGGGCCATGTCGGCAAGAACCACAATCCGCAACCACGCAAATCTGCGGAAGTCTGGTTTTGCTCCAGATGTACAAGCTGTTAGGGAGAATTCTCTCTTTAGGCTGAATTTCCTAACCTAGTGAGTACCCCAGCAGCTTTGCCGGAATTCTGGAGTTTGTTTTTTTCTCCTGCCAAGAGTGAGACTCTTTCTCCCTCTCTTGGACATGATTTATGGTGTTCCTTTGACTGTTAATGTGTTTTATGGGCTATGGGGTCCTTTACTCCATAGGGTCTCATGTGTTTTTACTATGTGTGTTACACAGCACCCTCCGTGCAGCGACACAGGGGTGTCATAGTGACACCCCACCATAGACTCCATACCCTGGAGCCGGCCGGCTCACCACTTAGCATGTTTGATTGACAGCTAGGCTGAGTGAATGGGGGTGTGCTGCATAAAATCAGGGCTTTGGGGACTGGAACTTCAGAAGTCGCCACATGACCTGAGAATCCGACGAGGGAGAAGCTGAGCCGACCTGCCGCGACGACGCCACCGGTGAAGCCCTGCGGAACCGACTCACCACTTCCCGACGACAGAGAAGATCTCCTGGCTGGAGAGACTTCTTCCCCTGACTGGTGGGCACAACCAGTTTACCTTCTTTTCCTCGCATCCCAGGACGTCTTGTGGTCGAATTGCCTGTGCCAAGCACCCCGGCAACCGGATAGCCACTTACCACTGGACTGCGGATAAAAGGAGTGCTCCTTTTACCTGAGAACTCCGCGGCTGGTTTCTTCCCTGGCAGTGCAACGGACTCCTGTCTTCCTCCTGACGAGATCCTCTCTTCCCCCGGACGAAGCACCGACTTGCATCCGCTGACAGGAACAACTGCCCCCGCTGGAGTATTCTCACCACTTTAAGGTACCATGTCCACCAGGCCTCCCTTTCTAAAGATTGCTACAAGGTAATAATAATGCCTTAACCTTCTGGACTGGGCTGGCCGCCTTGACCATCTAACTGGTCCCTTTCTTTTGGTCCAACCCTTTCTGAACCTTTTCAAGACTGTTGTGCACTTCAACCGTGTGACCTTGGACACATTTCGTTCTGATCCTCTTAAAGTGGATCCGGCCTTCTGAACTCTAACTTCACGGTTTTACTTTGCCTTCCTCTCTTGCTGTGTTCTTGTGAAAGTGTTGGGATCTGTTTCAAATGATACTCTGCTTTTCTCTCCCTTTTAAAACAAATTATTAGAGTGCCATCTGCGTTAAGCGCTCACCGCTGTCTGAAAATAAGTGGGGCTTTACTTAAGACTTGTCTAATTCTTCTAAGGGAGTGTATATCTTTTAGTGACCATGTTTTTGAACTGCTTAACATTAGTGCCTGTGTGTTTTTCTAGGTGTGGTTTTAAATAAATAATCT
This sequence comes from Ambystoma mexicanum, assembly GCF_040938575.1. Taxonomy (NCBI): domain Eukaryota; kingdom Metazoa; phylum Chordata; class Amphibia; order Caudata; family Ambystomatidae; genus Ambystoma; species Ambystoma mexicanum. The sequence goes on from NC_090938.1 coordinate 474,624,495, forward strand.
CTTTTACACCAAGCTTTGGTCAGTGTTTACTTGTTCTGCTGTGTTCTTTTGACGTTTTGTGAATACTCTGTATACTGCCTAACTCTTCTTGAGGGAAGTCTGACTGCTCAGCGACAGCTACCAAGTGAGTAGTCTTAAATCTTTTGCAGTGGTCCCAGAGGGAACTGCACAGGTTTCTGCCTAACACAAGCCAGACTTTTGAACATGCCCTTTGACGGCACTTCTTTATTTGGTAAGAAGGCTGATGACAGCCTTGAGAAGTTACAAACATCCAAGGCAGCAGCGAAATCTCTTGGGGCTGCAATCCGACAGACTCCGAATCGCCCCTCAGGAACCTCCTGGGGGGGTAGGTCCTTTTGCTTTTACTCCGCATTCGGAAAAAGGCAGAGAACAGCCAGCTCAAAGGGGCCAGAAACGATTCACCCGTGGTGGATGAGGAAAAGGTACAAAAAAGGTACAAAAAAAACGCAGCAGCAGGTGCCACTTTACCCTCGGCATCTGCGTCAGCCGATTCTAAACCCCTCTGAATTCTCCCCTCACAAGCCACCAGTAGGGGGCAGGTTAACTCAACATCTGGCAGAATGGCAGGCTATTACGTCAGATGCTTGGGCATTGGAAACAGTTGCCCAAGGTTACTGCCTGCCCTTCCTACACACCCCTCAGTCATCCACCGGGGAACAACTCTTTGAAGTTTCCAGAACGGCTCCTCATGCCGGAGATTGTAGACCTGCTAGAGAAAAGTGCCATAGAACCGGTACCTGTAGCGGAGAGGAACAAGGGTTGGTATTCTCCCTACTTCCTAGTACCAAAGAAGGACGGAGGACTGAGACCCATCTTAGACTTGAGGGAATTGAACAAATTCCTCAGGAAAGACAAGCTCAAGATGGTCTCGGATCCTCCAGGCCCTCCAGCTTCAGGACTTATTTCCATGCTTATTTCCATGTGGCAATCCATCTCAAACACAGGAAATACCTGAAGTTCGTAATTGGCAACTCTCACTATCAATTTCGAGTTCTGTCATTTGGGCTGACCTCCGCCCGAGGGTCTTCACCAAGCTAATGTCTGTAGTGGCTGCAAGTCTAAGGAGGGAAGGGATCCACGTCTACCCCTACCTAGACGATTGGTTGATCAGAGCAGTACCTTCAGAACCAGCTGAGATCCAGCTACATTAGGTCTGCCACTTCCTTCACAAGCTGGGCTTCTGCCTCAACTTAAAGAACTCTCAGATGATACCATCACAGAGACTCCAGTTCATTGGAGCAGTCCTGAACACTTCCCTGGGTAAAGCCTCGCCACCAGAGGTGAGGGCTCAAGATATTCTACAGATGGTGACCAAGTTTCAAAATGCCCTACGTCTACCAGCCTTTGACTTTTTGAGGTTGCTAGGCCTCCTGGCATCCTGCATCTTCCTAGTGCCAGAGGCTCGCCTGAGAATGAGATCCCTCCAATGGGCATTAAGAACCCAATGATCGCAATTCTCAGGAAGAATGTCAGATCTCCAAGTCCCTGACAGAGTGGCTCAAGACCTTCAGTGGTGGGCCTGTTGGGAGAACTTCTTGAAAGGAGAACACTTTTGGCGACCATGGCCGGAGATAACAGTAGTCACGGATGCCTCACTAATAGGGTGAGGAGCCCATGCCAACGACTTGACCATCAGCGGTCAAGTCTCCATCGGAGTCCAGGCTACACATCAACCTTTTGGAGCTGAGAGCAATCAGACTAGCGCTGAAGGATTTTCTGCCATCTGTACAGGGGAAGAATGTCCTAATAATGACGGACAACACAGTGGACATGCACTACCTCAACAAAAGAGGAGGCGTAGGATCACTGCCACTATGCAGAGAGGCGATGCAGCTCTGGTTTTGGGCAATTCAAGAAGGAATCTCTATCAGCAGTTAACTTGGCCGGAGAGAAGAACTTGACGGCGGACACTCTGATCAGGCAGAGCAGTCTCCCACGAGTTTGAGCTAGCTCAGAAAGTCCTTTAAGAGATCTTTGCCCTTTGGGGAACCCCTCAAGTGGATCTTTTCGCCACCAGTATCAACAGGAAGTGCGATCAGTTTTGTTCAAGGGAATTTCCCCCGAGGAGCTCTAGGGGACGCGTTCGTAGTAGACTGGGAGTTTCAACTTCTATATGCGTTTCCTCCAGTCCCTGTCATTACTCAGATGATCAGGAGGTTGAGAAGATTCCGGAAGGCTATGCTCCTAATTGCCCCGGATTGGGCCAGGAGAAAGTGGTATCCAGACCTTCTGGACATGTCTATCTGCCCTCCGATTCGTCTTCCGCAAAGAGAGGATCTTCTCTCGCAGAAGGGAGGTCAGGTTCTCCATCCAGACATCAGAACCCTCAACCTTCACGCTTGGTTTCTGAAAGGTTGAGATACAAGGATTGGGACCTCCCGGATAACGTCGTGAAGGTGTTGCTGTCAGCTAGAAGACCAGCAACAAAGACTTTATACCGCTGCCGTTGGAACAGATTTTGCAGCTGGTGTAGAGAAAAGAATATTGAACCCTTTTCATGCAATGGTGTTATCTTTTTTGCTCTATTTGGCGAATTCAGGTTTTCAAGTTGGTACGATCAAGGGCTACCAGCGCTGTCAATCTTTAAGCGCACTGCAGAGGAGCCATCATATTTCAAATTACCCCTAGTAATCTAATTTCTGAAGGGGTTAACTAACGTCTATCCCCCAAGGCCGTTCCAAGTTCCCTTGTGGGACTTAAATCAAGTTTTAAATTTTCTGATGGGTACTCCCTTTGAACCACTCCATTCTTGTTTATTAAGATCTCTCACCCTTAAAACAGTCTTCCTAGTGGCTCTAACATCTGCCAGAAGAGTGAGCAAACCTCCTCATACAATTTTTCACAAAGACAAAGTTGTTTTACAAGTGAAGCCTAATTTCCTCCCAAAGGTAGACCCTGAGTCCACATCACTCAGAAAATAACCAACTTCATTCTATCCTCCTCCCCATCCAGGGAAAGAGGAAGAGAGGCTACATAGGCTGGATCCAACGTGTGCCTTGAGTTTTTATATCAAAAGACTTGCTAGAATAAGGCAAGCAGACCAACTGTTTGTAGGTTATGCAGGACACAAATTAGGATTGCCATACACAAAAGAAACCATTTCAAGATGATTATTTTAGCCATTCTAGAATGCTACAAATTGGCAGGGAAAGAACCCCCTCAATACCTTAGGGCTCATTCAACCAGGGATATCGCAGCCTCTTCCCCTCTCCAAAGAGGGGTACCGATTCGTGACATATGTGCATCTGCCACATGGTTGTCCGCCAATACTTTTACAAAATTCTATAGCCTGGATTCCTCCTCAAGCCAGGAGACGAGATTTGGCAAAGCTGTGTAACATTCTGTTCATTCTTAAAGGGGAATATTCCAATTTTACTCCCACCTCCTCTTTCACACCACTGCTATGGGAGTCTATCAAGATAAGGAATACGTCGGAGGAACATCCCATCGAAAGAACGTTACAAGGTAAGAAGTAACTTCTTCTGGTGAAAAAGGTTCCGTCTCCCGTCCCTTGGAAGGGATGGCCATACGGTATGGAGGAAAGGGGACTGTGGACTAGGAGTAGGTTAGTCACTATGGTGAGTAACTTATAATTACTGCCCCCAGCCAATGACTGCCCTCCACCTAAGCCCCTTCTCTTGCAGCTATCTTCAGATTTTTACTGCACGTTCAAGTGTTGGGAGTCGTCCTTATGCAGAGTTCGTAAAGAACATTGCTATTGTCCAACCGACCTTTGGTCGAATAATTCTATAAAATAGTTCAGATCACCCCTTCTGTCCTTTATCTCGACGGCTGTTCCAGTCTCGCCGAAGACCTGCGAGAACTTCGACGGACGGTGATCCTGTTGGCGTTGCCAACCATGTAGCCGGGCCTTCTGCCAGCCTATACAGTAGGGAGAGTGGGGTTGCGGTGGACATTTCTTTTCAAACTGAAAATGCCTTTCCTTCCTCTTTCCCGTTTGGTTTTAGTCATTCTGTGTGCCCTCAGCTATGGAGAGGACTCAATTTAGATTGTGCCCTATTTGTAAGAGCAAATTCCCATGTAAGGATAAGCGATAAGCAGGCGGTGTAACTGGTACTTGCCCCTCGATCACAAAGAGGGGAGGGTGTGCGGCTTGTAAGCTCCTCCGCCCCAAGACCTTAAAGGAGCGTAGGGTAAAACGGTGGGCGACCTACAGTATCTCCAAGGCCGGGAATTCTCCCACTGCCTCTACCACCGAATGTGACGACGGCGAGAGTGACCATCAGACCTCCGAACCGGAGGTTGTTGACCTTTTCTACGGAACGCTTGCATTCCGCATAGTCTGTCCCTGGCCCCAATATGCACGGCGTAAGATCTGCTATGGGTAAGTCACACACCGGCGACAAAGACGTGCACGGCACTAAACGCACAACCCCCAGCCTTACTTCGACTCCATCGAAGACGACTTCGGCGCTAACCAGGTACACCAGTAACTCCGGCGATACCTGCCGACCGCCAGGATCTGCAGCCCTCCCCGCAGCCGCATATGCGCCTAGACAATCCAAGACGAAGGGCGGTACCCCAAAAATACATAGTTACGTCGACACGCATTACAAGAAGGCGTACGGTGACGATAAGATTTTGGCTTCGCCGAGGACTGCTACAACTCAAGACAAGGCCTAACACCGCCAAAAATTACGGTGCTACCGGAAAAGGTGGCCGATAAAGGCAAAGCTTCGGCTCCGCCGAAAAAGACTCCCTTACACTGGTGGGCTGCTACACGCCTCCCGTCTGGAGAAGATGTTGAAGACAGCCTGGCAAGAATCGTGTCTGCTGATTCACAAAGGCGGCAGTTTAGGGACTCTTCAAAAGTTTGAGAGGCCTAAGGGTCCGCCAAGATCTAAGTAGAGCGTTCATAAGTCGAGAAACAAAGTGTCATGGTGGAAGATACCAGTTATTAAAGCTTTCATGCAGGGAGTGAAAATTCATCCTCCCATTTCTAACCTGGCTCCCAGATGGGACCTAAAAGTGGTGTTGACTAGGCTTATGGGGGCTCCCTTCGAGCCCATGCACAAAGCAAGTCTTAAAGACCTCATCCTTAAGACTGTTTTTTTAATAGCCATTACCTCCATCAGGGGAGTTAGTGAACTATAAGCGTTCTCAATCCTAGATCCCTTTGTGACTGTTCACAAAGACAAGGTGGTTCTGCGCACTCACCCTAGATTTGCGCCCAAATTCGTTTCAAAGTCCCATGTGAACCAGTCAATGGAACTACCAACGTTCTTTCAAAATCCTTCAAGCATGGGAGAAAGAACCCTGCACACACTGGATGTACGCAGAGCTTTCATGTTCTACATGGAAAGAACTCGCCCACTTAGGAAAACGAATCAGTTTTTCGTTTCGGTGGCAGCAGGAAGAGGAGACGAGGTCTCCAAATCCACTATCTCTAGATGGATTGTCAAATGCATTATACTCGGCTACATTCTTGCTAAGATAGAGCTGCCCTTCAAGCCTAGAGCACATTCCACTCGAGACACTGGGGCGTACATAGCATTCATTGCAAATGTTCCCCTCATATTTATTTGCAAAATGGCAACCTGGAGTTCTGTACACACCTTTTACAAAACACTATTGCCTAGACACTCATTCTAGGTTTTATTCTTAGGTGAGACGGGCAGTACTAAGACATCTTTTCTCTACTGTTCCTTCTCACAACCCACCTCCAACTCGGGGTACTGCTCGCTAGTCTATGCACAGCATGTGAGTCTAAGCAGATTAACAAACATTAGAAGACATGCATTACTTAACGTAAAAGCATTTCTGATGGTTGTATCTGCTTAGATTCACATGCGCTCACCCTTCCTCCCCGCTCGGATGGTAGGAACATAGACGTCTTACCTCTCTCTCTCTTCTGTACTCACTCTCGATAGTCATAAGGCTCCCTCTTGGCAGAAAAAATACAATCGGAGGGACCTCGACGCCTGAGGGATCTTGGGTACAGTACACATCAAGTAGGGATAGTGTTACAGGCACGCCCATGTCGACGTCCACTTTCGATTTTCGAAAGAGAAGATGCAATACTCCAGGGTTACTACTGGATGTTGGACTATGCACAGCATGTGAATCTAAGCAGAAACAACCATCAGAAATGCTTTTACGGTAAGTAATGCATGTCTTTCATGAGTAAGTAGAAAAAAGGGGCTACTAAGTAGCCCCCCAGCACTCCACTTCAGATGGAGTGTGCTGGACCCCCAAAGAGAAAAGTTAAGTAAAGCCAATTTCACTTTAGTACACACAAGAAAAGGTATTTAAACACTGCACTGAAGGTGTGTCACTGTACCTATGGAGTTTGTCAGACTCCAAAAACAGAGGAAACGCGTAATCCAAATCAGGTCAAAACACGAGTGAGAAAGAGCTCACTCACTCCAGGGTTGAAATTTAAAAGTCTTAAAGTCCAGCAAAAGAGCTGGGGGTCTCTAAGGTTGAAGGGAATTAGCACAGAAATGATAATTCTCCCCAACACTGTACTCCCCCCCCCTCCCCCCCCCCGAAAGCATTTAGTGTTTTACAACTGCCTCTGGCGAAAAATAACATTACAGATCTGATGTAGCAGCCGGTGAGACATGTGGAAGGGTGGAACGGCGCATGGGGGGCGCAATGGGGAGATGCACGCATGCTACTCTGCCATTAAAAATGTTTTCAAGTGACCACTTTCTTTTGGCACAGCTTTTCCAGACATGCTTACAGTAATAGAGGCTGCCCAACTGGTTGGGCCACTAGGGGAGAGCAGAATGAAAGTGAACCTGAATCACCATGGCATCAATATACTTATTTTTCTTGTAAATGTTTCTTCTAGCATACAATCTGGTTTGGCGGCAAGGGCAACAGGGGACAGCTGTGAAGCAGACGAGTTCACTCAGAAAAAGCAGCGGTTAAACTTGGTCCCCTCCCCTCCAGATGGCAGCTGTGTGGCAGCTCGTACCCGGCCTGTCCTGAGCTGCAAGAAAAGGCGGCTAGTGCGTCCCAGCAGCGTTGTAGCACTCTCCAAAAAGGTGAATATTTGATCAGCATATACACTGTCAAAATCAATAACTTGTATACCACTTAAATACCTTGTAAGTTTACAAAGACTACAAACTGCAGTATACTTTTGTTTTGTGTATTGATAATGAATGAGAATTATAATTTAACAATACAATGTTAACAAAGGAATTGAGGACACACTTGAGTCATAGATCCACATTGATCACCCTGTTACACCACATTCAATGTTTACTGTTTTTTCTATTTCCTACTAAGCCTGCTACTTTTTCCACAGTACATTGTTCTTAATCATGCTATTACTTGATGCAACAGACGCATTTATATTTGTGTTACCACTACACCCTTATGCCCCTAAAGCGTTTAGGCGCATTACCTTTTATGGCCTTGTCCCTTCAGCAGCATCATTGAATACGAAACCGAAGCCTTTCGTTAACTACATCATTGCATAGGTGGCAGTATTGTCAACTGAGATTGTAATCCATCTGGTACAACTATTTTGTCATATATATTTTTTTATTTTAAGAGTGTTTTACATTGCAACAAAAGTAGTTCAGATAGCAGTATCAATAGCAGAATATGCTTCCTTTCCTACGACATCAACAAACATTATACGACAATGAGAAACTCAGTTAATAGTATGTCAGTTTTGGGGAACAGTACATTGGGATTAAGTGCACAGAGTAGAGGTCATACATCGGTGGTTGAATTCTCAACATCTTTTGCACTCTCCTGGACAGTTACGAGAACTGCGGTATGGTGGCCATATGTCTTTGGGTTTGCCGTTCATTGGCTGTAGCGTGGACCAGCGTTCCTCCATATCGGACGCCAATGTGCCTGCTCTCAGCCACTGGGAAACTGTTGGGCAGTTAGGGGGTAGCCACAACAGCAATGTACAGCAGACTGCTGGCATCATGCACAGGATTGTCACTCTGCAGAGACCCCCACGTAAATGTTCAAGTTGATTAAAAAAAAATAAGTTAGCTGGGGTAGGGTCTAATGTAGAGTTCAATATATCTGACCTAGTAATCCATGCTGTATATATCGCCGATTAGTGCGTACCCATCCATTGCCCTTTGATGTGCATCAGTCTTGCTAACCGTCGGGAGTGATGGAAAAAATTTCCAAAGTGGCAGCCCTCTGTGGTACGGTCTGGGGACATTCAACATCTTCCATATTGGGTTGTCAGAATTACTGGCATAGGCTTGTCTGTAACACTATCCCTATCGTGATGTGTAGTGTAGCCAAAATCCCTCATGCTCCGAGGTCCCTCAGATAGTTTTTTCCGCCCAGATAACTGGTCGCCCTATAGCGGAGCTCTTACATAGGAGACATTGTTTATCTTTATACCGACTTTGTCGGTTATTCCCTTGTAAGTCACTTCGACAGCGATTTAAAAACTTTGACGAAGACTGCAGGAAGTTTCTACGGCGGTGGATTTCGGCGCCTAAGATCCGGCGGCTGAGGCATCCATGTGGCCGGGCCCTCTGGCCGGCCTACACAGTAGGGAGAGTGGGGTCGGGGTGGCCATATCTTTCGTTATGTCTTTCCTCTTTGCCCTCTAGGTCTGGTCATCTTTGTTTATACCTTTCACTATGGAAAGGACTCCATTTAGGTTTTGCCCTAAGTGTAGGGTCAGATACCTGTGGACAGATGAGCACAGAATGTGTAATTCTTGTCTCCTTTCAGATCACGACGAGAAGAGGTGTGCGGCTTGTAAGCTCCTTCGGCCTAAGACCCTTAAGGAGTGCTGTGGAAAGTGGTGGGTCGCGTACGGTATGTCGTGGGCTGAACCCTCTTCCACTACCGCCACACCCGCTGAGTGACAGGGGCACCTCTGATGAACAAACATCTGTATTGAATGTTGTAGACCTTGAGGCGGACACTTCTAGGTCCGCCACGCCCGTCCTGACCCTTCAAGGCCTGATGCAAGTCTCGCTTCAGGGACAACAGCCGGCGACAGGGGTGTACAAAAACCTCAACACACTAAGCACAGAACCCCACCACCGATTTCGACGGTTCCGTCAAAAAAGGTGAAAGCGCCAACAGGGCTGTCAAATGTCGGCGGTTTCCTCTGATTGGGTAGATCAACAGCCTTCCACGCATCCGCAGCAGCGTCTTGCGACTGGGCACTCCAAAAATAAGGGTGCTAACCCAAGCGCGGTCATTCGGTGCTCCGACAGTCCCTAAAAGCCCAGTAGGCCCAAAACTCTTACTAGGCCTACAGGTGAAAAATCTACCGCTAGGCCCTCCAATGCCGCGGTAGGCAGTAAATCTTCCGATAAGCCTTCGAACCCGTTAACTCAAGCCGATTCGGCAGAGATTGAAGACCGTACCGCGAGAATTACTTTGGCAGTCGGGTTGGTACCTACACCGTCGAAACGCATGGGGCAGGCTGCGGACAAGTCTAAAGACAAGCCGTGGTGCCCCAATACTCGCAAAACCTACGAGGACGTTCAGGAGCCTCTGTCCAACACCCTTGGAGACAAATTTTGACGCCAAAGGGCGGAAAACAGTTTTTCCACCTTTAGGCCCTTCTGGTTCCTCTAAGTGGACAAGGGAGAAATTTGAAGGGTGCATGGATCGCCTTGAGAAAATTGTCTCGCTTTTTTTAGCTTCCTTCCCCTAAGAGATCTCGTGGGGAACCTATTTTAAGATCGGCTTAACGTTTCCAAGAAAATATTGACTCTCAGCACTCTGGTTCTGTCCACCATGAAGATGTGGTCCAGATGGACACTTACCAGGACTTCTACAGCGAAGAAGACAACCCTTCCTGCAGGACTACACTGAGGACCAGGCGGATGCCATGGACAACTGGGAGGAAGCCCAGCAAGTGGAAACGGAGCCATGGACGCTCCCCACGCAAGATCAGGATACTGATGTTCTATGCCTGGATTCTCCTCCATCCACCCCAGTTTGCCAGGCTTTGCCTGCAGATGACCAAATGGCCTTCAATGCCATCTTAAGGAAGGCAGCAGATCACTTTCAGATCACTACACAGGAGTTGGTACCCACAAGACTTTGTGGAGGAATTTCTCAAGGAGAAACCCCCCTAAAGCCAAGCCATTCCCCTTCTAAATTTGGTTAAAAGAAGATTGGCCCCCTCCTTGGTCATGCCAGCTCAGACCCGGGGAGTGAACCCAAGAGTGGAAAAACTATTTCGGCCAGCTACTTCAGACCCTCAGTATATTAAAGGCCACGCCACCCCAGACTCCTTGGTAGTTACTCTCACCTGGAAACGGGCAGGAGTACCATTTTCTATGGGGGAGACACCTCCGGATAAGGAATCCAAGAGGATGTACGCCCTAGGTAAGCGTGTTACCTCGACAACTGCATACACCACACGCATAGCGAATAACACTACGCTGCTGGTCAGTTATGCAGACACACAATAGAACCTTGTACAAGAAGGTCTCTAGGAGGTTCCAGAATCTGTTAGTTCCAGGCTTCTCAGCATGGTGGCCGAGGGCAGGCAGGTAAATCAGAATATAATCAAAAGCACTCAGGACACTGTTGAGACAGCAGACAGGTCTCTGGCCCAGGGCTTTGCAACTCGAGGTTCAAGCCTGAAACACAGGCCGCTCTCAACAAACCCATAGAGACCAATCTCTTCGGGGAGACGGCCAAGAATGAGCATGAGTCTGTTAAGTCCTTGCAACAAATAACTCTGAAACCTTCTGCCCCCCTGCTCCCCAATCCATTCGAGGACAGTCCCGTGCAAGTCAGAAATACAGCACGGGTAACTATAAGTCTGGACAAACATCGGGAAGCCCCGCCTACTACCCACCTAGGGGTCAGCGCTGAAGCAAAGGCAGAGGTAGAGGCCCCAATTCCAGAGGAGCCGCAGCCTCTGGTCAGAAATGACCAACAAATCCAGGTCCCCTCCCATGTTACCCCGGTCTGGGGACGTTTAACATCTTTCCTCACGGCTTGGGAGGGGATAACTTCAGACCAGTGGGTTATAAAGACCGCTGCCAACGGGTACTGCATGGAATTCGCCCGACTACCACAGTTCAGACTGCCACGCTCGCAGCGCCTCTCACCGGACCAGCTGCAGATCCTGAATCAAGACGTGGAAGCACTGCTGGGAAATGACACCATAGAAGCCGTCCCTATTCAGGTAAACAAGGGTATTTATTCAGTGTACGTCCTTGTACCCAAAAGGACCTCACCATGCGCCCTGTTCTAGACCTGCACCCAGGGAACACAAGTATAAAACCTCAAAAGTTTCGTATGGTAACGCTACAGGAGGTGATCCCACTGTTGAAACAGGGGGACCACATGGCAACATTGGACATGAAAGATGCATGCTTTCATATTTCAATGTTGCCAGCACGCAGGAAATATCTAAGGTTCTTAATAGAGGACAGGCATTACCTTTAAAGTGCTCCCCTTCTGCATCGCCTTGGCGCCAAGGGTGTTTACAACAGTCCTGGCAGTAGCGGCAGCACACCTGCGCAGACTGTCCATCCTGGTTTACCCTTGCCTCGACAACTGGCTCATAACAGGGGACTCTTAACGACGCATGCTTTTTGAACACCCAGAAGATCGTAGACCTTCTGTTCAGTCTGGGATTCTCCATCGAGAACAAATCGTCTAGTCCCCAGTCAAGTAAAACAATTCCTGGGGGCTCTAATCCGGACAAAGGTGGGCCTCGTCTTTCCCTCCAACAAGAGGGTTCAGAACATGATTTTTCAGATCCCTCAATATGTAGCCAGTCGAGAGGTGATGGTACACAAAGCCATGCGCTTGCTAGGTATGATGGCGTCATGCATATACTTGGTTACCCACGCGCGGGTGCGCATGCTTCCCATGAAAGAGTGGCTCAACAGTCAATGTTGTCAGGCCAGCGGACAATGGGAAGATCTGGTAGTTGTCTCGCCAGCTCTCGGTCTCTCTGCAGTGGTGGTCGAGGGAAAACCTCTTGAAGGGGAAAACCTTAATCGCACCTGCAGTGGAAGCCACTCTCGTGACACACATCTCTCACGGGGTGAGGGGTGGGGGGCCTCACCTGCTACAGCAGACAGCGCATGGAGTGTGGTCCCCACAAGTAGCATCCAACAATATAAATCTACTGGAGTTATTAGCGGTGTTCAAAGCACTGAAAGCCTTTCAAACACAGCTACAGTGGAAAACGGCCCTGGTCCTGACAAACAGCACCACAGCCATGTATTACCTGAACAAACAAGGGGGCACACACACTCCAGGGCTATCCAAGCGGTCCCAAAACATTTGGTTGAGGGCTCTCAAACACAAGATCTTTCTGTTGTCCCAACACGTTCCAGGGGAACTCAATCTTCTGGCAGATGTGCTCAGCAGAGATTTCCCACTGCCCTTAGAATAGGAATGGTGTCTCCAGGAAGACATTGTGTCCAATGTCTTGGCAGAATGGGGCTTCCCAGAGATCGACCTGTTCGCAACTCAGAACGCCCAATGCCAAGACTACGTCTCCAGGTACTCCCAGAACCGCTCCAAGGAGAACGGTCTCTGGATAACATTGTCAGGGAAATTTGACTCTTGCTGCACAAGGGGCGGTGTGGCTGCTGCAGGAACTTGTTGACTACGGTGGAACTCACTTTACTCTATGTACTTGAGATGAAAAACTGTATTTTTTCTGTGTTCCTTTTAAAGGCTTGTAAAGGCCAATAAAAAAAAATAATAATAATAAAGTTTATGCTCAGCTCCCGCCTCCAACCTAACCCCCCCCTCTAACCCTCCAAACCCACCCCGTACTTCCCTACTCCAGGAACCAGTCACCATGTGGGCCCGCCAACCCTGGTTCACTCATCTAATGGGAATGTCCCTCTCACCACCAGTAAATCTACCCTGCCGGTACTACATGTTGTCTCAGGACAGGGCGGGGGGGGGGGGACCCCTACACCCATGCCCACGAACTGTGAATTTAGCATCTTGGCTCCTGAGGTCATAGAGTTTGGACACCTTCAGCTCCCTCAGAGATGCATGGACATTCTCAGGGAAGCTAGGAAACCGAACACCCGCTATTGCTACTCCAGCAAATGGAAACTGTTTGTCATCTGGTGTAATACCAAGGGCGTCAATCCCATCAATTGCTCACCCACACACATTGTGCTGCACCTAACCCATTTGTTGTACACCCGATGACATCACCCGCGACGGGGGCCTTCGAGGGACCATCGACTCGACGACATCGACGCACTGCGCCCTCTGCCGAAGATTTTTTCCGAAGCAGCTAAAGCTGGATGGAATACATCCTAAATGAGGAATATGTTGGAGGAACATCCAATCGAAAGAACGTTACCAGTTGATAAGTAACTTGTTCTTCTCAACTGGAGAGAGAGAGAGAGACCTTTTTCCCACTCATGTTTTTTTTCTGTGATTTGGACTCTGTGTTTCTTTTGACTTTGGAGTCTGACAAACTCCATAGGCATCATCTTTACAGTGTGACACACAGCACCGTCAGTGCAGTGGCACAGGGAAGTTCTAGAAGGTTTAAATGCCTTTTCTTGGTGGATCTACTGTTTCCAAGAGCAGTCAAATTAACTTTGTAACATTCTAGAACCAGACCCAGCACACCCTATCTTACAATAGGGTGCTGGAGGTGTTACTTAGTAGCCCCTTTGTCTATTGTCTCATGTAACATTTTTATGTTACCCTTTCTACAATTAATGGCTGGTGGCAGTGGTTTACTTTTTCCTATCATTGTGTGTTTCTACCACGGGCTGCAATTGCAGCTGCACTAAAGCACTTATGGGTGCCCATTTTGTCAAAATGGCAAGGTCTTCTTTTTTCGGCATTCCTTGTTGGAAAGGTCCTTCTTGAGATTTATTCTGTGTGCCAAACCAGGTTTGGCCCCTGTGTTCGTTTTTGTCTTTGGCAGGATTCACTGGTGAAGCCCGCCTCTGGCTCCAGCGTATCTGGCAGGGTAGGAAGCGAGGGAAGTGCCTGAAACTCCCTGTGCTTTCTCCTTGGTTACAAGAATGCATCCAAAGGTAATTGGCTGGAGAGCTGTCCTTGGAGGACAGCCACCCTGCTGTGTGATTGACAGCTAAGTTGCTTATGAATGGGAGAAAACTGCATAAAAGACCAGGCATTTTTGCTTGGAAGGCAGAGTCGATCACTGGACTCAGGAATCTGAAGAAAAACTTGGAGACGACTGCTGCAACTCCTGGACCGTTGGTTTGCCTATTGAATCCCTGCTGCAGTTCTGAAGCTACAAATTTGCCTCCACTAGAGAAGACCTGTAAAGGACAACTTCTCCCCTTCGGTTGGTGGGACCAGTCGACCCCAAGACTAGTTTATCTGGATATCCTCTCGGGGCTGGCTGTACTTACATTGCTGCTGCATGAACCGATTGCCAGGGAGAGAAATGCCAGAATCGAGTGTCTTTAATTCGGACCCGACCTCCGGGAAGATCCTCCAGACTCCCATGAAGCAGGACTGACCAAGCCTGAGCAACCGCAACAGAGTGCTGGACCCCAGATGTGAGGAATGTCCATAGTGGTATCAGAGAACCGCAGTGGTGCTATTTGCGAGAGTCGTAATGAGCTGAAACCGCAAAGTGATGCTATTTTGTAGTTTGCCCGTTGCTGTCGCCGACCTTCCATTCGTAGTGCAGGAGTCCCCAGTCGTCGTCCCTCTCGTCTCCACGACTGAGGTTCAGGAACAGGATCTTCTGACCTACACAGGAACAGAAGCCAGTTGGAAGCAGTTTTTCTTCTAACAAAAGGTACTGTGCAACTAGGAGGACTTATCTCTTGTCGTGTAGTCGTGCTAGTTCTCATTTGAGACTGTCCTTGGTTGCATTTGCAGAGTTGCTTACAGCCTTGCCCCTCAGAAGCCTCCCAGCTTGTGGCCCTACCATGATCTCATTTTACACAAACATCTAAAACATTGTGCAAGACTTTTTACCTACCTGCAAGAAGGGCTTCACCTCACCTAGACTTTTGCTCAACTAACATTGGCTGTCCTGGCTCCCTGAAAGACTCATCTCTGACTGTGGGCTTTGCACTTCCCCCAGGAAAGGGTTAAATTACTTTGCATTGGAGGGTTCAAAAAGTACTTGCCTGCTTAAGAATATTTGTTAACCATTGTTTTATTCCCTTGGTGTCTCATTATTTAACACAACCTCGGTGTTGCTCTAAAAGTACCAGTTCTATATTAATGTCCACAGTGTCCTAGTTATTTGTCACCTCAGGGTGTAGGAATAATCTGTGTGCCATCCAAAATGGGTATTTGCTGATTTAAAGAAACAGTGTGTAATTTTGAAGTGAATATTTGTTTTACTTCTATATTGCTCCCTTCTAAAGAAGGCTTATTTAACTGACTGTTAAATTAATAATAGTTTAAACAAGAAACCTTGAGTGTAAGTGTTTATTGGGATACTTGTCGCTGTGAGTCTCTGTGTAACAATCTTGCTGCTCACATTGACCCCTCTTGAGATAAGTTTGGCTGTTAAGTCCCTCTACCAACTTGTGTAGTACATGCTTATACCAAAGGTTGAGTTAACTATTGCCAAGAGGTCAAGGCTGGTGCAGTCTCCACAGTGTACTGCATACAATCTTGCCTGAAATCACTTTCCCCCCATTGTCTCACTGTCTCCAGAGCCCTGGTTCTTTCTAGGCGGGACTACTGCAACAGCCTCTTCCTCCCTCTGCAATTCATCCAGAACAGAACCGCAAGAGTTATCCTTAACCTTAAGCCCAGGTGCCATGCTGAAATCCCCTCACTGGCTCCCCGTGGTTGCAAGGATCAAATTAAAGACCCTCTGCATTGTCCACAAGGCTTTCTGGGGTCTACTTCACTGCAACGTTGTCTTCGTAAATACCGTCCCTACCGAGCCCTCCACTCATTTACTTCCAACCTTCTACGAGTAAGCCCGTTCTCCAAGCAAAGATTTGGAGGGAGATCCTTATCCTCAGCAGACGCCTCCCTCTGGAATAGCCTCCCTCTCACCCTCTGTCTTGAGCCTGATCTTATTAAATTCTGGAAACTCCTCTAGACCTTCCTGTTCTCCTCCTCCTCTCTCCCCCTACCCTGCTAACCTAGCACACCGCTCTTTCATCTCTCCCTCCTCTTCCATACAGCTTGCTGACTGGCCACCTGGTGTTCCTCAGAGTCACGCAGGTCCCTGGCGCCCCCAGTAGTCCTCTCTTGCTCTTGCCTCAGGGCCCTGCACCCTACCCCTTTCACTGCACTTGTAGTAATTCCTAGAGAATCTTCTCTCTACGCACGTACCCAAGTGTCTTCTGACTGGGTGCACTTGGACTCCTGCCCCTCCCTTGCCCTTCCTGCACTTGCACAATCTGAATGCAGCTTTGTCTGAAGATGGTCTCTGTTCTCCCTTGTATTCACCCCTTAATGTGAACTTGTAAAAAACACAGAATCGCTGTCTGGCCTGTTTGCTGTATCTAACAGTTAAATGTATTGTACTCGCTTACTCTACCTGTGCAGACCGTTTATCGTCTCAGAATTTGAAGGGCTCTGAGGGACTGTTTTTCCCCATGTTCCCTCCCCCGTTGTGCGCTTTGAAACCCTGCCTGTGTATAGGTGCTTTATTAATAAACTTTACCATACCATAGTCGCTCCAGATCGTTGTAGGGCACAGAGTTGTCCAGGCTGTCAACTCTTACCTCTGATCCAAGCTGCCCCTTTTGCGCGTCCTTTTAATAGGGTGTCCAACATTGTGTTAATACTTCTAGCATCCTTAACTAGAGACTGAAAGTATCCACAGGAACCTTTGCTGTTCTGCTGCTTCGCGAGACCTTGAGCCTTCCCCAAACTGACTTTTGCATAGAGTTAGGGATCGGACTTTCAAAGTATTAGTTTGCTAAGAGACTGCATCTAGTACCTTAAGCTCTGCTACTGTTAGACTAACCAACCCTTTTCCTTCCTAAGAGACTTTGTGGTTTTGCCAACTAAATACAATTACCGCATAGCTTTGTCTGTGCCTGAGTGCGCAGTAATACCGATAATATGGTAGAACTGTCATTAGTGTCAAACTCTGTAACAATTGTACCGCGAGCAACTACAAACTGAGCAGTGGCCTTTGAAAAGTATTTATAAGTAATCCTATATGTGTTGGTTAAATGTACTAAGTATTTTAAGAGCTTCCTTGTGTAAATAATAAATATATATTGTAATCTTTAGTGGTGTTTCTTTGGACTACTGTACTAACTGGGTTCAGTGTACTTGCCTACAGCTCACATCTTCCTCTTATGATAAACCTGACTGCTCTGCCACTCTGCCAAGGTTCCATGAGTATTACACACGGATACCAAGAGTTGGAGATTTGTATACCATCAGGATAGTGTTATGAAGTCTTACCTGAAGTGGACTTTATGAAAACTCCCCTAACATTCTGAACTGCACATTCATTTCTTAATAGTAATTGGGGGCAGACTTTCTCCTCTGGCCATTGTCTTCGATGGTCAATCTTGTCCACCCGTTTTAAGGATGCTGTTGCTGTGAAAGGTGTAACTTAAGACGCAAACATGTATTACAGTACTCTAAATCCATGCTATCTCAATTTGTTAGAGTAAGAGACCTGTCTTTGTTTAGTTGTTAAGGGGAGTCTGCTTGCATCTACATTGTAGGGACCTCTACATTGTTGTGTGATGCATCTAGAGATTTACTTGGACATCCCTGACACAATATGATAAATTGTACCTTCACTCTACCAGGTGCAGCGTGCTGCTACGACAAGGGGCAACTGTGATGTCAACCCAGCATGTGCACTTTGTGGCTGTCGAAGTTCTGTGTCTCCAGACCTCTCATATGAAGCTCCTCTTTCAGAGCGTCTCTCTCAGCTTGATTCCTGCGTTCATCCCGTACTATCATTCCCAGACGGTAATGATCCTCTTCAAACAATTATGAATGTTTCAACAACAAACTTGTCTTGTGTGACCCATCGATACGTTGTTTTACAAAGAGTAGCACTGGAGGGAGAAAGATTGCCTACTTTATTCAAGAAGTGATTCTGTAGGATATAGTAGGCAATTGTGTATGTTTAAACATTTGCAAGAGAGGGGTCTATGGCTAGTAATTAAAGAATGGTGTGTGTTGTGGACTTTTTGCAGAGGCCTCTGGTGAGTGCTGTACAGGCACTAACTTAAGGTGTTGCAGATCCCGATGCTAAAAGAAAGCTAAAACTCTTAAAATGGTAGTGGCAGAGCCATCATCTGACTTAATACTAGGAAGGGGATGTATGCTGGCACAAAGATAGTTGTCCACATGCATAGCCATAGAAAATACACCATAATACAGGTGTGCTGACAAATATACACATTTATTAATGTTATACATATATATACCTCTTAGTCATGTAAATACAATACACACAATAAAATACCATTTGTATTATAACAGTAAATGTCAATTCAGACACTCCACAACACTATACTAAAAGGTAGGTCCACTATCCAAGAATAGGCACACAACATAATGGTGGCCGAGGGAGGAGGTGGTGACCAGACAGAACACACAGGTAAAATACCTAGGGTCTGTACCAAAACAGTACATTGTCATAAAACATGTTAAGTTGGATTTTAAAATCAGTCCTGTTGGACAGATTTTAGTGGGCCACCCTGGTTATGGTAGACAAGGAGACTGAGCGTTTATCCAAAACCCAATCAAGGTATAGCAGACAGCAGTCATCGCTTAGTCTCTGGAGAGTGTGAACGTGGCATGGCACGGGGCCCTCAATGAGTCCACACAGAATGACACAATAGTTCAGCTTAGACAGTCATACATTTATTTGTATTTGTTTAGACGTTTAGAACACACACAACTAGCAGGTAGTAATATCACTGCATATCAAACAATTTCTGAGGTTTGTGAATCTGCTTAGAATGACATGCTGTGCAAAAGCTGACATCTAGTGGTAGGTGCATAGTATTGCATTCTAGTTTTCGAGTTTCAAAAAGGGATGTCGACAGGCTCTGCTTGTAATACTATCACTGTGCGACGTGCGTTGTACCCATGATCCTTCGCACATCGAGGTCCCTCAGATTATTTTATTCCGCCTTGTGGTCGTTTGCATGTGTGCAGCTCGTAGCCCAGCTGCAAAGGTAGTTTGCAGTTTAACAAATA
This sequence comes from Ambystoma mexicanum, assembly GCF_040938575.1. Taxonomy (NCBI): domain Eukaryota; kingdom Metazoa; phylum Chordata; class Amphibia; order Caudata; family Ambystomatidae; genus Ambystoma; species Ambystoma mexicanum. Next base: position 474,643,587 of record NC_090938.1, read on the forward strand.
ATTATAGTTTCTATTTCGAAAGTCTGCTTGAAGATCGATCCTCCAATGTCCGGCGACTACCGTCTGTAGCTTTGACAAGCGTCTCCTCAATGGCCGGCTGAGGCCTTGCAGTAGGGAGAGCAGGAAGGGGGGCCTTTACATTTATTTATAGAATTCCTCTTTCTGCTGTGTTCTCTACTGAGTTCTTTCTAGCTGCTGCTAAATTCATACAATATTATGGAATGGACACCCTTGAAATGTTGTCCTTCCTGCATTAAACAATTTTGCTGGAAAGATGCACACCGGGTGTGTAACAGTTGTCTTCCACGCGATCACGCTTAATGGTGGTTTGATTCCTGTACGCCTTTTAAGACAAAACCACTTAAGAACAGGCACACCAAGCTGTGGCAACCTATGCCATGCAGGCCGAATCCTTTTCCCCCACTGGTGCTGTTGGGTCGGATGAGGAAGAGCTCAGCAGCTAAAGCTCTGTTTTGGAAGCTGAAGTCTTATTGGAGGAGTCTAAGTTCCTGCGTGTCTGTCCCCAGGCCCACTAGGCGGGGGCGAAAGCTCTGCTATGGGGAATTCCACTGGCGAAATTGGCACGCAAAAAAACCTACAGCCCCAACCCAACCTTAGACAAAGTCGTAAAAAGGGGCTTTAAAGGAAACTGAACTTTGGTCGAAAGAGATCGAACCCTCGCATTCGAAGTCCGCTTCGCATTTGCTGCATGGCTCTAATTCTACTGAAAAATTAGTAATCGACTGCCTCTTCGGACCCATCACACAAAGAAAGACGCCAAATCGCCACCACATGCAGCTACACAGCTGTCTCGGCCCCCGGTTACCACTTCTGGAACTACTTGTACTACGTCTATAGAGTATTTGTCAAAGTCCCTACAAGGTTAAAGTCTGTTCATCCAGATAAAATTGTATTTCGTCTTCCTGAAGTTCCATAGACGAATTTGAAAAGGGTATGCACAGGTTAACTGAGTTTGTAACATTTATGGAATAGTATCCCATTAAGCAAAATACCTTGTTCTGTGAGGAGTGTTAGGCAATGTTTGAATGCAGTACCCTATGGGAACACTAGAAACAACTATGACTACAGGTATATGCAACCCAACTTTGGTATAAGCTCGTACTACACAATTCGGTAGCGTGTTGAGCAGCCAGGCTGATCTCCAGAGGAAAATGTGAGCTGTAGTGGAGTTACACAAATATTCACTGTTACAGGTATTCAAATAAACTCTTACACTCAAGGTTTCTTGCATAAACAATTATTAATTTACCAGTCAGTTATAAAGCCTTCTTCAGAAGGGAGCAATGGAATAGTAACACACAAATATACTTCAATACTGTACACTTCGAGTTTCTGAATCTGACAAGACCCTTTTGGGATGGACCACAGACACAACCTAAACCCATAGGTGACTTCAATAACAAGGGTGCTGGGGACATTAATATTTTACTTTTGGCATTCAGAACACGCTTAAAAGTTGTCAAAAGGTAAAGGTTGTTAGAACACAAGAGATCACAAATTTCTTAAGCAGGGCAAAACACTTTTAGAGTCATACAATTCAATAGGCTAAGCCAAAGTCAATGAGCAAAAGTCTTGGGAAGGATCAAGCACTTCTGGTAAGTAAATGGAAAAGTCTTTGCACAAGTTCTTAGTCTTTGATGAAAAGAAGAATCAAATGTAGCGCCACAAGCTGATTAGACTTGTGAGTTGTGGAAGTAACAAGCACTTCTACAGTAAGAGGCAGGGTCTCTTAGACTTGTTTTACTGTACCTTGGGAAAGGAGAAAGGATGTAGCGGATGACTTCTGTTCCTGTGCAGCTCTGCAGATTTCACTGTTAGTGGGCCTCAGTCGTGGGGACAAGAGGGAAGGCGCCGGGGGGACTCCTGCAATGCACTGGGACTGTCAAAACCCACTACCAGCAAACTTCACATTCAGGGGCTGTTTTGGATTTCAGCCACCACAGTTGGCAGCAGCGCGGTTCCTGGCTGTCAAGGTTGACTTTATTTGCTTCTGGGGTCCTGCACTCTGCTGAGGGGACTCAAGCTTGGTTAGTCCTGCTTCGTGGGAGTCCGGAGTATCTTCCGAAAGCTTTAGACCAGCTTAAAAGTAACGCACACAATCTGGTGTCCCTCTCCCTGGCTATACGGTTTCCTGCAGCAACTCTGAGGAAATTCAACCGGCTCCGAGATGGGTGTCCAGGTGGCTTACTTTGGAGTTGATTGGTCCCACCAACTCAAAGGGAGAAGTCCTTGCAGGGGCTTCTCTTTCGATACAAACTTGGCAAGTTGGCACTGCAGCAGGGCTTCACCGGGCAAACCAACGGTCCAGGAGTTGCAGCAGGCATCGTCTTCAAGCTCTTCTTCGCTTCCTTCGTCCAGTGGTCGACTCTGCCTTCCAAGCCAAAAGACGCCTTTTATTCAGTTCTCTCCCATTTATTCCAGCCTAGCTGTCACTCACCCAGCAGGGTGGGCACCTCCCTTACTTCCTGCCTACCCCAGACACTCTGGAGCCAGAGGCGGGTTTCACTCCTGAAGCCTGCCAAAGGCGAAATGAACAAAGAGACCAAACATGGTTTTTCTTGCAGAGAAACTCTCTAGAATGACCTTTCCACAACGACATGACGAAAAACGACCGGGGACAATTTTGTCAAAGATGGCTCCCGCGGTTAGCGTTACCGGAGCTGCGAACAGCCGCGGTAATTGCAAATTATGGTAGTTCAGAACGAAACCAGTGCCACCAGCCATTCTGTGAGGAAAGGGTAACATAAAAATGTTACAGGATCATTCGGACACAGGGGATACTAAGTAACCCCTCCAGCACTCTATTGTAAAATAGGTTGTGCTGGGTCTAGCAAGTACACTAAGTAAAGTCAGTTTCACTTTACTATTCTGGGAAACCGTAGTTTCTGATGCGTGTTAAACTGCTTAGAATCACATGCTCTGCATATGGTCCGACATCCAGTGGTCACCGCGAAGTTTTGCATCTGGTCTTTCAGGGACCGAAAGGGGACGTCGGCATAGGCGTGTCTGAAACACTATCCCTATCGTGACTTTTGTAGTACCCAAAATCCCTCACGCGCCGAGGTCCCTCAGATAGTTTTTTTCCACCCAGATAACTGGTCGCCCTATAGCAGAGCTCTTCATGAGACATTGTTTATCTTACCGAATTGTCGGTTTTATTCCCCGTTAAGTCACTTCGCCCATCAAGAACATCTTCGACGAAGACTAAGGGGGAATCGTCTACGGCTGTGGGTTCCGGAGCCTAAGATCCGGCTTTCAGACTACCACGTGGTCGGGCCTTCTGGCCGACCTACACAGTAGGGAGAGTGGGCTCGGGGTTTGCCATACTGTTATGTCTTTCCTCTTTTCCACTGCTTTCCTTTTTGGTCTGGTCACCCTTCCCTTATGCTATGGCAAGGACTCGTTTAGATTCTGCCCTGTGTGTAGGGTCAGATAGAATGACGACCACATGTCAGTGGAACGCTTGTCTCCCCCTACAGCACCACGAAAAGCGGTGTTGGGCGTTTAAACTCCTTAAACCTAAAACCCTTAAGGAGTGCCGGTTGAAGCGGTGGGCCGCGTATGGAATGTCACGCGTGGAGCCTCCCTCCCCTGCCGCGACACCAGCCGAAAGTGACGGGGGTACATCGGATGACCAAACGTCCAACGCGGACGTTAGACCTTGAGGCAGACTATTCTAGGGCCGCCACGCCCCCGACCCTTCCAGGCTCGACTCCGGTCTTGCTACAGGGACCACACCCGGTGACAGGGGCGTACAATTGCACCGCACAAAGCACACAACCCAAGCGCCCCCCTCGACGACTTCGTCGAAGAAGGCGAAAGCGCCAACGGGTCCGCCGGAAATTTCGGCGGTGCCCACGGATCGGTTTGATCCGAAGCCTTCCCCCCATCCGCAGCAGCGCATGACGACTGGGCGTAGCAAACATAACAAGAGCGCTAATCCCCAAATTACACGCGCCGAGACTTTAACAGTTTCCAAGGCCCATACAGGCCTGAAAACTACGAGTAGGCCTCTATCCGAGAAGCCATCTGCTGGCCCTTCTGGAGCCGTGGAATACATTTCCACTGCCGACACATCATCAGAGGCGTTGTCTCCCGAAGATTCGGTGACTATCCATAAGAGCATCAATTGGAAAACTTTTCCACGGATTTGGAAGACGATCCCAGAGGAGATCCTCTCAACGCCTCTTGGCGGAGAACACTGTTCCTACTCAGCTAGGTCCATTTGGGTCATCCAAGTGGACCACAGAGCAATTCTAGGGGTGTATGGATCGGCTGGAGCAGTTTTTCAGGGCTTCTGATCAGATCAACCTCCGCCAAAAAAAAACTTGGTTAGACCCTAACCCCTCCGACCCGCTTTATATCAAAGGACACACAATCCCAGACTCGCTGGTGGTGACCAACACTCGCAAGAGAGCAGGGGTTCCCCTTGCCACGGGAGAGTCACCCCCGGACAAGGAGTCCAAAAGGTTGCATGCCTTAGGCAAACGGGTTACGTCGGCGGCGGTCCATACCGTCCGGATTGCCAATAACACGACGTTCCCAGCAAGCTACGTCGACGCCCAATGGAACCTACTCCAGGAAGGCCTTCAAGAGGTTCCGGAACCAACCAGAGCCAAGCTTCTCGCCATTGTCTCGGAGGGCGAACTTGCCAATCAGAATGTGGTAAAGAATACCCTGAACACTGCAGAGACAGCAGGCAGGTCTCTCGCACAGGGTACTCTCCTAAAGAGGCACGCGTGGCTGCGCACGTCGGGCTTCAGGCCTGAGACCCAGGCATTCATTATCAACAAACCCATCGTAGAGGCCAACCTCTTCGGGAAGGTGGTAGACGATGCCTTGGAGACAACCAAGAAGGAGCACGAGACTATGAAGTCGCTGCACCAAATTTCCCAGAAACCCTCTTCACAGAGCGGCAGTAATTTTCGGCGGTGCTTTCGAGGACAAGCCTGCGCCGCTCAAAACAATTTCAGCATGGGCAACTTCAACTCAAGTCAACCAGCTGCAAGCCCCACTTACTACCCCCAGAGGGGTCAGAAGCGCGTAAAGAATAGAGGCAGAGGCCCCAATTCCAGAGGAGCGTCAACTTCGGCTCAGAAATCACCAAGTCCAGGGTCCCTCCCATGTCTCCCCGGTTGGGGGGGTGGGATTAACATCTTTCCTCAAGGCATGGGAGGGGATAACTTCAGACCAGTGGGTCTTAAAGACGGTCGCCATTGGTTACTGCGTGGAATTTGCCCGACCTCCACAGTTCAGACCGCCGAAACATCGATGCCTTTCTGCAGATCCTGATCGAAGAGGTGGAAGCGCTGCTGGGAAAGGACGCCATAGAAGCTGCCCCGATTCATCAGGTAAACAAGGTTATCTATTTAGTGTACTACTTGTACCCAAAAAGAATCTCACCATGCGTCCTGTTCTAGACCTGCGCCCAGCGAACAAGTTCATAAAGCCCCAGAGGTTTTGCATGGTAACACTGCAAGAGGTGATCCCATTGCTAAATCAAGGGGACTTCATGACAATATTGGATATGAAAGATGCATACTTTCATATTGTAATGCTGCCAGCACACAGAAAATTCCTAAGGTTCGTGATTCAGGACAAACACTACCAGTTCAAGGTACTCCCCTTCTGCATAGCCTCGGCGCCAAGGGTGTTTACCAAGGTCCTGGCAGTGGCAGCGGCACACCTGCGCAGACTTTCAGTTCCAGTTTACCCTTACCTCGACGATTGGCTCATCACGGGGGACTCGTTCGACGTTTGTTTTTCGAACACCAAACAAACAGAAGATCTACTGTTCAGCCTGGGATTTTCTATAAACGAAAAGAAATCCAGCTTATTCCCCTGCCAAGTAAAACAGTTCTCGGGGGCTCTAATTCGTACGGAAGACGGTCTAGTCTTCCCTTCCAGCGAGAGGGTTCAGAACATGCTCTCTCAGGTTCCTCAGTGTGTAGCCAGTCGAGAGGTGACGGTACGCAAAGCTATGCATTTGCTAGGGATGATGGCCTCATGCATATACTTGGTTCCCCACGCGCGGCTGCGCATGCGTCCCATGCAAGAGTGGCTCAACAGCCAGTGGTGTCAGGCCAGCGGACAATGGGAAGATCTGTTGTCTCGCCAGCCCTCGTTCTCTCTCTCTGCAGTGGTGGTCGATGTTCCAGGGGAACTCGATCTTCTGGCAGACGTACTCAGCAGAGATTTTCCTCTGCCAGAAGCGTACGAATGGCGACTGCACGAAGACATTGTATCCAGCGTCTTCTCAGAATGGGGGGTTTCCAGAGATCGACCTGTTCGCTACACGGGAGAACGCCCAATGCCAAGATTACGCCTCCAGGTACCCCCAGAACCGATCCAAAGGGAACAGTCTCTGGAAATTTGTCTACGCTTCCAGTCAATCGAACTACCCACGTTCTTCCAGAGACCTACTAACATGGCCCAAAGAAGCTTTCACACACTAGACCACTGAGGAAAACTAAACCATTCTTTGTTTCAGTGGCAGCTGGTAGAAAAGGGGACCCTGTCTCTAAATCGGCAATATCAAGGTGGATTGTCAAATGCATCACACTGTTACACTCTTGCAAAGAGAGAACTACCCTTCAAGCCTAGAGCACATTCTACTCGAGGCACTGGGGCATCCATAGCATTCATTGCAAATGTTCCCCTAGAGTCCATTTGCAAAGCGGCAACCTGGAGTTCTGTACACACCTTTTACAAAACACTATTGCCTAGACACTCATTCTAGGTCTGATTCTCAGGTGGGACAAGCAGTACTAAGACATCTTTTTTCTACTGTTCCTTCTCACAACCCACCTCCAACTCCAGGTACTGCTCGCTAGTCTATGCACAGCATGTGATTCTAAGCAGATTAACAAGCATCTGAAGACATGCATTACTTACCGTAAAAGCATTTCTGATGATTAGATTCACATGCGCCCTCCCTGCCTCCCCGCTCGGGGTGGAAGGAACATAGACTTCTTACTACTTGCTCTCTTCATGTACTCACTCACTATAGCCTTGGGCTCCCTCATGGCAGAAAAAATACAATTTGAGGGACCTCGGCGCGTGAGGGATTTGGGTACTACACACGTCACGATAGGGATAGTGTTTCAGACACGCCTATGCCGACGTCCCCTTTCGGTCCCCGAAAGACCAGATGCAATACTCCGCGGCTACCACTGGATGTCGTACCATATGCACAGCATGTGAATCTAAGCAGATACAATCATCAGAAATGCTTTTACGCTAAGTAATCCATGTCTTACTTGGTTCCCCACACGCACCTGCATCCAGTGCAGGAGTGGCTCAACAGCCACTGGTGTCAGGCCAGCGGACAATGGGACAATCTAGTGGTTGTCTCGCCAGCCCTTGTTCTCTTGCTACGGTGGTGGTCGAGGGACAACCTCTTGAAGGGGAATCCTTCACCGCCTCTGCAGTGGAGGCCACTCTAAATACAGACTCCTCTCTCACAGGGTGGGGAGCTCACCTGCTTCAACAAATAGTGCACAGAGTTTGGTCGCCAGACATCGCATCCAACCACATAAACCTGTTGGATCCATTAGTAGTATTCAAAGCACTGAAAGCTTTCCAGACACAACTACAAGGAAAGACTGTCCTGATCCTCAAAGACAGCACCACGGCCATGTACTATCTGAACAAACCAGGGTGTACTCGCTCTCCAGGGCTATCCAAACTATCCCGAACTAAATTTGGAAGTGGGCTCTCAAACACATGTTCCTATTGTCGCAACATGTTCCAGGGGAACTCGATCTTCTGGCAGACATACTCAGCAGAGATTTCCCACTACCAATGGAGTACGAATGGCGATTACACGAAGACATCGTCTCCAATGTTTTCGCAGAATGAGGCTTCCCATAGAACAACTTGTTCTCAACTCTGGAGAATGCTCAATGGTAAGATTATGCCAGAACCATTCCTAGAGGAACGGACTCTGGATAACATGGTCAGGGAAATTTGTTTACCACCCCCTCACCCCGACTCTCATGCTCAACAAGATGGACCATGAACCAGCCTACCGTGGTTCGCGCATCTGCCTTTCCCTTACAACATGTCGCAAGACAAAGGGGAGACTCTTCACCCATGCCCGCAGACATTGAATTTAGCGGCCTGGCTCCTGAAGTCATAGAGTTTGGGCACCTGCGGCTCCCTCAGAGATTAATGGACATACTCAGGGAGGCAAGAAATCCTAACACTCGATATTGCTATTCCAGTAAGTGGAAACAGTTTTTCATCTGGTGCAACTCAGAGCATCAACCCTATTGACTGCTCGCCCACACACATTGCTTTGTACCAAACTCATTTACTTGACTCGGGCTTGGTCTTTAACTCTCTAAAGGTTCACTTAGCTGCTTTCAGCGTACACTACATCACAACAAAAGGTGTAGTTGTGGACGATACCAGTTATTAAGGCTTTCATGGAGGGAGTAAAAAGAATTCACCCTCCCATTTCTAACCCAGCTCCCGGATGGGACCTAAATGCGGTGTTGACTAGACTTATGGGGGTCTCCTTTCGAGCCCATGCATAGAGCAAGTCTCAAAGATCTCACCTACAAAACTGCCTTTTTAACAGCCATTCATTCCATTTGGAGAGTCAGTGAACCTCAAGCGCTCTGTTCCTTTGTAACAGTTCACAAAGATAAGGTGGTTCTGTGCTTTCACCCTAGGTTTGCGCCCAAATTCATTTCAAAGTTCCATGTGAATCAGTCCATAGAACTACCAACGTTCTTTCAAAACCCCTCAAACGTGGGGAAAAGAAGCCTGCCCACGCTGGCTGTACGCAGAGCAGCCTGTTTAATCTCTTTCACCTAGAGGCCCAGCATGGAGTTTCCTGTGCGGCTGCCGAGCTTGCCGCACAGGCTGACGCAGTGCAAGCTCTACAGCCGCACAGGAAGCTCCATGTGGGGCCCCTAGGTGAAAGAGATTGAACAGGCTGCCACCATAGAGAGACAAGCCTCCATTGAGAGGACCGCACAGATCCCCTATCACGGCCAGCGATCTCTAAATTAGTGCCCGTAGAAGTAATTTACCTATAGCACAGACTCCATACCGTACAGCTCCCCGTCCTGATGAAGCCCGTGTACAAGATGAGGCACAACAAGCCCACCTAAACGGCTGAAACACCCCGGTGTAGACTCACTACCCCCAACTACAGTGCACTGACACTGTCTAACACAAAGAATTATTGTTAACATTTCTATGTTACCATGTCGAATTGTTTTTTCTGTATATTGTGAGATGTGAATTCTCTGAAAAAAACCACCAAGATTGAGTTTGTCCTACACACACAAATTGGCTGTCTTGCCAAAAAATATTTGGCTCTGTGTGCTGTAAATACTTTTGTCTTAACTTCCGGTTAATCACCGTTTGATGTTGTATCTCTGTAATATCCATTTTATGTTGATTTATATAACTCTAGACATAAAAAAACAAGATTTGCTCACAGAGTATTAAAAAGTGACTGTTCTTGGATATGCAGAGGGTGATAAGGAGTAGTAGTACATTCGAGCAAATTTTGTTCGGATTCTCAGGTGGGACAAGCAGTACTAAAATCTTTTCTCTACTGTTCCTTCTCACATCCCACCTCCAACTCCGGGTACTGCTCGCTAGTCTATGCACAGCATGTGATTCTAAGCAGATTAACAAGCATCATAAGACATACATTACTTACCGTAAAAGCATTTCTGATGATTGTATCTGCTTAGATTCACATGCGCCCACCCTTCCTCCCCGCTCGGATTTTAGGAACATAGAAGTCTTACTACTTTCTCTCTTTTCTGTACTCACTCACGTTAGTCATAGGCTCCCTCGCGGCAGAAAAAATACTATCGGAGGGACCTCGGCGCGTGAGGGATTTTGGGCACACTGCACGTCACGATCGGGATAGTGTTAGACACGCCTATGCCGACGTCCCCTTTCGATTCTCGAAAGACGAGATGCAATAGTCTGTGGTGACCACTGGATGTCGGACTATATGCATAGCATGTGAATCTAAGCAGATACAATAATCAGAAATGCTTTTATGGTAAGTAATGCATGTTTTATCCCATAGAAGGTATTTAAACCTTGGGAAATCTGGAAGACATCCCTGTGTCACTGCACTGAGGGTGCTTTGGGGACACAATTGTAAAAGATGATGCCTATGGAGTTTGTTAGACTCCATAACCAAAAGAAACACAGGTCAAATTCACGTTCAAAATACACGAGAGTGTGGGAAAAAATTGTCACTCTCTCCAGGTAAAAACAAACAAGTAGTCCAAGAACCCACTGGCTCCCACCACCTAGGCTACATCTTTCAACTGCCTTGGGTGGAATTACATTCACACACAAACATTCCAATCATTCTACTAACATTCCATACATGACATCACACCTTGCATACACCTCATGCAAGCAGGAAACAAGAAGGAAAGTCAATCACAACAGCATCCCCTTGTCAAAGTTTCTGATCCTGAACCCCTTTGTAGTGCACCAAATAGAAATCATCTTGAAAGCTGTTAAAAGTGTCCTCTTAGATGAAATGAGGTTTCGAATGAGGAGTCGGAGAGACTTGGGAGGTTCACCCTCCATGTTAGGGAGAATTCTCAAAAATGTGCCAATTCCTCTCTACCATAGAGACCCCCAGCAACTTTACTGGATTTTGAGGACTTGAATTTTTAACCTGGGGAGAGTGGGAGACCCTTTTTCCCACTCATGTATTTTTCATGTGATTTTGAACACTGTTTCTTTTGGTAATGGAGTCTGACAAACTCCATAGGCATCCTCTTTTACATTGTCACACAGCACCTTCAGTGCAGTGGCACAGGGAAGCCTTTTTTCAATTTCTTAAAGGTTTAAATACATTCTCTTTGATAACCTACTGTTTCCAAGAGCAATGAAGTGAAATTGACTTTCTCCAGCATGGGGTCTGGCATGGATTCACATGCTCATGAATATTCCCCGTCAGGCTGGGAATCCTCGATTTAAGAGAAAATCAGTTTTTGTTTCTGAACTGTCTTTCTCTTAACCAATCTCTGGTCTCTGGGTTATACTGCCCCCAGCCAATGACTGCCCTCTACCTAAGCCCCTCCTGGCAGCCATCGTCAGATTTTTACTGCACGTTCAAGTGTTGAGTCCTCGTGCTGTAGCTCTCAAGCTTTTACTGTTTTGCATTTTCTCTAAGAGTTTTGCTCTATTTTTCGGTCAATCAAGCCTGAAGCTCCATCGATCCATCATCTGACGGGGACCCATTTTCGGAACCTTCTACGCCCCTCAAGGGTGGTTTTGTTTTTTTCCATAGAGTTCCCTTCTTGGAGGATTCCAGAAGATTCTTGAGGCCTACACAGCGTGGACATGACCGAGGATAAAGGAGACTCAATGCCTCTGTTCATGGTCTGCCCAGGATGCGGACTGCGGAACATCTTCTTAGACGATGGGCCCTCCCTGTGCCTTTAGTGCCTACATTCAGACTGCTCACACATGGAGGAGGCCTGTACGTTCTGCATGGACATGGTGCCACGCACCATGAAGGACCTTCGCACGCGGCTCACCAAGTGGCTGGATACGAAGACCCCGGCGGTGGGTGAGCCACGGCAGCATGCTTCTCCCAAGAGGAAATCTGAGTGGTCTTCTAAGACCTATGAGGGCGCTCCAGCAACGGGGGCCCAACATGAGGCAAAGCACTGCAAGTCCGCGGGCACTGGGAGTGCCGTTGGTACGGGCTCTGCGGCAGCCAGGCCGGGCGCAGCATCACCGACCCGTCAACCACGAGCTAACACTCCGGCTCAATGAAGAAAAGGAAGTCCGACCACCCGGGTAAGCTTCTGGAGAAGGCCCAGTGAACTGACGGAGAAAGCCAAGGGGGAGCGTGGCGCTGACCCCCCGCCCCCCAGTGAAGGTCTCGACGCGCCCAGGGTCGTGAAGGCCTAGGTTTACCAGGCAAAGGAGTCTATTGAGGGAGTGGTGGCGGTGAGGAACCGGAGGACACCACGCAACCGCCGCCGCGGACATCCTACAAGCTCTGCACACCCCGTGCTCAGAGATGAGGACATGGATTCCTGTGCCTCGGATGGGCGATCCAGCAGCACCTGGACCTTCAGGGGACCCCCCGCCTAAGGAAACGAGTCCATCCGCCTCCACCCTACCATCCTTCACCTCCATCCCCTCCGGAGATGGCGACGACTGGTACGGACGATGGAACGGACCTCCCGTCGCCGGTACCCAGGGCTTTTCCACCCAACAAGATCGGTTCATTCCACACCATGATCTCTAGGGCCTCGGAGCTATTTCAACCGAACCCTGAAGAAAAGGAGGGATTACATTATCAGTGCAGAGAGGCCAAGAAGAAGACCATGCTCTCGATCTCTCTGTTGGATGACATTTGTGATGGACTGTCCCACCTGAAGAACCCCGTCCTCGGCCCCGGCAAAGACAGACCGGTACGAGAAGAAATGCACGGTGCCAGACTCTGCACCGAAGTGTCTACGATCTCAGCCGTCCCTGGACTCCGTTGTCTTGGCAGCAGCCAGGAAGAAATCTGCAGGGTCGGTGGCATAGACTTCCACTTCCCCACCAGACGGCGAGGGAAAGAAGCTAGATGCCATGGGACGGGTCATCTCGTCGGTGGCAACGACCATTAAGGCGGCCAATGCTCTCGCCATTGTGGCCCGCTACGACAGGGAGCTTTGGTTTAAGATCGCCCCTCTCCTGGACTTCCTTCCAGACAGCAAGAGGGCAGAGGCCCATGAAATCCTACAAGAAGGCGAGGTGGCATCGGACCATGTCATCATGGTGGCCACGGACTTGACCGACGCCGGCTTCCGCCAGATGGGCAACAGTTTGCCTTCGTCGGCGAGGTTGGCTGAAGGCCACCAATTTCTGTCAGGATGTCCAGACAAGGGTATTTACATGCCCTTCGGGGACAACTTGTTCAGCAAGACGTTGGACGAATCTCTGCAAGCCATCAAGGCAGATACCGAGACGGCTCGTTCCTTGGGCACACTCCAACAGCGATGGCCGTTCTTTCGGGCCTCCGGCGGCAAGTCCTATGGTGCCTCCAAAGGATTTGGTGGCAACTTCTCCTAGTACTGTCAACCACCCCGTTCCTCGGCCCAGGAAGCCTACAGGGGCTGCAGCAAAGCCGGAGGAAATCGTTGTTGCCAAGACCCCCAAGGGGGGACGTCCGCGACGAAGCAGGAATGAACCGGCCGTGATGTCGGGGCCCCCACGCGAGTACCCCGGTGGGAGGCCGGCTGCCGAACATTGGCGCGTGGAAGTCCATCTCCGACGGTTGGGTGCTGGACGCCCTGGCCCACGGACACACCCAGGAATTCCAAATGAAGTGTCCCTGCGTTCCACCAGTGGCCAGGCAAGAAAACCACGTCCCACAACTGGTTTAGAGGTATGAGCGATGCTGAAAAAGGGCGCGATAGAACTCGTCCCGAAGAGGCTCCGACGTGTACTCGCAGTACTTTCTCGTCAGAAAGACCAGCGGTTGGTGGCCCATCCTGGATCCCCGCCGCCTCAACAAATGCATCCAGTCCCAGAAGTTTCGGATGGTCACCCTTCAGCATGTGCTGAGACAACTAGAAGGGAATTTCTGGTCATTGCTGGACCTGTAGGATGCTTATTTTCACATCCCCTTCCACAAGGGGCATCGAAAGTTTCTACGCTTCCTGGTCCAGGTGCAGCACTGTCACTTCAAGGCCCTTCCCTTCAGTTTGAAGTCAGCACCAAGAGTTTTAAAGTGCTTGGCGCCGGTGGCGGCGTGGCTGTGCCTGCAGAGGGCCCACGTCTACTCCTACCTCGACGATTGGCTCATCCGAGCGAAGTCAAGGGAACTCACCGCCGCGCACACAGTGAGGAGCGTCCGCCTGCTCAGGGAGCTAGTGTTCTCGATAAACTACGCAAAGTCCTGCTTGGTGCCATCGCAGGACCCTCTGTTTCTGGGGTCCAGGCTCAACACAGTGTCGCGCCTGGCTTCGCCATCGGAGGACAGGATAAAGGCCATCCTGGGCAAGGTACAACATGGACCATGGAAATTGCCAGGGTGAGGTCCATCAAGTCCCTGCTCGGCATGATGTCGTCGTGCATCTACCTCATTCGGCTGTGCTGGCTGCGGGTGCAGTCGCTGCAGGAGTTCCTCGACGCCCGTTGGAGGCAAGCGGCTGGAAGCTTAGACGACAATATCACACTCGACGAGACATTCCGTTGAGCAATTCGGTGGTGGGGCGTCCACGCGCCTCTAGCGGCGGGCACAGACTTCCAGACCCCAGCACATCAGGAGCTGGTGACGACGGACGCCTCCTTGGAGGGATGGGGCGCGCACACCAGAAATCTCCACGCAAGAGGCCTTTGGCTACCGGAGAAGTCGTTGCACATCAACGTCCTGGAGCTCCGGGCAGTGTTTTGGGCCCTCAAATTGTTCCTTCCGTCCCTCAAGAGCAAGGTGGTGCAGGTCTTCGCCAGCACCACCACAGTGTTCTACATCCGGAAGCAGGGGGGCACCAGATCCCCGGCCATCTCCAAGGAAGCGCAGGATCAATGGCACTGGGCCGTCGCCCAGAAATGTTCCTGGTACCCTTTCATCTGGCAGGAGTGTAGAACACTGTCACCGACTCGCTCAGCATTGAGCGGCGCTCTTGCCATGTGTGGGAGCTTCGGCAGGATCAGGTGGACCTACTATTTCGATGATGGGCAATTCCCCAGATCTGTTTGCGACGGCGACGAACACCAAGTGTCAGAGGTTCGCCGGCAGGTTTCCCCAGCCGGGGAGAATGGGGGATGCATTCTCCTTCCCCTGGGATTGCTCGTTCCTCTATGCGTTTCCCCTGTTGCCGTTGCTTCTGCGACTCATCAGTCAACTCAGACGGTCCCAGTGCAGGATGATCCTCGTTGCACCGACTTGGCCGAGGCAGATATGGTACCCGGACCTTCTGGACATGTCGGCGTCCCCTCCAGTCAAGAAACTGGTGGACGCAGATCTTCTCACTGGGGAAGTAGGCGCAAATCTGCACCACGACCCAGGCTCATTTAACTTGCAGGCCTGGCTCCTGCAGTGCTAGAGTTTGGTGAATACGATCTCCCGGCGGACTGCAAGGAGGTGCTTGCCAAGGCCAGGGCTTCGTCTACACTGAAATGCTACGGCCATACGTGGAAGAGGTTCGCCGTCTGGTGCCATTCACAGAAACTCGACCCTCTACGGATTACGGCCCTGCAGGTGCTGCCGTATTTGCTGTCGCTGTCCAAGGCAGGGTGGGCCCATGCTTCCATCAAGGTTCATCTGGCGGCTATCTCCCGCTACACCAGAACTCCGGGGCGGTCGTCATTGTGGTCACACCGCCTTGTCAAGGAATTCATTAAAGGACTTTTCCGTTTGTTCCTGCCGGTGAAGGCTCCGACCCCAGCGTGGGAGCTCAATGTGGTGCCAACTAGGCCCATGGGTCCCCCGTTCGAGCCTATGCATTCAGCACCGCTGAAGTTTTTATCGTGGAAGACCGCGTTTCTTGTGGCCCTCATCTCCGCACGATGAGTGGGAAGAGATCCAGGCCCTTTCTTGTAAACCACCTTAATTGACATCGCACAAGACGAGGGTGGTGCTGCGGATGCACCCCTCTTTCATGTCCAAGGTGCTGTCGGACTTCCATCTCAACAAGCCTTTGGTGTTCTTCCTGTCGCCGGCTGAGACGACTTTGCACTCGCTGGATGTGGCTAGAGCGCTCAAGTTCTACGTGGACTGCACAAAGTGTTTTCGGAAGACATCACAGCTGTTTGTGAACTCTGGCCCTGTGAACCATGGGAAGGCCCTCTCCAAGGCTTCAATTTCCATGTGGCTCTCCGGCTGCATCACCCATTGTCACCGGTTGGCAAATCGACCGTTGCCTGGCCGTCCGAGAGCCCATTCGACCAGAGCGGTCGCTGCAACTACAGCGTTACTGTAAGGTGTGACCTTGTTGGACATCTGCAGGGCTGCTACGTGGAGGCCGACACACACCTTCACGAAATTCTTCTGCGTCGACCGGGATTCCAGGGAGGAGTCCGGAGTCGGCTAAGCAGTGCTGCGCAACCTGTTTGCTTGAAGTTGAGCCTGGTGAGGAGGCAAGAGATGCTTAACGTTAAGATGTTGAAATGCTTAATGTTGAGCCTTGCCACCTCCCGTGGTTGTGCATGTGTGTACTGCTATGTATTTATTCATGAGCATGTGAATCCATGCCAGACCGCATGCTGGAGAAGGAACAAGTTTCTTACCTGTAACTGTTGTTCTCCAGCATGGGTCTGGCATGGATTCACATGCGAACCCTCCTGCCTAACCCTCTGCGTCTCTTCTCTTGGTCCTACTGCCACTTTATGTGCTTCCAAATCTGAAGATGGCTGCCAGAGGGAGGGGCTTAGGTAGAGGGCAGTCATTGGCTGGGGGCAGTATGACCCAGGGGCCAGTGATTGGTTGTGAGGAGAAAGACAGTTCAGAAACGAAACTGATTTTTTTCTTTACTGAGGAGTCCCAGCCTGACGACTGGGAATATTCATGAGCATGTGACTCCATGCTAGACCCATGCTGGAGAACATCAGTTACAGGTAAGTAACTTGTACCTTACTTACATTTGTAACTTCCTAGACCCGGCACACACTCTTACAAGAGGGTGCTGGAGGGGTTACTTAATATCCCCTTTTTCTAGTTTCTCATGTAACATTTTTACGTTACCCTTTCCTCGATGAATGGCTGGTGGCAGTGGTTTACTTTTAACTACCGTGGTGTGCTTTCACCACGGGCTGTATTCGCAGCTGCAGTAAAGCACCCAAGGGTGTAATTTTTGTCAAAATGGCCCCAGTCTTATTTTTTTCGCCATTTCTTTGTGGAATGGTCCTTCTTGAGATTTACTCTACGTGCCAAACAAGGTTTGGTCCCATTGCTCGTTTTGTCTTTGGCAGGATTCACGAGTGAAGCCTGCTTCCGGCTCCAGGGTGTCTGGCGGGGGCAGGATGCGAGGGAGGAGACAAGAATGCACTCTTGGGTGATTGGCCAGCTGACTGTCTGGCAAGGAAAGCCACCCTGCTGGGTGACTGACAGCTAGGCTGGAATGAATGGGAGAAACCTTCATAAAAGCTAAGGCTTTTTGGCTTGGATGGCCGAGTCGGCCACTGGACAAAGAAATACGAATAAGAACTTGGAAGAGACGCCTGCTGCAACTCCTGGACCGTTGGTTTGCCCGGTGAAGCCCTGCTGCTGTGCTGAAGCTCCTAATTCGTCTCGACTAGAGAAGCCCTACAAGGACGGCTTCTGCTCTTGAGTTGGTTGGATCAATCAACTCCAAAGTAAACCACCTGGACCTTCTCTCAAAGCTTGTTGAATTTCCACTGCAGTCGCTGCTGGAACCGAATAGCCAGGCAGAGGAACAACAGATCGTGTGTGTTGCTTTTAAGCTGGCCAAGAGCTCCAGGACGATCCTCCGGACTCCCAGGAAGCGGGACTGACCAAGCCTGAGCCACCTCAACAGAGCGCTAGACCCCAGATGCAAGGAAAGCCTATCTCGACAGCCAGGAACCGCGCCGTTGCTATTTGCGGTAGACGCGAGGAGCTGAAACACCGAAATGCCACTTGTTTGAAGTTTGCCAGTTGCGGTCAGTGACGGTCCCATTGCAGTGCAGGAGTCCCCAGAAGTTCTCCCTCGTGTCCCCACGACTGAGGCCCAGGAACACCCGGATCTGCATGGCTGCACAGGAACAGAAGCAATCTGCTGTACTTCTTCAACCTAAAAGTACTGTACAGTCTAAGAGCACTTACCTCTTGTTGTGCGACCTTGCTTGTTCTCAGCTTGAAACTTGTCTTGGTTGCTCCTGTAGAGTTGCTTGCATCTTCTACTACTCACAGGCCTAACTGCTTGTGGCCCTACATTTGATTCTACTTTTGCTACAAAGATTTCTAAAACATTGAGCAAGACTTTTACTTACCTGCAAGTGCTTCAGTTTACCTTGACTTTTGCTAACTTAACATTGGCTGGCGTGGCTCCCTGACTTACCCTTCTCTCCTCTGCTTATGTGTTTTTTCCTTCCTTCTAGGAAAGCGTTAACTGACTTTGCGTTTGGGGAGTGGGGTGTGAAGGTGTGGGGGACGGGGGGGGGGGGTTTAAAATGACTTACCTGATAATTGTGTGGACACTTGTCTTATTCTGAAACCCCTTTTCTTAACACTCCTCTCAATAATATTCTAAATGCAACAGTGATATATTAATGTCCCCAGCACCTTAACTATGGAAGTCACCTGAGGGTGTAGCAGTGTCTGTGGGCCATTCCAAAGGGGTATCGTCTGATTTAGAAAACTAAAGACTGTGTATTTGGAAGTATATTTGTTTTGCTTTATATTGCTCCCTGAAGAAGGCTCATTCAAACTGACTGTTAAATTAATAATTGTTTATTCAAGAAAACTTGTGTAAGAGTTTATTTGAATACTTGTCACTGTGAATATCTGCAACTCCCCTACTGCTCACATTGACCCCTCTTGAGATAAACCTGACTGCTCAACACACTACCAATCTGTAGTACAGACTTCTACCAAAGGTTGGGTTCCTACTGCCAGGAGGTCAGGGTTGTTGTAGTGCACCCAAAGGGTACTGCATACAATCTTGCCTAACAGAGCCCTTTATCCAATGCATTGTTTTCAACAACTGCCGTCCTCTTCCTGGTACACACCCCAGGGTCCACAATCTACCTGTCAAACCTCTCAACACTGGTTTCAGATGAGGCAAAGGTAGAGATGCACTCTCTAGAGGCTCCCCTAAACCTGCCATAAAGTGATTTTTTTCAATCACGGTTCCCTCCCATGTATCTCCAGTAGGAGGTTGAATATCATCATTCACCCACGCATGGGAGGAGATAACCTCAGACCAGTGGGTGCTGTCTACCATCAGACAGATATTGCATCAAATTTTTACCAAAACTGTTACCATCCGCCAAGGCACAGAAGGATGTCACGAGAGCGTTGGCTCATTCTGCAAGTGGAAGTGGAGAAGTTACCTCAAAAAGGAGCTGTAGAACGCTCATCCCCTTTCTAGAGGTAAGCAAGGGTATTTTATTCTGTGTATTTCCTTGTAATCAAGAAGTGCTTAACCATGCGCCCTGTATTAGATATGCTTCCTCCAAATCAGTATGTCAAGCCACAAAAATTCATGATTACTGCCGTGCAGGAGGTAATCCCTCATCTAAAAAAAAGGGACTACATGGCAACATTGGATATGAAAGATTAATACTTTTATTTCAAGGTTCCCAGCGCACAGAAAGTTCCTGATTTCACGTTGGAAACCCACTATCACATCAAAGTACTACCATTTGACAAAGCCACAGCGCCAAGAGTGTTTCAGGGCTAGAAAGTGAGTGGAGCTGAGAGCTATTTTGCTCCTACTTCTAGCATATTAGAGCCTGGTTGGCTTGAAACCAACAGCTACCAGGATCTACTTTTGGCTCCTAGGGCCAACTGGTGCCTTCCAAACATGTAAAAGCAACATTAACTTTGAGTATTTGAGAATGTTAATTTAAGAAAATTAGAATGCTTCTAATACACATTTAAACATAATGGTTCATACAAAATGGACAAACACATTTCTGGTAGCACCTGGGTCCCGTGAGATGGGTCCTGCCGACTGGGTGATGCCTGACACCCAGGAGCTTGTTTCAGCTCATGCTCATTGATCATTTCGAGCGTTGTGTTTACCGAAGCTCCATCAGTGGTGGCGGCCCACCTTCGCAGAACGTCCATTCCAGTATATCCTTATTTAGACGACTAATTACAGGAGACACACATCAAGCATGTCTCAAGAAACCATTATCCGACGATTTCAGCTAGGGTTCTCCCTCAATGCGGAAAACATCTCATGTCAAGTCAAACCATTTTTGGGAACTGGTCTTCCCCTCCAAGGAAAATGTATAGCTAGTCAGATACCCATACGCAAGGCCATGCACCTGCTCGCAATGATGGCTTCCTTCATCTACCTAGTGCCTCATGCCTGCCTGTGCATGCATCCGATGCTAAAGTGGCTCACAAGGGGATTCTAGAACTGCCAGCTCCATGGATGGCTGCCTGAAGGCTGAGCTCCTGCACCCAAGCTGAATATCTGCTCTACAATGGGTGATGTTAGTGTACCAGACCCAAAGCAACCAGCTAAACGGCAGAAGGGGGATGGGGAGAACCTCCCTGGTGAGAGTAGATAAGATTTTGAATCTGCTGACCAAGCTGACATCAGATATAACTGAGATCAAGGAGAAGGTTTCAAAGGCAGAAGAAATAAATGTAGAACTTACTTCACATTTCAACAAGTGGAGACTCACTTCAGTGAAATGGATGACAGAGTTCTTAAATTGGAGAACCAAATAAATGATTTACAGACTAGAAATTAGAGACTGTCCTTGAAGATCTCGGAACATGAACATTTTTCAAGACAGAACAATGTAAGGATTGCTGGTCTTCCTGAAGACATGGAGAGAGGCAAACCCATGGAGTTCATTGAGAAAACCCTAATTTCCTTACTTAAGTGGGATCCTAAAGTAAACCTGCAAATGGAGAGCGCACACAGGAGCCTGGGGCCTAAGCCAGCAATGCTCAAAGGCCCAGACATTTTGTGGTGAAGTTTCTCCATGAAAGAGTTGATTTTGAGAAAAGCAAGGGAGCTGAAAGACCTTTCTCTGGGAGGACCTAAGGTGGTGATATTTGGTGATTTAAGCCGGGATGTGCTTGATAAAAAAAAAAAGGAATTTGACTCTGCCAATGAAAAAGGAAGGGCTAAAAATCTTAAATACTATATGGTTTACCCAGCAATCCGTGTGGTTATGGATGGTTGGTTGTTTTCTTTCAATGATAGCAGAAATGCTGAAGCATTTCTTAGTGATTTGGAAAAACAAGAACCTATGGAGGCCACTACATCAGTGTCACGGAAGACTTAATTTTCGAAAAAGTAAAGATAAGCAAGATGGAATGGATTAATGTAATCTTTTTTAACCATTTAGTTTTTGTTTATTTTTCATTTTCCATGTCTTTCCAGGAAAAATTTGCTTGGTCTTTAAAAAGTACTGCAGCCGTTATTTTCGTTTGTATGTTTTCCGGCAAAACTTTGTGGCTTGAGCGTATTAGAGGAAGGGCCCAAGCAACATTCAAGCGGATGACGTGCAGCTGGAAGGAAGCCGAATGTTGCTGCGTATGTGCGTTTAAGATGGGGTTATTTCGGCGCTGCAGTGACTGAGCAGGTGAAAGCTAAGCGATCCGGATGGCACATGCATGATGTGACGAGAGTGAAAAGAGGGCTGAGTTCCATAGGGGCGGGATTGCCTTCCCTCCGTTAGTCGCATACGGCTGAGACTGGGGGAATTCTATATTTCACAGCACGAACCAACGCTGGAACCACGGAACTGCTAACCGGGTTGGGCATGTGAAAATTATGCTCTTTGTCATGGATTTAAGCTGTTTATGACGGCCCCTTTTTCTCTCAACCTGATCTGAAATGTTTGCGGTACTGCTGCCGTCATCTCGCTCGATATATAATGCTTTTCACTCTTCACCGGAGTACACTTTAAGATGATCACACTGCCAAGCATTGTAAAGGGGGAAGAGATGTGAAAACTGAAAAGCAGGCGCCGCTCCATGGCCTCTTTATGAATTTATGGCGCACTGATGGGGATTAAGGTACCTTTGTTTTCACAATTGCATGGATCTGTTCTGATATTTCAAATGACTCTGCAATGACAATTTAGCCAATTAGCTTTAACTCCCTCAAAGACAGAGGCACTGATGGGGTTAACTTTACCAAATGTTTTAATGTATCGGCTTCAGACTGTTGAATACTCATCTTGTTTGAGACAGTTTCTGGATATGGTTCAGGCTGGATCTAAAATGTTAAGACAATTTCAGAGCGCATTGTCACTTTGAGATTGGATTCTGACTTCTTGACTTGGCACTGCTTGAACCTGGTCATTTATGCCATTTGCTGGGACATGTTCATTTTGATATGGTGCATGGCCTGAAATTAAAATCTACAGACTGGGTGATGAGGTTTTATTGGTGTATATAACCAAATGATGTTTAGCATTGGTATGCAGATAGTCCCATGCTGATGGGTAGATTTAGGTGGGTCTAATGTGTGTATATTTAGTTATCTAAATGGCTGCTTGTGCTAACCAATGGGTGGCTGGCTATGTGCAACATTGAGTTGTGTGCAGATATAAAATCTGCTGAATTGCTAGGAAGATAAAGGAAGATATAGCCTTCCTGTTATGTGGGGATAGAGATAACCTAACCCTTACATGCAGTGGGCGGATTGCTGTATTCACCATATGGTGAAATCTAACCATCTGCGGGGGTAATGTAAATTCATATGGAATTGTGCTATGTACTATACAATGTAGGGGCAGAATATACAGTGGTTGTAGACACAACTTCGTAGCTTGAACGGCTTTGTTGTGATATTCTGGAATTGATGCCTCTAATAATCCTACTGTTTGGTCTATTTATGGTCCTTGTGCTGGAGGAAGTGACTTCATAAGATGATGACACTTTTGGGTGAGATGAATGGGGAATACACGGTCAGAAGAATGGACTTCTCTGCTCAATGCAGATACACACCGGAGAGCACAAGCAAAGTATTCAATGGGTTCTTGCATAGTCTTGATTTAGTTGACGTTTGGAGATTTATGCATCCTAGGGTGAAAGAATTTTCCTTTTTTTCGCCGGTGCATGATTCATACTCAAGGATTGATTATTTCCTGATTTCAGACAGACTTGTTGAAAAGGCCTCCAATGTAGAAATTAAGGAAAGAGGCCTTTCGGATCACTCCTTAATGACGATGCGACTAAATGTGGGAATGGAATGGTCTGGAACTCCCAAGTGGCGCCTGAAGACTTATATATTAGAGTAGCAGGGAGTGATTGTGTCTCTAGGAGTTTACTGAGAATTATTTTAACTCATGTGGGTTCTGCATCTAACTTAATAGTTTGGGATGGCTTTAAGGAAGCGATTAGGAGGAGTTGATGAACATCACAGCCCGCCTGAGGAAAAAGTGAATGTTTGAACTTCGGAGGCTTGAAAATGAGTTAAATACCTGTCGGAAGAAATGCCAAATGACGAGGAGTAGCAGGGATAAGGCTGATGTAGAGATTAAAGGAGCGCCTTAAGCAGGAGATGGATTTCCTGTATGAGAGGCATGTTTTTCATGAGGCAGACATTTTGGGAACAAGGGAACAAGAATGGTAAACTTTTATTGACAACTCCTTTGTCCAGAAATTAGAAGGTGATGGGAGAGATTATAAAGTTAAGAGACGAGAGATATTTGAAAGTTTTAGAAAATTTTATGAATCGCTATATACGGAAGATCAGCTCCCAGCATATGCAGATATGGACAGGTTTTTTGATAAAATTACTCTACCAAGGTTGTTGGATGATCAAGCTACAATTGTAGATGGACCCATCACGGGGGAAGAAATATTGATGGCCATCACACAGCTTAATACAGGTAAATCACCTGGCTTAGACAGTCTTCCGGTTTTGTTTTACCGGGCACTGGGTCATGTATTGGCACGGTTTTTGTGCATCCTATATAATGGTTTTATGTCAGAGGGGATTTTAAGTCCTACGATGCAAGAAGCTTGCATTGTGGCGATCCTGAAACCAGGAAGAGACCAATAAAAAATGTGAAAATTATCGACAGATATCGCTATTAAACGTTGATTTAAAAATATTCACTAGCATATTGACTAATCGGCTGGACAAGTGTATTGGAGACCTGATTAGTCACTCCCAAGTTGGCTTTATGCAGGGTAGATGTGGGTATGACCATGTGAGGAAACTAATAGATGTTATGGAACTCCCGAAGGAAAAGGTTCGAGATACGCTTCTAATTTTTATGGATGCGGAAAAGACCTTTGATAGGGTCAACTGGACTTTCTTGGGTTGCACACTCAGGGAAATGGGTTTTGGGGACACCTTTATAAGAGTTATTAAAAAGTTGAATTCTTCTATTAGTGCTAGAGTCTGAGTAAATAATGTCTTCATTGTTCTTGTCAATAGGTACTAGACAGGGCTACCCTTTGTCCCCATATCTATTTAATGTAGCAATAGAACCACTGATTGCATATATAAAGCAAGAACAGAGCCTTCATGGACTTAAATGTGGGGGTTGCGAAATTAAAATCTTACGTTATGTGGACGATATGACTATTTTGACAAACCCGCTGGAAGGGAGCGAAAAGTTGAAATTCCTGTTTGAGGAAGTGGGAACATTGTCTGGCCATAAGATAAACTGGGAAAAGACAGTGGTCTTTCCTCTAGATGTCGGACACCCGTGGAGTGCTATGGGTTCTTGGAATTGTCAATGGGCGACAGGAACAATAAAATATTTGGGAATTGACTTGGTTTGTGACCTGAAAAAGATGGCAGAATATAAAATGTCACGAATTTTAGAGAAAATCTGGTGAGACATTTCAAAATGGGGTTGCTTAGCGCTGGGTCTTTGGGCAAAAATGAATGCCATTAAAATGGTTCTTTTACCAAAAGTGCTCTAGATTATCCAATCCATCCCTTTGAAATTCACCAAGGTCGTCATCGGTAGTATCGATGAGGTCTTTCAAAGGTACCTTTTGGGGGGAGGGTAATCGGCCTAAGATTCCTAAGCACATTTTAACACGCTCTGTGAAGGAAGGGGGATTTGGTTACCCTAATCTAGTGAATTATTGCACTGGATTTGTTATAAAAAATCAACATTCTATTTCTATGAAGTTAGCAAATATGTCCCCTACTGGCAGATTGAGAGTGAACAATTCTCACCTTATGCTTTACAAGACATGTACTCTGTCTAAAATGCCAAACTTGTGATATTACCCACCGTATTACCAGAGAGGCTTTTACAAAATTTGATGGCAGGTAGAGGGGAAAACATTTGGATACACTACGATGCATCTTTAGGGCACAATGCAGCACTACAGATGGCTAACAAGACCTTAAATTGGCAAGGCTGGATCAGAAGAGGTATGTTGAGGATAAGTGATGTCTGGGAAGGTGGTCATATGATTTCCTTTGTACGTCTTAGGGTTTCTTTTGGAATAGGGGGCCGCGAACGTGTAGGTTAAAGGAAACTAAAGGTTCTTTTGATGGAACGGAAGGGACTGCTAAGGGATCCCATGAGAGGGAGAGACCCACGATCTGTGCAGTTATCCGTTCTCTTCCATGCGCAGTGTCAACATACATGAGACTAATGCCAACGGAAGACTCGCATATGGAAACGTGGGAAAAACTTTGTCAGGCTTGGGTGGAAGAATTGGGTTCAGACATTTCAAGTGAAGAATGGGAAAGTCTGCTCTGTGTGGGTGTGCATTCGAAAATGGATTTAGGATTAAGGTAAATTGGGCAAAGGACTCTATGTAGATTGTATTGGACCTCCGCTCGAATGGCCAAACTAGGACTATTGGATAATGTCTGTAGGGGTTGGGGTCTTCATGGGGGCACCTTATCCCATATGCTATAGGACATGCTCTAGGGTGTCCACCTTTTGGATTGAAGTCCCTAATAGACTAGATATTATACTGGAGGACTCGCTACCACATACATATTCTTGATTTTGTTATCAAGCAGATTGAGTGGAGATGAGGCCAAGATAAGATCAGATTGGATCAGTAGGGTACTGGTAATGGCAACTAAGCAAATCTTAAAAGTTTGGAAATCAAGGGAAAAGCCAAATGTAGATGATTGACTGTTGGATGTCTGGACTTTGTCTTGCTATGAGAAAGTAATGTTAAGGAAACAGAAGCGATAGGAGCATTGTCTTCGAATTTGGGGCTCTTTTAATGAATTATACAGTTGATACTCGTTGATTGCATGCTTTTTTTCTATTTGGCGTAGTTGGGGATTGTTTAGATTTTTGGATGGTGGTGTGTATTGTGTTTGTTGATGTTGTGTTGTCTGTTGTAGTGGGGTTTAAGAAGTTTTACTATGGGGATAGGAATTGTAGTAGTTTATTAAGGACTTTATTTCACGAATCTTAACACTGTTATATTTGATTGATATATGTATGCCTTCTGTAATTTGAGTGCAAGTCCCTGATGTAATGGATATGTTGATGTTACCCTTCTTTTGTACAACTTGTTCTTAAATAATAGTGATCCAAAAAGTGGCTCACAAGACCATGGTTTCAAGCAAGTAGTCAGTGGGACGGCCTATTGGTTTTCTTGCAGTCGCTAGTTCTGTCTCTGCAGTGGTGGTCAAGGGAGAACCTTCTCAAAGGGAAATAATTTGCCACACCAGCAATAGAAGCCACTCTTAACACAGACGCTTCCCTATCAGGGTAACCGTTCTAGTCCTAACAGACAGCAGTACATCCATGTTTTATATAAACAAACAGGGTGGGGACACTTCTCAGATCTGTTCAGACTAGCCCAAATCATACGTAATTGGGCACTGAAACGCAGCTTGTTCCTCTTTTCCCAACATGTTTCGGGGGGGAAACATCTACTTCCCATAGAGCACGAATGGCAGTTGCCCGCCGATATTTTACACATCTTCACAGACTGGGCATCTGTTAGGTAAGAATTGGTGCAGTCACACTGTGAGACTGCACACGACTTATCTGTTTGGTATTAGGTAACCCACCTTTTGGTATAGGGCTGTACTACACAAGTTGGTAGTGTGACTGAGCAGCCAAGCCTATCTCAAGGGGGGTAAATGTGAGCTGTAGAGCCGTGCAGATGTAATTGGTCAATACAAGTAACACACTCTGTTTCAGTTATAAATTGATTTACACAAGTTTTAGTTAAGCATTATTTTTTTAAAAAGGCAATTGTTTGAAACTGTTCAAGCAAAATTTTGAATAATTTTTCAAAATCAATAGTTGGCGAATAATCTATGGATATGCCAATACATTTCTCCTACACCCTGAAGTGACTTATATAACAAGGATAGTATTGCATTTACATATAACACCAATATACTTTTTAGATTCTGAGTTTCGGAAAGGTTAAGGAAAAATAGAAGGGTTAGAACATACTTATCAGGTGAGGACAGTCTGAATCCTCCAACTCATTCTAGGTAAGCTTTTCCCAGCAGTAAAAGGGTTCAACAAATTACAACCTATTGGGGGACAAGCAATGCCAAAGTCAGTGGATTTAGAAAGGCGCCTTTAGGGAGCTAGGATAGACAGTCTATAGTTCTGATGCACTTCTTAGATAAGTCTTTCACAAAGTCGAATAGTTCAGAAAATCATGGTAGGGGAGACCAGCTGTTAAGCTTTTGCAAAAGGCAGTTGAAATCAACTCAACGGTAAGCAAGTGCAAGTCTCAATTGAGAAAGCACGACTTAAGGCAAGACGGTAAGTACCCAAAGGACAAACGGTACCTCTGGTTTGAAGAAAGTGGTGCAGCTGGATTCAGTTTTGCTACAGCCAAGCAGACCCTGGTTCCTAAACCTCATTCGTGGGGACAAGAGGGAGGACAGTTCGAGGGCTCCTGCGGCAGTACTCGTGAAGAACTTCGGCAACTACAGGCTCTCTTTGATTCAGCGGCTCTTCGCGGTTTCAGTGCTTCGCAAACAGCACTGATGCGGATTGAATGGTTGCTCCCTCGATCCTGGACTGTGGTGAGAACTCCGGATCAAGATTTCCTGTTTCTGCAGTGTCCTTAGGCTTCTGGAGCTTTTGGCCAGATTCCTTCTGCGGCAGATGTTGCACTTGGTTATGGACACTCAACCCCTGACATTGGGCTTCTGCTGCAACCAAGAGGCACAGCAAGTATGGTATTGTGCCAAAGTGGAATTTGTCTCAGGGTTAGTCTCAGGGTTAGTTGGTCCCACTAACCCAAGGGGAGAAGTAATTCTGTCCAGAACTTCTGTCGATAAGAAAAAGGTCAGCGCAGCACAGCAGCAGGGCTTCACCGGTACTTTGACGTCAAGGAGGTCGCAGCAGGCTTCTCTTCACAATTTCTGCTTTGGATGTTTCTTCCAGTGGTCTACTCTGCATCTAGTCCCAAAACCCTCACCTTTTAAGCAATTTTTCCTATTCATTCACAGCATAGGCTGTCAATCATACAGCAGGGTGGCTGTCCTTGCCAGTCAACCAGCCGGCCAATCAGGATTGGTTTTGTGCAGGTATACCTAGAGACAAAGGACAAGGGGGTTGCGGGATCCTCCTTCACTACCTGCCATTCCAGACACACTGGAGCCAGGGGCCGGCTTCAGGGCTGACGACCGCCAAAGGCAAAAGACAAGGGCTCAAGGCACAGAGTAAAAGCAAATAAAGACCGCACAAACAGAAAATGGCATAACAAAAGAAGACGGGGGTCCATTTTGACAATATTGACAACTGTGGGTGCTTTGCTGCAGCTGAGGGTTCAACCTGCAGTATAAAAGCACACTCCTAAAACCATGGGGATACAAATTCAGTGGCTACTGTATGCCGATGACATGGTGCTAATCTCTCATATCCCCAAAGGCCTGCGGATTTTACTGGGTGCCTTGGACCAGTATACCAAAGCAAACGGCATAACCGTTAATATTGCCAAAACAAACCTAATCCAATTCAGAACAAGAAACCAGAGACTAGCCCGGCTACATCGGCCATTGCAAAATGCTAAAATTTCCGTTGCCAAACGCCTATGTATACCTAGGCATGATTATATCTAATAAGGGTACACAAGATCAGTATAATAAACAAGACATGCATAAATTGCAAACGTCAATCTCATAAGCCTGCATTATCAAGGCTAGATATTGCAAATTTTCTATCACCGATAATCATGTATTTTAAATTAAAAGTGGTTCCTGTTATTTTATATGGAGCAGAGACCCTGAAAATAGTGCTGTATTCTTACTGGGCTTTGAGAAGGTCGTTTTTGGAGGCAGGCATTAAATTTACCAAACTCTCAACCACTACCACTAGTGAGATATGAACTGGGCCTAACATCACTTTATGCAATTTACAAATGGAAACTATGTGCCCTATATCGTAAATGATTATTGAACCAAGTGACAAAAGGAATCACCAATATTATTTCCATCTATTTATTGAGTTCAACAGATAACTTTCCGAAAGCATGGTGCTCAAAGATCCAATCTATTTTGGAAAAGGCACAGGTGGAGGACATCTTGCTAATAGAGAATCCTAATAGAGCGAAAACAGAAATCTGGGAAGCAGACTGGATATATACTCGTTAGGCCTGCGCCAATTATAAACATTTCTTGGAAAATACGTATGAACTAAAATGTTACAATAAGGTCGCAAATTATATAGTAAAGACCCCCAGCTCTAACCACCGAGATGGCTTTATGAGATTTAGGATGAACCTATGGCTAACAAATGGTGTTGAACAGACGCAGGAAGGATGGCTTAACTTTACAATGTCGATTTTTGTAATCGGTGTGCCGAAACTCGCAAGCACCTATGTACCGAATGTGAAGAATTGCTAGCACTCTGTTGTATTCATTTTAAGCAGTTATTTATCGAACAGCAGGTTTTGACAGCAGAGAAATTATGGGATCTATTATTTTATACTAAACAAAAGGCAGTAAGATATGCCGTGGTAAATTACCTGCATCAATTGAAACTAGCAAAGCATATATCGTTGAAATAATTCTAAAATGCTTGCCTCAAACAGCTATGAATTATTTCTCTTGATTTATGTTTATTTACGATAGATTTTTAGATATTGTGTTAACCTGACCTATAATTTTTATTTCAATTTTAATCTATAAGATGAAGATAATATTTGCTTCATTTCCTTTTATTGTGTTATTGTCGATTTGTCAATGTATTGTTAAATTGAAAGGTCTCGAGTTTCTCGTGACCAAAACAACTAATAATAAAAAATTTTTAAAAAAATAAAAGCACACTGATAGTAAAACTTAAACCACTGCCACCAGCCATTTAAAGTAGTGAGGGTAACAAAAAATGTTTCATGCAAAAGGATAAGGGACTACTAGGTAACCCCCCCAGCACTCCACATAAGACTGTGTGCTGGACCTACAAAGCAGCACAGTAAGTAAGATAAATTTCACCTTTCGAGGGGATTGGGTCATTCGACTTATTCCATATCTATGAAAGTAATCGCCACAGCTGTGCTGCTTCGGAAAATCTTTCTGCGTCGATGACACCCATACCCTGTCCTCGAGGACCTCCATCGAGCTGACGTCACTGGATGTTATAAGTAGGACGCCTGTAGCCTCAGTTCCGTTTTTTCCGCCAACGTGTTCACTTCGGAGATCTCGGCGCGCCTCGGTTCTACTGAATCCTATTCTTTAGGTTCTTCGAACCTGTTCATTTGTGTATTGAATTTCGTCTTCGGCTTCTTCCACCCCGCGGTCGGGTTTTAAGAAGTGTCGGGTGTGCGGGTCCAAGATGTCGTTGATGGACACGCACGATGCTTGCCTCTGGTGCCTCGGGGAGGACCATGATACGGATGACTGTGTCGACTGCCAGTCGCTTACATCGAAGGCCTTGCGGGAGCGTAAGAAGCAGCTGTTGGTGGGTAAGGTGGCCAAGCACCGGAAGTCACGATCCGCTGGACTTTCGACGGACGATTCGAGGGGCGACTCTCCACATTGTCGTCGTGAGTCCGGGGGGGATGGGAGGGGCTCGGTCCGGAAGTAGGTCTCGCCATTCCTCTGCCTCTTCGATGC
This sequence comes from Ambystoma mexicanum, assembly GCF_040938575.1. Classification (NCBI taxonomy): domain Eukaryota; kingdom Metazoa; phylum Chordata; class Amphibia; order Caudata; family Ambystomatidae; genus Ambystoma; species Ambystoma mexicanum. The sequence goes on from NC_090938.1 coordinate 474,674,228, forward strand.
GCTCACGGAAGCGCCGTCACAGGTCGCCTTCCCCGTCCTCATCCGAGGACTCTGCCTGTCGGCGGGTTGCTTGTCCTTACAAGCATTCCACTCCTGGGGAATGGGATTCCTTCCGAAAGGAGATGATGGCGATTTTCCAATCGCTGGGCTCCGGTCCGTCTGCGCTGTCGAAGGACGCCGGCCGTGACCGTGCTAGAGACACCGCTCGTCCGCCTTTGGCCTCAAGCGGTCGTCGCGACCCCCGGGTGCCTTCGAGGTCCCGGTCGGACAAGGATGGTCGCTCTAGACATGCCCGTTCCCGGTCCTCGGCGCCTTCAAGACCGCGTGAGCCTGTGAAGTCTTCGAGGAAGACATCAACGCCGGCGGCGCCGAGGTCGTCGTGGGACTCTCTCGAGGCTCTGCCTCCGAGGAAGTCGTCGATGCCATTGGTGCCCAGGCTTTCAAAGGACACACTCGGGACTCCGCCCTCGAGGCCTGTGTCGACGCTGTCGAAGTTGTCGGCATCTCGCTTGACGTCGACGCCTTTCGAGGCTGCTTTGTCGGACGTACCCCGTGGCACGGTTGAACCCCCCAGAAATGCTCTGGCTAAGGCTAAGAATGTCTCTGTCCCTTTTTCTGTGCCCACTTTCCGCCCTCTGGATTTTATTTCTGAGGGGGATGAGGGATCTGAGGAAGGTTTGGTGCCTGAGGAGGTGCCTGACTAGATTTTGTCTGGTCACAGCCAGATTGAAGACCTGCATCAGTCACTGCACGACACGTGGAGTTCTGTCGACCTGAGCCTGGCACCCATGCCGAGTCCTCGTATTGGTGCCTTTATGTCGAGGGTCACGGAATACTTAGGGTGGTCTGTGCCCCCTGTGGATTTTCTGCGCGATGACCTAACGGACATCCTCGACCAAAGTCCTCCCACTGACCCTGTACTGCCATTCCCTATGGCTCTGCAAAGAAGGGTGGCTGCAGCTTGGACTGCTCTGGAGAGTCTCCCGGCAGTGAGCAAGTCTTTGCCACAAAAATACCATCTAGCCAGTAGTGGCCCCTGCTACTTGACCACGCACCCCACTCCGGAGAGTTTGGTGGTGCAGGCGGCCACGGCCCCAGCAAAGCAGGCGTCGTACCCTAGCATCCCTCCTGATGGGGACGACAAGCGTTTTGATGGCTGGGCGAAGAAAGTGTTTTCTTCAGGGGGTATGGCTTTACAGGCAGCCAACTCCATGTGTGCCTTGTCACGTTTCACGCACACTCTGTGGAACTGTATTTCATTGCCGGCTGAACATATTCCCAAAGGGGAGGAACGGGGTGGTTTTCTTGCTATTATACAGGGTGGCAAGGATGCCATGTGTGAGACCGTTTCAGTCGGGTTTGGACATGGCAGATTGTGTCAGCCGGTCCATGGCGGCCAGCACTGTAATACTCAGGTTTGCATGGTTGCGGAAGTCGGGGGGTTGCTCCTGATGTCCTTTGATGGTGAACATCTTTTTGGCAGCAAGGCTGACGAGAGCCTTGAGAGGTTGCAGACCTCCAAAGCTGCAGCAAAGTCGTTGAGAGCTGCAATTCACCAACCTCCGCCTTTTCGTCCTAGGGGACAGCAATGGAGGGCAGGTTCCTTTCAATATTACTCGTCCTTTAGTAAATCGAGAGGAGCTGCAAATAAATGGGTCCACTGTAGGAGTGCCAGAGATGGAAAACCGGGTACTCGAGGTTCCAAGGCCGCTCTGGCAGTTGCCTCTTTGCCCTCAGGCACTGCTGCAGCCGCTTCAGTTCAGTCATGAGGCCATGTCCCACGGTTCGCCAGTTGGGGGAAGGCTGGCGCAGCATCTTGTAGAGTGGCGTGCCATTACTTCGGATGTGTGGATTCTGGAGATCATAGCCCAAGGCTACTGTCTTCCTTTCCGGCAGAGGCCTCGCGACAATCCACCAGGGAATCATTTCAAAGAGTCCGGGTCCACTCCTTGCACTCCTTATTTTTTGATTTCGAAGAAAGACGGGGGATTGAAACCCATCATGGACTTGCACGGTTTGAATAAGCTCCTCAGGAAGGACAAGTTTCAAGATGGTTACTCTTTCTCAAGTCCTGCAGGCCCTTCAACTTCAGGACTGGTTGGTGTCCCTCGACCTCAAGGACGCTTATTTTCATGTGCCGATCCATCCAAAGCACAAGTAGTACCTGAGGTTCGCGGTTGGCGACTCGCACTTGCAGTTTCGGGTCCTGCCGTTTGGCTTGACCTCTGCCCCGAGGGTATTCATCAAGGCCATGGTGGTGGTGGCACCGTAACTCAGGAAAGGGGGATTCACGTCTACCTCTAACTGGACAATTGGTGGATCAGGGCACGCTCTCCCGAGCAAGTCCTGGATCATCTGTCCATCACCTGCCACTCCCTTCATAGGCTGGGCTTCTCCCTCAACTTAAAGAAGTCCCATTTGACGCCAACCCAGCGGCTCCAGTACATCAGAGCAGTGCTTGACACTTCCCGGGGCAGTGTTTTCCTCCCCAGGTGAGGGCTCATCACATTCAGCAGATGGTGCACAAGTTTCAACACGCCCCGAGTCTCCCGGCGTTAGTTCTTGAGGTTGCTCGGCCTCATGGCATCCTGCATTCTTCTGGTGCCGGATGCCAAGTTGCGGATGAGATCTCTGCAGTGGGCCCTCAAGATGCAGTGGTCGCAGTCCTCTGGCAGGATGTCGGACCGCGTTCAGTTGCCGCCCTCGGTCGCCCAGGACCTTCTGTGGTGGGCCGTCGAAGGCAATCTGATAAAGGGGGCTCCATTTTGGCCACCCTGGCCAGAGGTCACGATCGTGACGGACGCATTCCTCACGGGATGGGGAGCGCATGCCAACGAGTTGAGTCAGCGGTCGTTGGTCTCCGTCAGAGTCCAGACTCCATATCAATCTTTTGGAGCTGAGGGCCGTCAGGCTTCCCCTGAAGACTTTTCTGCCGACTGTGCGAGGGAAGAATGTCCTGATTCTGACAGAGAACACAGTGGCCATGCACTACCTCAACAAAAGGGGGGGGGCAGGGTCACTTCCTCTGTGCAGGGAGGTGATGCAGCTCTGGTTCTGGGCCATCCAGCAGGAAGTTTCGATCTCGGCGGTTCATCTGGCCAGAGACGAAAAAGAGACGGCGGCTGCTCTGAGCAGGCAGAGCGCGATCTCTCACGAGTGGGAGCTGGCTCAGGAGATTCCCCTGGAGATTTTCGCCTTTTGGGGGACCCCTCAAGTGGATCTCTTCGCCTCCCGTGTCAACTGGAAGTGCGAAAGGTTCTGCTCGCGGGAATTTCCTCCAAAAGGAGCCTTGGGAGACGCGTTTGTGGTGGAGTGGTCCTTCCCACTGCTGTATGCGTTTCCTCCAGTCCCCGTCATTCCGCAAGTGCTGCGGAGGTTCGGTTCCTGGATGATCCTCATTGCTCTGGCTTGGGCCCGGAGGACGTGGTACCCGGACCTTCTGCCTTCCACATCGTCTTCCCTACCGAGACGATCTGCTCTCACGGGAGAGGGGTCAGGTTCTCCACCTAGAGGTCAGATCCCTCAACCTTCACGCTTGGCTTCTGAAAGGCTGAGGTATAAGGATTGGGACCTCCCTGAAGACGTGATGGAGGAGTTGCTTTCGGCCAGACGGCCGGCAACGAAGTCCCTGTGCCGTTGGAGAAAGTTCTGCGACTGGTGCAGGGTTAAGAATGTGGATCCTTTTTCATGTGACATTCCTGTGGTTCTGTCTTTTTTTGCTTTTGTTTCGGGCCTGCAAGTGGGTACTGGCGGCGCTGTCAATATTTAAGCGCTCGTCTGAGGAGTGTTCCTATTTCAAAATTCCTTTAATTTCTCAGTTTCTCAAAGGACCCACTAATGCGATTCCACCGTCACCTTTCCAGGTGCCTGGTTGGGATTTGAACCTTGTTCTGAAATTCCTTATGGCTGCTCCGTTTGAGCCTTTACATTCTTGTCCTTTGAGGCTGTTAACCCTTAAAACTGTTTTTAGTTGCGGTCACTTCCGCTCGCAGAGTTGCACGCACTTTCAGTTAAGCCACCCTTCACTGTGTTTCATAAGGACAGGGTTGTCCTTAGAGTTCTTCCTTCCTTTCTTCCGAAGGTGGTGTCGGAATTTCATTTGAGCCAGAAGGTTATTCTTCCGGCATTTTATCCTCCTCCACATCTTGGTAAGGAATAGGAGAGGCTCCATAGGTTGAATCCTAGGAGAGCTTTAAGTTTCTACATTTCTCGCATGTCCCGGGTCAAAGTGAACGATCAGGTTACACTGGAAGGCGTTTGGGACACGCTGTGACTAAGCAGACTTTGTCTAGATGGATTATCTTGGCAATTTCTGAATGTTACCACTTGGCGGGTAAGGTCCCTCCGGTAGGCTTACGGGCCCATTCTACTAGGGGTATGGCTGCTTCTACTGCCCTGCAGAGGGGTGTTCCTATTCGTAACATCTGTGAAGCAGCCACTTGGGCTTCGTCCATACTTTTGTACGACACTACTCCCTAGATTCCATCCATGGGCAGGATCTGGCCTTTGGCAAGGTGGCCCTTTACTCTGCAATTTGATTGGGCATTCTAAATTTCTATATTCTAAATTCTTTTTCCCTCCTCCGTACGTTGGTACTGCTTTGGGAGTCTATCATAGACATGGAATACGTCAGAGGACCCAATCCCCTCGAAGAACAAGTTACTCTCTTACCTGGTAATATTCTTTCGATGGGATGGTCCGACGAAGTATTCCATATCGCTCCCTCCCTACCAGCCCTGCTAATGAATTTCTTATGCAATTGCAGCTTACGTTTCCGCAAGGCTTTCTGTGGTCATACTGGCAGTGTTTTGACTGGCAGTGTTTTGGTGCCACACGTTCTGGGGGAAAAACTACAACGGAGGATACGGGCGTTGTGCGTCCTACTTATAACATCCGGTGACATCGGCTCGACAGAGGCCCTCGAGGACAGCGTATCGACGCAGGATGCAGACGCCGAAAGATTTTCCGAAGCAGCACAGCTGTAGTGATTACTGTCATAGGTATGGAATACGTCGTCGGACCAATCCATCGAAAGAACGTTACCAGGTAAGAGAGTAACTTGTTCTACTATTCTTGGGAACAGTAGTTCACCCAAGACGAGGTATTGGTTATAATCAGGAGCTCTCAAGACAGGTGCTTGATAAAGGACTTGTTTCAGCCCTTCACAGACATTCTTGTACTCCTCATTCCAGCTGACCTTCTTGGGGAATTTGGGTGAGGAGATGGGTCCCATAGTTCTCCATGAAATTCCTGTAATACCCAGTGAAACCTAAGAAGGCTCTCACTTGGGTTTGAGTAGTAGAGGTGGCCCAGTTCTGTACAGCATGTACCTTACTAGGCAGTGGCATAATTACACCTCTTCATGCGAAAGGTAGACCACTTTGCTCTAACCAATTTGACATTTACTAGGCTTTATGGTCAGATGGGCATGTTCCAGAGCCTGCAAAACAGATCCTAGGTAGTGAAGATGTTCTTCCCAAGTGCGGCAGAACACTGCAATGTCATCCAAGTATGCCATGCAGAAGTCCTTTAACCCATTCAGAACTTGATTCACCATACTTTGGAATGTTTCAGGTGCATTTTGTAGGTCAAAAGGCATAATCCTAAACTATTATAAGCCTCCTGGGGTGTGGAAAAAATGCTGTGTTCTCCTTGGCATGGTCTGTCCATGCTATTTGCCAATAGGCTGAGGTCAAGTCATATGTGCTGATGAACTTGGCTGAACCAAGTAAGTCCACCAGCTCATCTGCCCTGGGTAAATGATGGGCATCAGTCATGGTGACTGCATTTAGAGCCCTATAGTCACGCAGGATCTCAACTCTTTGGTTCCTGCTTTTGGCACGTACAACTAGACTAGCCCATGCACTGGTAGATGGCTCAATAACCCCAAGGTCCAGCATCTTCTTGACCTCCTTTATATGAGATCTGACATTCGGTAGCCCCTGCTTTTAACCGGGAGACTGTCACCAGTGAGAACATCATCCTGGCCCCTTGGGGTCAAGCCTGGTGTCAGAATACGGAGGGAAACTGATTTAACAGAGCCTTGCACTCCTCCTTTTGCTGCAGAGTCAAATCTGAAGAGTTTCACTCCTTCAGTTGCCTCATCTGAAGGTTGTCACCTGGGGATATCAGGGAGAGGCTCACTCTCCTCTTGATGAGAGGCTCAAAGCAAAGCTCTTAGTTGTGGTCTGGAAAACAAGCCTTCAGGCGGTTAGTCTGATAGACCCTGGGGGCCTGCTTGGGGTTGCCCAAGGCCACTTAATTGACCTCTCTAAGCTTTCCTACAATTTTGAAGGGTCCAATCCACTTGTCCTGTAAGGCACTCTGCCCTTTAGGAACCATAACAAATACTAACTGGTCTGGAGTAAACACCACCATGTTGGCCTTCTGGTTGTGCCAATGCCTGACCAGAGCCTGACCAGCTTTTAGGTTTTCTGAAGCTTCTGTCATCAGTGCCATCCTCTTCCTGAGGCATAGCACATAGTCAGTGACTCTCACTGGCTGTCGGGAAGGAGCACTTTCCAACCCAACCCTTCCCTAATCAGGTTCAAATGGTCTAAAGCCCACCCCTGCTTATGGAACTGCTCTATAAGCAAAGAGAAGGCATGGCAGTAGATGGTCCCACTTTCTTCTAAGGGGTTCTTCTAAGGCACCTATCATGCTCTTCATGGTACGGCTAAACCTCTCCACCATCCCATTGGTTTGGGGATGGAAAGGCTGTTGAGAACTTGTAATTCACTCCAAAGTTCTTCCACGTGGTGCATGTAGTGGGACATAAAGTTTGATCGCATGTCAGAGATGACTTCCTTAGGAAACCCCACCATGGTAAAAATACCAAGGAGAGCCTTAGTCACTGCCTGAGCAGTAACAGTTCTCATAGGAATTTCCTCAGGATACCTGGTTGCATGGTCTACCACAACCAATATAAATTGGTTGCCTGAGGAAGTTGGGGGGACTAGGGGACCAACAACGTCCATCCCCATCCTCTCAAAAGGGACTCCCACCACAGGAAGGGGCACTAAAGGTGCCACATTCTTGGACCCACTCTTGCCACAGTTTTGGCATGTGTGGCAGCTCCAACAGAATTTATCTATATCTGCACCTATCATCTTGGGCCAATAGAAGTACATAGAAACCTCTCTTTGGTCCTCTTGAAACTCAAGTGATCAGCCAGAGGGATATCCTATTCCAACTGTAGGAACATTTGTTTCACCTCCTGGACCACTGCTAGTCTCCTGCAGTCCCTGGGGTAGACTCAGTAGGTTCTCTGTAGAGGAGGCCATCCTCCCAGTAGAGCCTATGCTTCCCTGGCTCTTGCCCTTCAATTGGGAAGTTGTCTGCTAGTGCAGACCTTCTAGAGAAGGACACTCTGTCCTTTGTTGAAGTCTGCCCTAGAGGTTCCACCTTCTGCAAGTAAAGTCTGCAGCTCAGGATGGTATCTACAATCCAGATCTCCGGTGCAGGGAAGGTTTTCTTCCAGCTCTGTCACCAGTAGCTGTTTCCACTGAATTCAGTTGGTCCTCCCACTCAGCATCAGTTGGGAAGGGTTGACATGGGACAGTCTGCTCACAATGTCCTTTGTTTCAGACTTTTCTTCTTACTAGAGACCATGGATTTCGGTATTACCCAAATTGACCTTTTGTCCTAATTGACATAGTGGTCCTAATTGACCTTCTGCACATTTGACCTTTACCTTTTATTTTACTTGTTATATCTGTGTGGGGTGGTTTTGGGGTAATAAATAATATAATGGGATTGGGGTAGAGGGTTGCGGAGGGTTTTGGATTGAGTAGCTTGGTTGCTAGGCATATGTGTTTCCCCTCACATATGTCCTAATTAACCTTCATTTCACAATCAATTGTGCACAAGGTCAATTTTCCTGCGATCAATTCTGAAAAGGTTAATTAGTATACTTTTTGGATTTCTCCTTAGTCTCTCTTCGCCTCTTAGAAGTTGAAGGGTGGCCTTCTGTTGACTGGATATATTGGATGTCTCTTTAACCTCAAACTGAGTCTCTTGAGGTTACCTCTCTGGCCAATCTTGTTTGCTCCTACTTTATTTTGATGGGAAGCCTAGGGGTACTAGACACTATCCAAGAGCCTTCAAGTCATTTCTCAATAGGACTCTCCCAGGCAGTACACTAACGGGGATCCTAACAGTCATGTTATTGCACTGGATGAGAGCTGGCAGAATAGGAACCATTTGGATAGGGCCTCCAGCAAGTTTAGTGGGAACTTTAGGTGCGTTAGCTACATCCCCAGGCTTTAAAGCACTTTCATCAACCGCTGTTATGCTTGCCCAAGTGTCTCTTATGGCAAGAGTCTCCTGACCATTTTCAAGAACACTGTCCTTAAACTACTCTGGTGTTATCTGGAACAGTGTTATAAACATCAACATTGTTGTTTCCGCAGACCCAGGGACACTAAAGATAGACTGTCTTGAACGCCAATGGGTTCTTCAGTCAGTAGGTGAAAGTATGCGCTAGCCATTTTTGCATCTCTCTCAGGGATGATGGTTAAGGAGACAGTGTGACCCCCTAAAGGTTTACCCTTACATTGTTTTGTATTTGGTTATGTATATAGCGCTCTTTCCCCATGTGTATGTCCTCAGTGCACTTGGAACGCCCTTGGTGACTGTAGTTAATTTGCTCGGAGTGCTAAGATTTTTCGATTATGAGATGCATGTGTGCATTTTCACTGTTCTAGGACTTGGGTGGCTGGCTAGTCTCGACTGAGCAGCCCAAAAACTGACAGGCACGTGGGTGGGCGCTGTTGGTTGTTGGTCGATAGATTGCTATTGTTGAGGGAGTCGATGTGTGACCAGCTATAACAAATTTAATTTTGTTGGTAGTCTTATTTTAGTGGCAGAGGTGTTGAGGTACGTCTGGTGTTTCGGTGTGGACGGCTGTGTGCGCTGCTAGGCCAGAGGAGCATAACCATAGCTGCATTCTATGGTGCATGGATGTTTGGCCGCGTCTGCGCCCTGTGTCCACAGACTTGTTGTGAGAGATGTACCGTATGCTTCGAAGTTGTTCAGCCGGAACCATCTTTGTCCAGTGCGGACGGCGTGGTCTCAATGTTCATGGTCCCTCTGGTGTGATCGTCAGAGCATTGACAGCGAGACAGTTTGAGGTGCCTCACAGGTAAATGGCTGGCTTTCCTGGTCTGATAGCTAGGTAGGAATGTTGTGCATGGGGCAACAGTATGTCCGGTGAGCCGCTGCAAATGCTGCCGGCCACTGTGTTGTAATTGGTGTAAGGGAATGTTGGGTTTGATAGTGTGGTTTCGAGGGGGGAAGGATTCAGGGGGATATTATGGGAACAGCCAGGATTTTAGGGCCTTTTCTTAATTTCGGGTGGTTTTCAATGTTGCGAATGTGTGTAGGACTAGAGGGTTCCAGATGATTGGTGCTTGGATGGAAGAGGAGGAGGAGGAGGAGGAGGATCCGCCCAACCTGGAGGAGTTGTGAGGTGGGACCATTAGGTGAAATGCTGTGCAAGATCTGATATTCCTTGAGGGCTGGTAGGGAACGAATTTATCTCTGAGGAATTTCAATCCGGTGTTGTGGACGGCACAGTGGGTGATGCACATGGCCTTAAAGGTAGTGCGTCAGCAAATCTGGAGCCAATGTAGGCCATTCAGTGTAGGGCTGATGTGTTCTCTGGCGGGTAGGCTAATGAGCAGGCGTGCTGCCGCGTTTTGGATTCTTTGGAGTTTCCTTAGTTGTGATGCTGATACGCCTAGGAAGAGGCAGTTTACGTAGACTAGGTGGGACAGGATGATCTAGTTGATGGCTCAGAAACGGTGGGGGTGGGTTGAGGTAATGGAAGATGCGCCTGAGAATCCGTAGATGGAAGAAGCAGGTTTTTGATGCAGTGGTGGTGTGTTGGGTGAGGGATAAATCTGAATCCAAAGTGCATCCAAGGTTTTTCAACATGTTAGATATTGCCGGTGCTTGCTTGTCCTAGGGGTAGAGGCCACAGAATCGGTTGTGGGAGGGCGGCTGTTTTCCTGCAAACTAGGATTTGTTTTCCCAGAGTTGAGGATGAGGTTCTTGGAAGTTACCCAGTGGTCAATATTCGAGAGGCATGACAACAGGTCTGGACTGGCAGATTCTTGGGGATTTTGGGATTTTGAGAATGATCTGGGTGTTGTCTACGTAGTTGTAGCAGGTAAGATTGTATGAGCGGATGATTGCGGACAGGGTTTTAGGTAGAAGTTGAAAATTAGGGGAGATGGGGCTGCTTCTTGTGGGACACCTTTCCTTACTGGTAGTGATGTAGATGTGAACTGGTGGAGGTGCAAGATTTGTGATCGATATGAGATGAAAGAGGGAGATCCAAGATAGGGTTGTGTTTCTGATTTGTAGTGTTTGTAGCGTGTCTAGTAGGATGGTGTGATTGATAGTATCGAAGGCTGCCGAGAGGCCTAGCAGCATGAGTACAGCACAGCCTTCTGCATCGGCTGTTCTTCTCAGGTCGTTGCAGATGGAGACTCAGGAACATTCTGTTCCCCTGGCTGGCTTGAAGCCTGATTTTGCAGGGTCTAGGAGGTTGTTGCCTTCGGCAAAATTGCCAAGTAGTTTATAGGCTGCACGGTCCATGAGTTTGGCGATTGTTAGGCAAGATTGTATGCAGTACCCTTTGGGTGCACTACAACAACCCTGACCTCCTGGCAATACGACCCAACCTTTGGTATAAGTTTGTAGTACACCGGTTGGTGTTAAGCAGCCAGGCTTATCTCAAGAGGGGTCAAGGTGAGCTGTATGGGAGTTGCATAGAGATTCACAGTGACAAGTATTCAAATAAGCATGTGCACACAAGGTTTCTTGAATAAACCATTATCAGTCAGTTAGAATCAGCCTTCTTCAGAAGGGAGCAATATAAAAGCAACACACAAATAAACTCCAACTACACACTTAAGTTTCCAAATCAGTAAAGACCCTTCTGGGATGGCCCACAGTCACAACCTACACCCTCAAGTGGCTTCAATAGCTAGGGTGGTGGGAACATTAATATCTTACTGTTGCATTTAGAACATTCTTAGAAGTTGGTCAAAGGGAAGGGCTATTAGAACAAACAAGAGATCACAAATATTCTTAAGCAGGCAAATACTTTTGGATTTCTAAAGCAGGCATTCAGTATAACAGGTTAAGCCAAAGTCAATGGGCAAAAGTCTATATGAGCTGAAGCACTTCTGGTAGGTAAGTAGAAACGTCTTTGCACAATGTTTTAGAAGTCTTAGAAGGAAAGAAGAATCCATGTTGGGCCACAAGCTGATTAGAGTTGTGAGTAGTCGAAGATGCAAGCAACTCTACAATGTTAATGTTAAAGGACATTTGTACCGCGCACTATCACCACCGGAGTGGTCCCCTGGCGCTCTGGCGGCTCTGAAAGAGGAGGGGAGGTGGAGTTAGTGGGGTGAATCGGAAAAAGCGCAAGAGAGCAGTGATGTGCTGTTGGCGGCCTCAGCCCGGTGGGTCCGTTGGCTGGGCCTGGGGTGTTTGCGGGCGGTAGTCATCGTGTACTGTTGTGCAAGACTGTGTGTTTTTGTTTTGTTGTTGCAATTTAGTGAAGTTTGTGTGGTTTGTTGTGCTGTAGGTTTTGGTTGTGTTTGAGAGGTCTATGTGGAAAAGGAAATTTGTTAGTAGGGTTGGTTAGTTTGTGTCTCTATCCTGGTTGAGGCACTCTGCTTGCGTAGTCTCCCCTGATGTGGCTCTGCCCTGATCCGGGTCCGACTGGCCTAAAGGTTCCTTACTCCTCTGGCCCCCACCTCTAACATGCTCTCTCATAGCTCCCCTTATCCTCCCTTCATACTCTTGTGAGTATTGCACCTGCCAATGTCAACCTCTCAGGTAGTGTGGTGATTTCCAGTATCTCAACAATTCCACACCATTGTGCTACCTGCTGATGATAACTACGAGGCGGGCAAAAGGGTTGGTGGGATTGTCTGGGGTAGTCTCCGTGCGTGCCGCCTGTGTTCCAGTCTGTCCGGTGTCACCCACCCAGGTGCCATGGGAGCTACCCTCCCGGGTCGTGGATGTCTGTGTCCTTTCCGGTTTCCTTTAGTCATCCATTTTTCGTTTTTTTTTTTTTTTGGTTTCCAGATTTAGTCTGTGGCGTTGAAGAGCCAGGTTTTTAATGATTTCCTGAATTTTAGGTGATCTTCAGTGTTTTCTTTTGGGATGTTGTTCCAGGTTTTTGCGGCTAAGTGGTAGAAGGAGGTGCCTCCGGTATGGTTTGATTTCCAGGCGGATTTCGTTGCTTGATCGGAGGGTCTTGCTGGTTTGTAGGCTACATACAGTTCCATGTTCTATTGCACCGTTCTCTAGCAGGGCTAAAATTGGCAGAGCTGGTCCCCGGTGTATGATCCTGAGGCCTTTTGAGAAGAGGAAGGCAGTAACCTTGAGTTACCGTTTTCAGTGCCCAATCATGTCATGCTCACCTGGTATCCACGGGGACGCCACCCAGCGAGTTAGTCGTTGGTGCCCTTCCCAATGATTCCCTGGTGTGGTCTCGGTGTCGATGGGATTCTGGAAATGAAGACTATATTAGGACTGGGCGACCAAGGTAAGTTTTCCCCCACCTCCCTTGTGTTTCCAGCCCCTCCAGGTTCTCTTCTCACCTGGTTGTCAGAATCGGTGGGCTCTCCGTCCTGCTATCTGGGCAGGGGCGCGTTGTCTTTTGTGGGCGCTGACGGTCCAGTTACTTCACTGACTGCTGCCCTTGTAGTGTCTTTCAGGTAGGTATTATTGTGATTGATGGCGTCGTAATTCTTGCATGCCTTCTCTCTGTTCTAAATGTCTTTTTATCTCCCTAGGAGTACACAGTGTCCGCTTGGAAAACTGGATATGCTGGTTCTCACCGGGAGATGCTGGCGCGCTATAGCGCTATGATGCGGTAAGGAGGCGCTTTCCGTAGCGCAGCAATGTCTTGTCCTCACTGACCTGTGCTTTTCTCTTTTTGTAGGTCGCGGTGAGTTCCCAGCGCAGATGGAGTTCCGGAGCTATGCTGGCCAAAAAGCAACCAACCAGGTAAGCCTTTAAGCACTTTGTGGTTGTAATGTCTCCACTACCTCCTTTAATTTTGTCTTCCTCCTTTTGTCAGGTACTTCCATCCGTGCGGTGAACTCCACCAACAGAGCTGCTCAGGAGTTGTGAGCAGTGAAGTATGATGAATGCAGGTAAGATTCTGCTGTTAACGATGTTCTTGGTTTTTCTGCAGGTCCGGAATTCACCAGGCTCGTGAGAAAGCTGGACACGGTGAGCGTCACGTTGCTAGAAGAAAAGTAACGCAAAGCGTGTTGTCTTGTTAGGGTGTGGTTTAAATAGCCACTGTAAAGTAGTCCCTAGGCCACCACACCCAAAACACTAGCCCGCATAGCTTGGTTCTAGGAATCAGGCTATGTGGATGCCTCCATGTTGGCTGAAAGCCTAAATAAAGTAGTTCCTCAAGCAGATGTCTTTCCTTACTGATGAGCCTGGCGCCAAGGGCGCCAGGACTGGCCCCAAGAGGGCCTGAGAAGTGGATGCCAGGCCTCATTAGTGATCCGAGCCCTGATTCCACCTGCCAATGGGCTTGCCAGTGGGGATCAGGGCTGAGGGTCGTGACAAATCATCTGAAGCAATGCCCTGCTATTCGTTCAGATGCTGAGAGAGTCTGCCCCCCACCGGGGTCTCCTGGGTCAAGGCCTCAGAGTGGTTTAGAGGCAGCTGCAGCAGCGACTGAGGGGACAGTTGCTGGGGCTGATCTAGCACCCTTTCCTCGTCCACCACAAGGGAATTTTCTTTGTCCTTATTGTGCCGACTGTCCTCTTCCTCTACCTAATGAGGAATGGTAACAAAAAGGAAGACCTCTCCAGGAGATGAGCCCGAATGAGGTGGTTGAGGTTGCCGAATGGAGGCGTTAAGGCACTTGGCGCTGCCTTGGAGGTCTTCAACTTCTCCAAACTTTCATCCGCCTTGTTGCCGAACAACTTTCGACCCGCCGAAAGGCATGTTGAGAAGCTGGGCCTGCACGTCCGGTGCAAACCCTGACTTTCTCAACCATGCAAATCTGCGCAATACCGCGCTTGCAGCAATGTATAAACTGATGCTGTCAGCAGTATCCAGCCCTGCCTTGAGACACTCTCCCATCTCCTCCTTGCCATCCTTGACTATATTCAGAAAGTCTTCCCTTTCTTCACCTTCTGGAATATGTTCAGCTGCCATCTTGACAAAGTCCCTATGAGTAAACGTGGCTAGAGTACAGGTGACATTAGTGGACTTTAGGGCCATACTGCCAGAGATAAACGCCTTTCGAGCCCAAGTGTCCACTTTTTTTTATCCTCTCTATCTGGGGGAATAGACGGATAGGCTGACTGTCTGGTGGCAGTTGCCGCCTGGGCCACCAAACTCTCAGGCGTAGGGTGTTACCTGGGATAATCTGGGTCACTGGTCTGTACTTTCTTTTAAAACTCTTATTGACAGCTGACCCAGATTCTGGCGTCTCCCAGTTAGCTTCTACTTTACTTTGGAGAGCCTTATGGAAAGGTAGAACTGGGTATTTTTGGGGACTCTGGTCCAGGATGTTCGTCATGTCATCCTGTTCGAAGTTTAGCAAGGCCCTACTCCAACCCATGTAGTGACCCTGTTCATGGGGTTCCTGTTCCCGGAATCTGCATGTTCTCAAGGGTCAGGTTTAGCAAATTCTGACTCTGGTGAAGTATCAATACCACTGGCAGAGTGGAGGGAGTCGCAAAGATCTTTCATTTTTGACCCAGTGTCAATTAAATCTTCAGATACTTCTCCAGAGCCATATCTGACTCCCAAAGGACAAATCTCTTCCTCTGAGGCACTTCCCCTTCAAAAGTAGACGACATTGACTTAGTCGGACTTCGGTACTGCTTTGTACATTTTTTCTTGCACCGGAATTTGCCTTGAGGGAATTGAAGGTACCATCGACGATTTCTTCGATAAAGGAGGAACTGTAACCCACTGTAGATACTGAAAGTAACTAATCCCCCCCCAGGTTTGAAAGTTGCTCACCTGTGATTGGCTGTGTTCCTGCAGAAGTCAGATCCTGGAAGCTGAAGAGGTAGTCGACCACTGGACCTGAATTAGAAGAGGAACATAAAGCAAACATGGCTGAGACGATTTCCAGAGAGCCTACTGTATAACCAGAGCCTGTAGGAGCCCTTCCTTCCAAGCAACCTGGGAACTCCGAAAATGACGACTCCTGACGAGAGCCTGGTGAAATCCACTAGACTCCAAATGACTTGCATTTTGACCTTGCAGGGCTGCGTTACCCCAATACCCTGGGCCTGCGAGCCATCGGGTGGTGCAATCTTCCGAATTCCAAATCGAGCTGAAACTTTGGTGGCATCCTGCTGGACCTCCAGAGACATGATGTGAGTCCTTGAAGTCCCCTCACCAGTGGAGACGAGAATCCGAACAGCAATAGAAGTCTTCTCCAGCATGGGGTCTGGTATGGATTCACATGCTCATGAATATTCCCCGTTGTCAGGCTGGGAATCCTCGGTAAAGGAAAAAATCAGTATCAGTTTCGTTTCTGATCTGTCTCTTAGTAGTAACCAATCACTGGTCTCTGGGTCATACTCCCCCAGCCAATGACTGCCCTCTCCCTAAGCCCCGCCCCTGGCAGCCATCCTCAGATATTTTTTTTAATAACAAATTTTATTGACTTTTGTTTATACATCCAATATCCAAACAAAAGAAATATAACTGTGCATACGTATGAAAGAGCATTGTGTATAGTTGCTGTGTATACATATACAAAGAAGTATTATACATATACATGGCCAACTACAGCATATTCTTGATTCTCACAACCGGGTGTTAATAGGTAGTTGTATTGTGTCCTGGAGTGGTGGCGATGATACGAGAGGAAGTAGATTCGCACGATCTCTGCATGTTCATGATATTTGTTCCCATTTTCCCCATATTTTATCCGCCTTGCCTGGGCAGCCACGTGCTTGGTATATTCGGTGTTCCATTAGGATGATAGCATCTACGTCCGCAGTCCTTTGATCATAGCTTGGGGTTGTTTCTGATCCCCACAGTTGTGCAATGTTTCTTTTGGCAATCCCTGTGGACGTTGAGCATCCTCAGGACAACTCGGTGGCCATTTTGACGGCAATCCAAGCCTTATGCACGGAGATAAGGACGACAGTCCCTACCCCGACGGACGACCCAGCTGTACCGAGTCCGTCGGGAAGCCCTCCGAACAAGAGGAAGAGAATTCATCCAGTGCCCCTTCAGCCCACACGGCCTTCTCAGCCTTTGTCGCCTTCCCTGATCCTGAGGGATGACACAGGAACAGACACGGCCACAACAGGGACAAATGACGGCGGTGACGACGGGACTGGCCTCCCGTCGCCGATTCCTCGGGCGTCCCCGCCCGACAAGATTGGCTCCTTCCACGCCATGATTGCCAGGGCATCCAAGCTTTTTCAACTCTGCCCTGAGGATAAGGAAGGCTTCCTCTACCAACGGCGCAAGTCCAAAAGGAAGACGGTCCTCGCAGTGCCGTTGCTGGATGACATCTGGGACGAGGGACCATCCACAACACCTGCCAAGAGGGACCGGTACGAGAAGTACCGGGTCCCTGACGCCACCCCGTTGTGCCTTAGGGCGGTCGTCTCAGCGGCGGCCAAGAAGTAAGTGGGGGTGGGGGGGGCCATCGGCTTCATCCTCCACTTCACCACCGGACGGCGAGGGAAAGAAGCTGGATGCCGTGGGACAAGTCATCTCGTCGGCGGCGACGACGATTAAGAAGGTCAACGCCCTAGCGATTGTGGCCCGCTACGACAGGGAATTGTGGAACAAGATCGCCCCCCTGTTGGACTTACTCCCGGACGACAAGAGGCCCTGGCGAACCTACAGGAGGGTGAGGTAACGTCGGACCACGCCATAACTGTGGCCACGCACATTGCCGACACTGGTTTCCGCAAGTTGGGCAATGGCGTTTGCCTTCGACGGCAGGGGTGGCTCAAGGTGACGGATTTCTGCCAGGACGTACAAGCCAAGGTTTTGGACATGCCCTTCGACAGGAACAATCTGTTTGGAAAGACTGGATGAGTCGCTGCAGGCCATCAAGACCGACCTGGAGACGGCTCGGCCTTGGGAGTTCTGCAGCAACGACGGCCGCCCTTTCAGAGCTCCGGAGGCAAGCAAGGTGTCTCCAAAGGGTTCGGCCTACCGTCAGGCGGCCCGCTCCTCGTCCCAAGAAGCCTACAGGGCACGAGGCAAGTCCAGTGGATCTCGCATCGTCCCAAGAAGCCTACAGGGGGCGAGGCAAGTCCGGTGGATCTCGCAGTCGTCGCCAGGGGGGCCAGGGCTGCAAGGCTGCTTCCAAGCAAGACTGAACCGGCCGTCGCGTCGGTCCCCCACCGAAGCACCCCGGTGGGAGGCCGGCTGACAAAGTTCGTCAGCGTGTGGAAGTCCATCTCCACCGACCGTTGGATGCTGGATGCCCTGGCCCATGGGCACACTCTGGATTTCTAAAGAAGTACCCCCGAAATCCTCCCGTGGCCAGGAAGGAAAACCATGTCCCTCAACTACTGTTAGAGGTAAGGGCGATGCTCAAGAAAGGAGCCAGCGAGCTCGTCCCAAAGAGGCTCCGGAGTATACTCAAGATACTTCCTCGTCAGAAAGAAGACAGGGAATGGCGTCCCATCCTGGACTGGCGTCGGCTAAACAAATACATTCAGGCACAGATGTCCCGGATGGTCACCCTCCACCACGTGCTGGGCCAGCTGGAGGAAGGTGACTTCCTATCGTCGTTGGATTTGGAGGATGCGTACTTTCACATCCCCGTCCTAAAAGGACACCGAAAGTTTCTCAGGTTCGTAGTCCAAGGGCGGCACTACCAGTTCAAGGCCCTCCCATTCGTATTGACATGCCCAAGGTGCCGTCGGACTTCCATCTCAACGAGTCCTTGGTGTTACTAGTCTTTTTCCCGTCGCCAGTCTAGAGGACTTTGCACTCTCTGGATGTAGCTAGAGCGCTGAAGTTCTACGTGGACCGAACGAAGAGTTTTTGGAAGACATCACAGCTGTTTGTGAACTTTGGACCTGTGAACCAAGGGAAGGCGCTCTCGAAGGCTTCCATTTCCAGATGGCTCTCCGGCTGCATCATGCACTGTCATCGGTTGGCAAACCGACAGTTGCCTGGCCGTCCGAGAGCCCATTCGACCAGAGCGATTGCTGCCACCACGGTGTTCTTGTCTGGTGTGCCCCTGCTGGACATCTGCAGGGCTGCTACGTGGAGGTCGACTCGCACCTTCACGAGATTCTACTGCGTCGACGCAGTGCTGCGCAACCTGTTCGCTTAAGGTGAGCCTGGTGAGGAGGTAAGAGATGTTTAATGTTAAGTTTTATGTAATGCTTAATGTTGAGCCTTGCCACCTCCCGTGGTTGTGCATGTGAATCCATGCCAGACCCCATGCTGGAGAAGGAACAAGTTACTTACCTGTAACTGTTGTTCTCCAGCATGGGTCTGGCATGGATTCACATGCGAACCCTCCCTCCTACCCCTCTGCGGCTCTTCGCTTGGTCATACTGCCACTTTACGTGCTACCAAATCTGAGGATGGCTGCTAGGGGCGGGCTTAGGGAGAGGGCAGTTATTGGCTGGGGGCAGTATGACCCAGAGACCAGCGATTGGTTACTACTAAGAAAGGCAGGTCAGAAACGAAACTGATACTGATTTTTTTCTTTACCGAGGATTCCCAGCCTGACGACAGGGAATATTCATGAGCATGTGAATCCATGCCAGACCCATGCTAGAGAACAACAGTTACAGGCAAGTAACTTGTTCCTTCTCCTAGCTCCGGAAAAGGGTGCCAAAACCACAGAGCCAAATCCAGCTGTGAAGAAACTCTTGCCTGGAGCCTTCATGACAAAAGAATCCATTGACTGGGTTTTTGGCTGCAGATCCTGATGTCTTCCTGCTGCAACTCTTCTGTGCTGAGTACTGGGGTGTATGTATTCTCAGAAGTCCCTGGACTCTAAAGTGAACTACTTACTTGTTTGAATAATCTTCCAACTGAACCCTATCTCACCCTGCCTAGAGCTGGCACCTAGACAACTAGTGTCCATCTTCTGCCTCTGAGAGAACTCCTGCAATAGAGTAGGGAAGGACTAGATAAGAAAAGTATTCTGTCTTAAAGTTTAACAATTGTTTGAAGGTTTCTTACCTGCGAAAGAGTTGGTTGGTAACTGTCAGTATAAGAGTGAGCAGTTACAAAAGTTCTTAACTTGAATGTTTTTTGCCATTCTGAAAAGTATATGTAAGGTTATTTTACTCACCTGTGAATTGGTTGTGCCTCTACCCCAAAGTAATGCTGTTTGCTTCACATTACTATTTCTTTTAGGCTATAAATGTAAAAGTATACCAACTTGGTCTTGCTTCCCTGACCTGCCGTTTAGCTGGTTTAGAATAAGTCTGCCTCAAGTTTTACCTGCTAGTGTATTAAGTTATTGCTTACCTTAGTCTGTTTCACTTAACTGAAAAGCAGCTGTAATTGTGTATTACATCATAAGGTCTTACCTTGTATAACTGTGTGTTAACCTGAATGTAGTTCTAGGTTCATACTGTTCCTTGAATCAGTGTTCCACTATTCAGAAATGTATCCTTGTAACAGGGTTGGTTTACTACATGATTCCCTAACTAGGTGTCACTGCATGACTGACTTGGGTCTACTAACCTTGACTTACTGTAAAGTAATCTGAAAGTAACTGATGCCTTTACTCCCCATGAATAGGTGTGTCCTATACTAAATATATTTTTATAAGGTCTGACATCCCTAGAAATACTGTTCGTTTTAACAAGGTCTGTGTACTTTGAAGCATTGTGTTGTGTTTTTATGTGTTTGACAAAGTACTTACCCCAAGACTTAACTTGGCCTAACTGTATTTTTAGTCTTTATTTTTTATAATACTTTTGAGTTTCTGTTGGACCCTTGGTATACTACAAGTTCTTTGTACCTTGCTACTGCCCTCTCTCCTAAAATGAGCCTGGCTGCTCTGTCTACTATATATTTATCTGAAGGACACAGGAAACCCCACACTCTGGGTCAGGGTATTAGTACATTACTAATTACGGAAAGAAAAAATCCAGAGCATACAATTTTGGAGACAAAGGAATCAAGAAATTTAATTGAACCTGATCCATTATTTAAATATCAAATTTTAATCGAGAATTAATCATAGCACTCAACAATTTTACATCGCAGGAAAGAAATTAAGAACACATAATTTCACTTCTGATGTTTGTTAATCTGCTTAGAATCACATGCTGTGCATAGGTCCGACATCCAGTGATCACTGCGGAGTATTGCATTTTGTTTTTCGTAGTCGAAAAGGGGACGTCGACAAGGCGTGTCTGTAACACTATCCCTATAGTGACGTGTGTTGTACCCACAATCCCTCACGCGTCGAGGTCCCTCCGATTGTTTTTTTCCGCCCAGATACTGGTCGCCTTTACGCGGAGCTCCTCGAGAGACATTGCAGATTTCATCTCCTCGACCTTTGGTCGTTTTCCTATATTAATATAGAACATATCGATCCTCCCCTCAACGCTGTTGTGAAGCTTCTCCGCCGAGCAAGATCTTCGACGGAGGGGACGAGCGGAGGAGATCCTTCGGCGTTGCCGAACACGTGGCCTGGCCTCGCAGGCCAAATACTGTAGGGAGAGTGGGGGTCGTGGGACATCTCTAATTCTTTTCTGAGAATGCCTTTCCTTTTCCCCTTCCTTTCCCTTGGGGTGGTTATCACGTTTTATTGCCTCAGGTATGGAGAGGACACCCTTTAGGTTTTGCCCGCTTTGCAAGGGCAAGTTTACTTGGAAGGACAAGCATTCACGGTGTAACCGCTGCTTGCCCCTCGATCACAAGGAGGAAGGTTGCACGGCTTGTCGGCTTCTTAAGCCGAAGACTCTAAAAGACCATAGGGTCAAAAGGTGGGCGGCCTACGCTATGTCGAAGGCCGACGCTCCACCCACCGTCGCTACCTCCGACAGTGACGAGGAACGTGATACCACGACCTCCGCTACGGAAGTCGTAAACCCCCCTAGAGAGCGCACACGCGCTTCGTCGTCTGTCCCCGGCCCCGACGGGCTCGGCTCACGCCCTGCTTATGGGGATGAACACCCCGGCGACACTGACGCACACAAGACCACACATAAGCACACAACCCATGGCTCTTCTTTGCCAAAGGCAAAGAAAGCATCAGTGCCCAAGGAGACGCAGGTTTCACCGGCGGCCTCCTCGGACCGTTCGGGTTCGAAGCCCCTCTCGCAGCCGCGACCAGCGACTGGGCTTTCGGCAAATAAGGGCGCCGCCCCCAAATCATCGGCCGGAGCGCATCAGCAGAAAGCGCATGCCGCCGTAGAGCGTTCGACACCCATAACGTCGAAACCACAGCTCCCCGCTGACAAACGAGTCGCTGAGAGCTTGGCGAGGATCGTGGTAGCCGACGCCCACAAGCGTACGCCGAAAGACACGTCGAGCGCTACGCAAAGGTCGAAAGACACACCTGACGGCTTTTCGGAAGGCGACGGGACACTTTCCTCGACGTTATGGGAGAGGTCGAGCCGTGTTCAGCTACAAGACACCAATTTTCCCCCGCTAGACCGCTCAGGGGTACCCCATGAAACCATGGAAAGGCTCCATCTCTGCATGGAAAGGATGGAGAGGTTTATGAACGCCCAAAACCCTCCCACTCCAAAGAGAATAAGAGAAGGGCCTCAGGAGGACCCCAGGGCCAAAATTCCAAGATTAGTCAATCCCCACCAGGACACAGCCTCAGACTTCCACAGTGTGTATGACCTCACTGGGGAAGAACATTATTTTGAGGAAGAGGATGATTTTATGGACGAGCGAGACGGACGGAACCAGGAGGAAGGTCTGGAGGACAGCCCAGACTCGGTAGGAGAAGGCTTCGGAGAAAATCCAGAAGAAGGACCTTCTCACCCCTGTCAATCACCATCAATATATTCCGACACTGATGTCCTGAACCTAAATCCTCCTGACATTTCACCGGTTAGAAACACGTCTCCCATTGACGATCAACCCACATTTAATGCCCTGTTGCGCAGAGCAGCAGCACACTTCGAACTAGACACTGGGGAGCTCTCTCCTGAATTAGACTTTGTAGAAAGGGTAATTAAGGAGAAACCCCCGGTCAGTCAGACAATTCCCCTCCTCGCTTTGGTGAGGAGAAGAATCATCCCTTTGCTGTCCACACCCGCACTAATCAGAGGGGTCAATCCTAGAATTGAAAAACTTTTCACTCCTTCACCCTCAGACCCGCTGTACATCAGGGGACATTCCATTCCGGATTCCCTGGTAGTAACCAACACAAGAAAGAGGGCAGGGGTACCACTTTCCACCAGTGAGGCACCACCTGACAAGGAGGGCAAGCGGTTATATGCCCTTGCTAAAAGAATTACATCCTCGGCCGCCTTTTCGGCATGAATTGCCAACAACAATTCTTTGCTCGCTAGCTATGCGGACGCGCAGTGGGCCAAACTGCGCAAAGACGCCGAAGAAGCGCCGGAACCATTACGTACACGCCTGCTTTCAACTATTGGCGAAGGAACCCAGGTCAACCAGAGTATTGTGAAGAGCTCTCTGGATGCGGCAGAAACTGCGGGACGTTCCCTAGTTCAGGGAATAGTCCTAAAGCGACACGTATGGCTGCGCAACTCAGGGTTCAAACCGGAGACACAGGCGTCTTTAATAAATAAACCTGTTGAAGACTCCAACCTCTTCGGGAAGGCGGTGGATGAGGCTCTGGAGATGGCTAAAAAAGAGTTCGATACGATCAAAACTCTTGACCAAATCTCTAAGCCCGCTACCAGGCGCGGATATGGCAATAAACGCTTTTTTCGTGGCCCACGCCAACAACAAAACCAGCAGCAACAGTACCCTGCCACCAATTTCCAGACCAGTAGTGGCCAGTACAGTCAAAGAGGACAGCGTCGGGGCAAAGGAAGAGGGCGAGGGTCCACCCCCAGAGGTTCCCAAGCCCCTAACAACACCAAGTGACGCGAAGATTCGCGTCCCCTCTCATGCAACACCGGTCGGGGGCCGGATAACATCCTTTCTTCCAGCATGGGAGGGTAGAACGTCAGACCGCTGGGTACTTTCCACCGTAGCCCACGGATACTGCATCGAATTCAACAGTTCCCCAACATACAAACCCCCGAGGGGACGACGCATGTCACCGGAACATCTTGCCATCCTTCTACAAGAAGTACAGCAACTGCTGGAAAAGGGAGCCATAGAGGTCGTGCCTCTATCTCAGGTAACGGAAGGTATTTATTCAGTGTACTTCCTTGTACCCAAAAAGGATCTAACCATGCGCCCTGTATTAGATCTGCGCCCAGCGAACAAGTTTATCAAACCCCAAAAGTTTCGTATGGGGACCCTACAGGAAGTGATCCCACTGCTATCACAGGGAGATTACATGACAACATTGGACATGAAAGATGCATACTTTCATATTTTAATGTTGCCTGCGCACAAAAAATACCTCCGGTTCATGATAGAGGGCAAACACTACCAGTTCAAAGTGCTACCCTTCGGCATAGCATCAGCACCGAGGGTATTCACGAAGGTACTGGCAGTGGCAGCGGCCCACCTGCGCAGGTTGTCCATCCCAGTTTACCCTTACCTCGACGACTGGCTCATAACAGGGGATTCTTACGAAACATGCTTCTCCAATACCCAAAAGACTGTAGACCTTTTGTTCCAGTTGGGCTTCTCCATCAACGAAAAGAAGTCCAGCCTAGACCCCAGCCAAATCAAACAATTCCTAGGGGCTCTAATTCAAACAAAGGACGGCCTCGTCTTCCCCTCCAAAGAGAGGGTTCAAAACATGTTGTTTCAGATCCCTCAATATGTGTCCGGTCGAGAGGTGACGGTACGCAAAGCAATGCGCTTGCTAGGCATGATGGCGTCGTGTATTTATTTGGTACCTCACGCGCGCCTGCGCATGCACCCTATGCAAGAGTGGCTCAACAGCCAGTGGTGTCAGGCCAGCGGACTATGGAACGATCTAGTGGTGGTCTCGCAGGCCTTAGTTCTCTCGCTACGGTGGTGGACAAAAGAAAACCTAGAAAAAGGGAAACCCTTTGCCACACCCGCGGCGGAAGCCACTCTAACCACAGACGCATCCCTCACAGGATGGGGGGCTCACCTATCCCATCAGACTGCTCACGGGGAGTGGACTCCGAGCGTAGCATCCAAACACATCAATTTTCTGGAGCTACTAGCGGTGTTCAAGGCGCTAAAAGCCTTCCAGGAACACCTACAAGGCAGGACAGTGATGGTCCTTACAGACAGCACCACAGCCATGTATTACATCAACAAGCAGGGGGGAACCCACTCTCCAGGTCTGTCCAAACTGGCCCAAAACATATGGAAGTGGGCTCTCAAACAGAATATGTTCCTCCTGTCACAACATGTACCAGGGGAACTCAATCTGCTGGCAGACAAACTCAGCAGATATTTCCCCCTGCCCGAAGAGTACGAATGGCGACTGCACGAAGACATCGTCTTCGACGTCTTTACGCAATGGGGATTCCCAGAAATAGACCTGTTCGCAACCCTGGAGAACTCAGAATGCCAAAGTTACGCCTCCAGGTACCCCCAAAACCAATCCAAGGGCAACGGTCTGTCGATTCGATGGTCAGGGAAATTTGTTTACGCTTTTCCCCCCCCGACTCCCCTTCTCAACAAGGTGGTGCACAAGATGCACCAGGAACAAGTAACCATGATACTGGTGGCCCCAATGTGGGCCCGACAGCCATGGTTCGCTCACTTGATGGAGATGTCTCTATCTCCCCCAGTGAAACTCCCCTGTTCGTACAACATGCTGTCACAAGACAGGGGCAGGACGCTGCATCCATGCCCCCAGAACATGAACTTAGCAGCCTGGCTCCTGAGGTCGTAGAATTTGGACACCTACAGCTCCCGCAGAGATGCATGGACATCCTCAGGGAAGCCAGAAAACCTAACACTCGCCACTGCTATTCTAGCAAATGGAAGAGATTTGTCATCTGGTGCAGAGGAAAGAGCATCAACCCAATTGACTGCTCTCCCACACATATTGTTCTATACCTGACCCATTACCTGACCCATTTACTGGATTCAGGTCTAGTGTTCAATTCCATTAAAGTCCACCTAGCGGCACTTTCTGCATACACCACTTCCCAACTCAAAGTGTCGTGGTGGAAGATCCCTGTTATAAAGGCCTTCATGGAGGGAGTAAAGAGAATACACCCCCCGATAGCTGACCCAGCTCCAGGATGGGACCTTAACGTGGTACTTACAAAACTCATGGGATCACCTTTTGAACCCATGCACAAAGCAACTTTTAAAGACCTCACTCTTAAGACTGCTTTCCTAATAGCTATCACCTCCATCAGGAGAGTAAGTGAATTACAGGCTCTTTCTGTTCTAGACCCCTTTGTTACAGTTCACAAAGATAAAGTGGTTCTACGCACTCACCCAAGGTTTGCTCCAAAATTCATCTCAAAATTCCATGTAAACCAGTCTATAGAACTACCAGCGTTCTTTCAAAATCCTTCCAACTTGGGAGAAAGGACTCTGCACACACTAGATGTGCGCAGAGCGGTCATGTTTTACATGGAAAGAACCAGATCACTGAGGAAGACTAATCAGTTCTTCGTCTCGGTGGCAGCAGGAAGAGAAGGGGATGCAGTTTCAAAGTCCACTATTTCTAGATGGATTGTCCAATGCATCACTCTCTGCTATACTCTTGCTAAGAGAGAACTGCCCTTTAGGCCAAGAGCACATTCTACTCGAGGCACGGGGGCGTCCATAGCATTCATTGCAAATGTTCCCCTTGAGTCCATCTGCAAAGCGGCTACCTGGAGTTCTGTGCACACCTTTACAAAACACTACTGTCTAGATGCACACTCTAGATCTGACTCCCAGGTGGGACAGGCAGTATTAAGACATCTTTTCTCTACTGTTCCTTCTCATAACCCACCGCCAACTCCGGGTACTGCTCGCTAGTCTATGCACAGCATGTGATTCTAAGCAGATTAACAAATATCAGAAGACAATGCATTACTTACCGTAAAAGCATTTCTGATGGTTGTATCTGCTTAGATTCACATGCGCCCACCCTTCCTCCCCGCTCGGATGGAAGGAACATAGACCTCTTTCTATATTTCTCTCTTTTCTATACTCACTCACGTCTAGAAGGCTCCCTCAGGGCAGAAAAATACAAACAGAGGGACCTCGACGCGTGAGGGATTGTGGGTACAACACACGTCACTATAGGGATAGTGTTACAGACACGCTTTGTCGACGTCCCCTTTTCGACTACGAAAAACAAAATGCAATACTCTGCAGTGACCACTGGATGTCGGACCTATGCAAAGCATGTGAATCTAAGCAGATACAACCATCAGAAATGCTTTTACGGTAAGTAATGCATTGTCATATAATCCATCTAATTCATACACCGGCATCCAATAACCATTCATACATACATCACAATAATACATGTGAGTTAAAACTTTATCCTAAAAAAGTCATAACAATTGATTTACTTATTGTCTTCATAAAAAAAGAGAGAGAGATATATAATATATATGAAAAGCCACAACAACAGATTGCTCAAGTGGTCATCAGTTTAGGATGGGTCACATCGATGTCCAAAGTTGACCTCCTCACTGGTTTCTCAACCGGTTTCGGCGTATTTAACTTTAATTGAGTTTCTCCTTCATCAGGAGAATAACCATTCAACTCTAGAAAGACAGGGAAACATACATATATGAGACCTCATCATAGAGTCACTAGAAAAAACAAAGGGAAACCCCCCAATTATGAACCAATTCATATTCATTAAAAGTTATTTAAAATCAAACACAACCTGCCCCCAGCCTTTTACCATGACTCCAAGGGGGGGTACTTTGCATGCTATAAACAGTGCCATGGTCATTGATGCCCCAAAGTGCAGAGAGAATCCACCACTCGTGGCCGTCAAGCAGACCCATTTAGTTAGTAGGAAGATGTGAATTCCCATATGTTTAACTCGCGTGATCTATTTATACAAGCAGTGTGCTGTGCGAGCGCTCATAAACTTAATTTTTAATAACTAACCTTCATAAATGAAGAGAGAGAAAGAGAGACAGCTGAAAATTCCTGATATGAAGAACAGGAGTACCAGCTATACCAATATGCGATGTCCCAACACGTCTGTGCTGCGTAACCGTCAGCCGGAGATATGGGAATAGTTCGATCCTGCAGTAGCTGTTTTTCATGCAGGCAACACCATTTAGGAGGAAAGGATCAATCCTCCAATATTTTTTATAAACTCAAGGGGTACAACCAGGGATACACAACTCTCCCGTTCTCTATATAAATGAGAGAAAGGTCAAAAATGTTAAGGTCGAGTTGGGGCGAAACTAAGTCTCGCGAATCTCAATAATAATTCAGGTAAATCTCCCTGAGAGAAGATAATCAATCGCCAGGTCTCACGTTCCTAACGGGAGAGGGCCCGGCATTGGAAGGATGTCAGCAGCTGAAGGCATATACAATTCAACGGGGCCGAAAACTCACTGTGTGCGAACCTATTAAATACCGGGCGACTCGTGGCTGAAAAAATAATAAATGCTTTCTAGCATGAAAAGGGGAGAATCTACTTACTATTCCGGGACGAGCTGCTGAAAATATGCTCACTCGCAAGGTCTGTTAAGTCCGTAACCCAACAGCACCCCACTGGCGACGTGAAAGCTATTCCTACGGCTTCTTAAATACTATGCTAGCACAGTCAGTTGACCGCGATAGGAGAGACCCGTGACCAAAGGACCGCTCACGTGACTGCAACTTGTCAATCAAGGTAAAAAACTGACTATCGCTAATAACTCCTTACTAGCAAGCTACGCAGACGCACAGTGGAGCAAGCTACGTAGCGAAGCTGAAGAGTCACCAGAACCCCTGCGTACACGCCTTCTGGCCACAATCACGGAAGGGACACTAGTGAACCAAAGCATTGTTAAAAACACTTTAGATGCTGCAGAGACTGCTGGGCGTTCCCTAGCCCAAGGGATACTCCTCAAACGCCATGTCTGGCTGCGCAATTCAGAGTTTAAACCTGAGACACAGGCTTCCCTGATCAACAAACCTATAGAGGATACCAATCTCTTTGGTAAGGCAGTTGATGAGGTTCTAGAAAATGCAAAAAAGGAGTTTGGCACAATCCAGACCCTTGACCCGATTTCTAGGCCCCATAACAGACGCGGCTATGGCAATAAGCGCTTTTTTCGTGGCCAACGCCAGCAGCAGAATCAACAACAACAATACTCTGCCAACAACTGGTCCCCTAACCAGGGTAATAGTGGCCATTACAATCAGAGTGGCCAACGCTGTGGCAAGGGGAAAGGTTGGGGCTCTACCCCTAGAGGCTCCCAGGCCAATAACAGCAAATGACCTGAAGATTCGGGTCCCCTCCCATGCATCGCCGATCGGGGGCCGGTTAACATATTCCCTTCCAGCATGGGAGGGAATAACATCAGACCGTTGGGTACTATCAACCATAGCCCACTTCTACTGTATAGAATTCAACAGTTCCCCAACATACAAACCCCCACGGGACCGACGCATGACACCAGAACACCTCGCCATCCTTCTACAGGAAGTGGAACAGCTACTGGAAAAAGGAGCTATAGAGGTTGTGCCTCGATCTCAGGTAACGGAAGTTATTTATCCAAAAAGGACCTAACCATGCGCCCTATATTAGATCTGCGCCCAGCGAACAAATTTGTCAAGCCCCAAAAGTTTTGCATGGTAACATTACAGGAAGTAATTCCCTTGCTATCACAAGGGGATTACATGACAGTACTGGACATGAAAGATGCATACTTTCATATTTTAATGTTGCCAGCGCACAGAAAATACCTCAGGTTCATGATAGAGAACAAACACTACCAGTTCAGAGTGCTACCCTTCGGGATAGCATCCGCACCAAGGGTATTCACGAAAGTACTGGCAGTGGCAGCGGCCCATCTGCGCAGGTTGTCCATCCCAGTATACCCTTACATTGATGAATGGCTCATAACGGGATTCTTACGAAACATGCTTCTCCAATACTCAAAAGACTGTAGACCCTTTGTTCCAACTGGGCTTCTCCATCAACGAGAAGAAGTCCAGCTTAGACCCCAGTCAGATCAAACAATTCCTAGGGGCTGTCATGATCACTGCTTCCAAGGAGTCAGGATCAGTCCAACGTCCTTGGAAGCAGGCCCCTAACCCTGATCCTAGGCACCAGCCGGTCCCCACAGGGACCTTTTGGACCTTGTCCTGGCGCCGGTGGCACCAGGCTCATCAGAAGCCTTGGTCCCGGCACTGGAAGCGCCGGGCTCATCTTAGGTGTGAAGATGCTTGGGTGGACTTACCTGCGGCAGACCATGCTGCTGACTTGCCAGACTCTTAAGTCCTCGGTGAACTGGGACTACTTTTCTTACCTGGGTGGGGCAGCTCCACTCCACTGGAACTCTTCTGGAAGCAGGAACTCTTTTCTTGTCTAGGCGGGGCCGTGGAAGGAGACGCCTCATCACTCCAAGGCTATTTAAACCACACCCGATTGATGAAACGTGCTTCGCGTTATTCTGCATCTGCAGCAGAACGCTCACCGAGTCTGCTCCAGCTTTTCTTCTTTGGATCCTGAACCTGCAAGAAGTATACTCACCATTCCGGTACCCGAGCAACATCAGCACCTGCAAAAGATCAGAAACAACAGGTTAGCAGAACGAACTTTCACACGCAGTGTTTGCTTACCTGATCCCTCGGCAGCGGCCGTGTCTCACGCTGCACCTGCAAAGACAAACAGCATTATTTTACTTACCGGCACGCCGTGCATTCCGGATTCTTCACGCTGCATCTGCACAAAGATAAACAGCATTATTCTACTTACCGGCACGCTGTGCATTTCGGATTCTTCACGCTGCATCTTCACCTGCACAGACAGCAGCAGTGATACACTCACCGGCACGTGGCGATTTCCGGATTTCTTCTTTCTGCATCGTCGCCTGCAAAGACAAAGGAAGAGACAGTAAGAGTGCTTGCCATACTTAATCTAAAGGTGTCCAGAAACTTACCGGTCGTGCAGACAACGACGGTACTCATCCTCTGAAGTCAAGAGGCTAACGTTTCACCAGTGAAGGAACTGGCAACGGCACCCTGCACTAGACGCAGATGGAGAGCCCAGCATTCACCTATCTAAGGTGAGCAAGTTGACCTGGGAGGGGGGTTCAACAAACCAGCTGGGAGGAGAGAGATAGGGACATTCGACCACCCAGACCTTTAATCCCCATATTATTTCACCTGCAGAAACCTCACCCTGCGAGTTCGGCACACAGTGCGGAGAGGTTCGACCCCAGAAGCCAACCGAATCCTGCACATCACGTTTCGTGTTACGGACACCTTCCTGCCACGACCCGCGCCTCCGTGGGAATCAGGTGAGCGTTACAGAACGCGAAGCCCACCACTAAACTCCTACCCAGGCGCAATGGAAACTTCAGATACCGATCAACTAGCCCAGTTGCTTGGGGAATTAAGAGCAGAAGTACATGCAGCTCGCCAGGAAACAAGCTCCCTAAGAAGAGAACTGATCATTTCTAAGGAGCGAACCGAGGACCTTGCTAGGCAGTTGTTACAAACTCAGGCAGGACAGACACCTTTGCCCGTTCCAGGAGGGAGTTATCCTTCTGCATCAGCTTCAAACCCAGTGCAAATCAATCTGCCCGGTAATGTGCCCTTGGCTCCGCCCGAACGCTTTGCTGGTGATCCAAAGAAATTTGCAGTGTTCATCAACCAGTGCCGCCTACATTTCTTGTGTCGACCAGCTGCATTCCCAACGGACCAGGCCAAGGTAGCTTTCGTGCTTTCCTATCTCAGTGGCAGTGCTGCAGATTGGTCGATCCCTTTAGTCACCCAGGATGATCCGGTTTTACACGATTTTCAAGCCTTCCAGTCCAGCATGGAGAAACTGTTCGCAAGACATGCACAAGGGCAGGCCTTGGATAATGAACTTCTCTCATTACGACTGGGTAACCAAGACCTCTTGGCTTATATAGCCTCTTTCAACAGACTCATAGTGGAAACACAATGGCCCGAGGACAAGAGAATAACGCTTTTTTACAGAGGCCTGCTTGGAGAGCTCAAGGATGTGCTAGCGCAGGTTGTGAATCCTCCACAAGAATGTTCAGACTATATTGACTTGGTTTTCCAACTAGACCATAGACTACAGAACAGGAAGGCAGATCGTTCCAGATTTGATACCCGAGTGTTTACCAAACCACAGACCTCGAATAAGGGAGCTGATACTGTGGAACCCATGCAAATAGGGGGCATGAGAGGACCTTTAACCCAGAAAGAGCGGGAAAGAAGAAGGCAGCTGCAATTATGCCTCTATTGCGGTAATTCAGGACACTTTCTTCTGGACTGTCCCGTGAAACCAGCTAAGAAGACTGTAGGAGCCGCTGATACCTGTACCACAAGTCCTGAGCAGGGAAACGACCTCGCCCGACAAGAGTAGAGGTCCTCTTGCCGAGCGTTAAGATCTGTCCAGTGACCTCGCATTTCGTGATACCCATGGTCCTCATTAGTCCTGAACGTCCGGATCGTTTGCATGCAATTGAAGCTTACATTGACAGCGGAGCAATCGGTAACTATGTGGACCGTGAAATGGTATCAAGGATGAATCTACCCCTTGTCCCTAAGGCAGTAAAAGACGTCATCACTACGGTGGATGGCACGGAGATAGCCTCCGGACCAGTAACGCATGCCACCCAAGAAGTGACGCTATTGAGTCATAACGGACATCGGGAGAGAATAGTGTTCGATGTAATCAAGGCCCCTCAGTTCCAGATCATTCTGGGAATCCCTTGGTTAGAGAAGCACAACCCTCAGATTGATTGGCGAGCAAAAACGGTTCAGTTTCCAGAGTGTTCTTCCACTTGTATTCCTCGACCTGATGTTTCACTGGCGACGATCTCTTCTGAGGAGATTCTCAAATTGCCTCCCGAATACCAGGAGTTCCAAGACGTCTTCCAGAAGGATCAAGCTAACACCCTACCTCCTCATAGGTCTTACGATTGTCAAATAGATCTGATACCTGGAACAACCCCTCCTTGCAGCAGGATCTATGCCCTCACCGAGCCAGAGAATGTTCACCTCAGACAGTACCTGGACCAATACCTAGCTAACGGGTTCATCGTCCTTCAAAATCTCCAGCTTCATCGGCTTTGTTCTTCGTTCCGAAAAAGGAAGGAGACCTTAGGACTTGCATAGATTACCGCTCCCTGAATCAGATCACTATTAAAAACAGATACCCGTTACCTTTGATCCCTGAACTCCTGGACCAAGTCAAAGATGCCTGTATATACACAAAGCTGGATCTCAGAGGAGCCTACCACTTGGTACGGATCAAAGAGGGCGATGAATGGAAAACGGCCTTCCGCACCAAGTACGGGCTATTCGAATATCAAGTGATGCCCTTTGGACTGTGTAATGCTCCTGCTGCTTTCCAATATTTTATGAACGATGTCCTCAGAGAACTCATTGACGTATGCGTAGTTGTCTACATTGACGACATCCTCGTCTATTCACCATCTGAAGAAGAACATCAGAGACATGTTAAAAAGGTTCTCGAGAGATTGCGTCAACATAGTCTTTTTGCTAAACTTGAGAAATGCGTCTTCAACGCAACGGAAGTCGAGTTCCTGGGATTCATACTGTCACCTAACGGAGTCCATATGGATTCAAAGAAAGTTGATGCAATTATCAAGTGGCCATCACCAACCTCTGTAAAAGGAGTTCAAAGCATGTTAGGATTCGCTAACTTTTACCGCAGATTCATTCCTGAATTTTCCCGGATAGTCCAGCCCATCACCGCTCTGTTGAAAAAGAACAAGCGTTTTGAGTGGTCTTCTGAAGCGGAACAAGCTTTTCAAGACTTAAAAGCTAAATTCATCTCTGCACCTGTTTTAAAACACCCTCGCCCAGAACTACCTTACATCATGGAAACGGATGCTTCTAGTCTTGCTATGGGTGCACTGTTATCACAAAGAGATTCGGTCACAAACCAACTACATCCGGTTGCCTTTTGGTCCCGCAAGTTTTCGCCTCCTGAGATCAACTATTCAATTACAGACAAGGAACTTTTGGCCATCAGATCGGCCTTTAAAGCTTGGCGGCATTATCTTCTAGGAGCCAGACACACAGTCACCGTAATGACTGATCACCGCAATTTACAATACCTAAAGACAGCCAAAGCTCAGTCTTCCAGACAACTTCGTTGGGCTCTGTTTCTAGCAGAATTTGACTTTATAATTACTTATCGACCAGGCAGTAAGAACGGAAAAGCGGATGCCCTCTCCCGGATGGGAGTAGATGAACATTTGATCAATCCAGATCCAATACCCATAATCCCAGAACAAAGGATTTTGGGTTTGGTCAGCACTCAATCTTTTGAAGACATCAAGACCACGGTGAAATCGCTCCTAACCCCGACCGATTTGCAGGACTGGCAATTAAAGGGAAAGGATTTCTCAGTAGATCAAGATCTACCATATTTCCGAGGACGATTGCACTTGCCCTGTGAGAAACTACAAAAACAAGTAATCTCCGGTTATCATGACTCTCTAATGGAGGGGCACCCTGGTATTACCAAAACCATGGAAAAGATTAAAAGACATTTCTGGTGGCCATCATGGAAAAGGGATATTAGAGACTTTGTAATCTCCTGCGGTGTGTGTGCCCAGAATAAAAGTCAAAAGCAAAGACCAGCCGGCCTATTACAGCCACTTGACATCCCTCCATGTCCATGGCATACCCTGTCCATGGATTTTATCACGGACCTAACTCCATGCTTGGGATATACTACCATCTTAGTAGTCGTGGCTCTATTCTCGAAAATGGCTCACTTCATACCCTTGAAGGGTCTGCCTTCAGCCTCAGTATTGGCCCGGGAATTCTTGGCAAACATTGTTCGCTTACACGGTTTTCCTTCGGTTTTAGTCTCCGATAGGGGAAGTCAATTCATCTCCCACTTCTGGCGCAGTTGCTGTCGTCTAGCCCAAGTTGATGTAAGACTTTCGACCAGTCACCATCCCCAAACTGACGGACAAACCGAAAGGACAAACCAGACACTAGAACAATATCTACGCTGCATGCTCCATCAAACAGAAAACCCCTGGAAGGACATTCTTTGGATCGCTGAATACGCATATAACAATTCGACTCATTCTGGAACCGGGAAGACGCCTTTTTTCTTGTTATATGGACACCATCCTAGAACCTCCAACCTGGACCCTCCCCAAGAAATTGAAGCACCTGCTGTGGATCACTCGCATTCGGAGATCACCTGTGCTTTTAAGGAAGCCACTGCCCATCTGCAAAGAGCTAAAGCTCAATTCAAAAAGGCAGCCGATCGGCAACGTAAAGAGGCTCCTCACTACGCTGTTGGAGATCAAGTCTGGTTATCCACTAAGCACCTGCCTTTAAAAGGACCCCGCACTTTCATCCCGAGATACCTGGGGCCCTACCTCATATCTGCCATAATTAATCCGGTGGCTGCCAAATCGGAATTGCCTACGCATATGAAAATACATCCAGTATTCCATGTCTCCTTATTAAAACCAGTACAACCAGAAACCCGATTGACTGAACTCCCGGAACCCGTTTTGGTAGACGGAGAACTCGAAAGTGAAGTGAAGAACATTCTAGACTCCAAAATTTCCAGGTCTAAATTATACTATCTGGTTGATTGGAAAGGATACGGTCCCCAGGAAAGGTCTTGGGAACCCTCAGAACACGTCCACGCACCTCGTCTGGTCAAGAGATTCCATCTGAATCACCCCGACAAGCCAAAGCCCCCGGAGAAGGCACACTTAGGAGGGGCCTTGAGGGGGGATACTGTCATGATCACTGCTTCCAAGGAGTCAGGATCAGTCCAACGTTCTTGGAAGCAGGCCCCTAACCCTGATCCTAGGCACCAGCCGGTCCCCACAGGGACCTTTTGGACCTTGTCCTGGCGCCGGTGGCACCAGGCTCATCAGAAGCCTTGGTCCCGGCACTGGAAGCGCCGGGCTCATCTTAGGTGTGAAGATGCTTGGGTGGACTTACCTGCGGCAGACCATGCTGCTGACTTGCCAGACTCTTAAAAGTCCTCGGTGAACTGGGACTACTTTTCTTACCTGGGTGGGGCAGCTCCACTCCACTGGAACTCTTCTGGAAGCAGGAACTCTTTTCTTGTCTAGGCGGGGCCGTGGAAGGAGACGCCTCATCACTCCAAGGCTATTTAAACCACACCCGATTGATGAAACGTGCTTCGCGTTATTCTGCATCTGCAGCAGAACGCTCACCGAGTCTGCTCCAGCTTTTCTTCTTTGGATCCTGAACCTGCAAGAAGTATACTCACCATTCCGGTACCCGAGCAACATCAGCACCTGCAAAAGATCAGAAACAACAGGTTAGCAGAACGAACTTTCACACGCAGTGTTTGCTTACCTGATCCCTCGGCAGCGGCCGTGTCTCACGCTGCACCTGCACCTGCAAAGACAAACAGCATTATTTTACTTACCGGCACGCCGTGCATTCCGGATTCTTCACGCTGCATCTGCACAAAGATAAACAGCATTATTCTACTTACCGACACTCTGTGCATTTCGGATTCTTCACGCTGCATCTTCACCTGCACAGACAGCAGCAGTGATACACTCACCGGCACGTGGCG
This sequence comes from Ambystoma mexicanum, assembly GCF_040938575.1. NCBI lineage: Eukaryota > Metazoa > Chordata > Amphibia > Caudata > Ambystomatidae > Ambystoma > Ambystoma mexicanum. The sequence goes on from NC_090938.1 coordinate 474,710,001, forward strand.
ATTTCCGGATTTCTTCTTTCTGCATAGTCGCCTGCAAAGACAAAGGAAGAGACAGTAAGAGCGCTTGCCATACTTACAGTCTAAAGGTGTCCAGAAACTTACCGGTCGTGCAGACAACGACGGTACTCATCCTCTGAAGTCAAGAGGCTAACGTTTCACCAGTGAAGGAACTGGCAACGGCACCCTGCACTAGACGCAGATGGAGAGCCCAGCATTCACCTATCTAAGGTGAGCAAGTTGACCTGGGAGGGGGGTTCAACAAACAAGCTGGGAGGAGAGAGATAGGGACATTCGACCACCCAGACCTTTAATCCCCATATTAGTTCACCTGCAGAAACCTCACCCTGCGAGTTCGGCACACAGTGCGGAGAGGTTCGACCCCAGAAGCCAACCGAATCCTGCACATCACGTTTCGTGTTACGGACACCTTCCTGCCACGACCCGCGCCTCCGTGGGAATCAGGTGAGCGTTACAGGGCTCTAATTCGAACAAAGGAAGGCCTCGTCTTCCCCTCCAACGAGAGGGTCCAAAACATGCTGTTTCAGATCCCCCAATATGTGGCAGGTCGAGAGGTGACGGTACGCAAAGCAATGCGCTTGCTAGGAATGATGGCGTCTTGTATTTATTTGGTACCTCACGCGCGCCTGCGCCCAATGCAAGAGTGGCTCAACAGCCAGTGGTGTCAGGCCAGCGGACAATGGGACGATCTAGTGGAGGTCTCGCAGGCCTTGGTTCTCTCGCTACGGTAGTGGACAAAGGAAAACCTGTTAATAGGGAAACCTTTTGCCACACCCGCAGTACAAGCCACTCTAAACACAGACGCATCCCTCACAGGATGGGGGGGCTCACCTATCCCATCAGACTGCTCACGGAGTGTGGACTCCGAGCGTAGCATCCAAGCATATAAATCTACTGGAGTTACTGGCGGTGTTCAAGGCACTGAAAGCCTTCCAGGAACACCTACAAGGAAAGACGGTGATGGTCCTCACGGACAGCACCACAGCCATGTACTACCTCAACAAGCAAGGGGGAACCCACTCTCCAGGACTGTCCAAGCTGTCCCAGAACATCTGGAAGTGGGCTCTCAGACACATGTTCCTACTGTCACAACATGTACCAGGGGAACTCAATCTGCTAGCAGACGAACTCAGCAGAGAGTTCCCCCTGCCCGCAGAGTACAAATGGCGGTTACACGAAGACATTGTCTTCGTCTTCACACAGTGGGGTTTCCCAGAAATAGACCTGTTCGCAACTCTGGAGAACTCACAATGCCAAGATTACGCCTCCAGGTACCCTCAGAACCAGTCCAAGGGGAACAGTCTATCGATTCCATGGTCAGGGAAATTTGTTTATGCTTTAAAAGCCCCCCTCCCCAACTCCCCTTCTCAACAGGATTGTGCACAAGATGCTCCGGGAACAAGCCACCATGATACTAGTGGGCCCTATGGGGCCTGGCAACCATGGTTCGCTCATCTGATGGAGATGTCTGTCTCGACCAGTGAAACTGCCCTGCCCGTACAACATGCTGTCACAGGACAATGGCAGGACACTGCATCCATGTCCTCAAACCATGAATTTAGCAGACTGGCTCCTGAGGTCATAGAATTTGGACATTTACAACTTCCACAAAGGTGCATGGACATCCTCAGGGAAGCTAGAAAACCTAACACTTGTCACTATTATTCTAGCAAATGGAAGAGATTTGTCATCTGGTGTAGAGGAAGAAACATCAACCCCGTTGACTGCTCTCCCACACAAATTGTTCTGTACCTGACCCATTTGCTGGACTCCGGTCTAGTATTCAATTCTATTAAAGTCCACCTAGCGGCGCTTTCTGCATACAACACTTCCCAACTCGGTGTCATGGTGGAAAGTCCCAGTGATTAAAGCCTTCACGGAGGGGGTCAGAAGAATACACCCTCCAATAGCAAACCCAGCTCCCGGCTGGGACCTAAATGTGGTACTCGCCAGGCTCATGGGTTCACCCTTCGAACCCATGCACAAGGCAACTCTTAAAGACCTCACTCATAAGACTGCTTTTCTAATAGCTATCACCTCCATTAGGAGAGTAAGTGAACTGCAGGCTCTTTCTGTTCTAGACCCCTTTGTAACGGTTCACAGAGATAAGGTGGTTCTACGCACACACCCGAGGTTTGCACCAAAATTAATCCCGAAATTCCATGTCAACCAGTCAATAGAACTACCAACGTGCATATACTGTAATACTGTGATTCAACGCCACTTTGGTTGCCTTGCTAGATTTGAGTTTAGAGGTACCCTTGCATATACTGTGATTCAACGCCACTTTGGCTGCCCTGCTAGATTTGAATTTAGGGGCACCCTGTTTACTCTCTGAAGCAGTTCTGCCTGCCCGCACACTGTTTTTTGTTCACTGTTTTTTGCCCCATTGTTTGATTTTCAAACCGAGGTAAGCCGCAATAGCTGCCTCAATCCACCTACACACTGATCTGTACCCTTTTTTATGACCCTCACTGAGTTAACAAAATGTTCCTCCCAGGCATCTATTCAATTCTGCTGAGAATCATTCTCCACCTTTTCAAATTTGCATGCCCGCATAGCTCTGCCCCCAGCACTGTCTGCCCAGACTCTACCCTACCCCACCTCATAGAGCCCAGCAACACCTTCATGCTTCCACAATTCTTTCCTCCAAGCCTATCAGATAGGCTCACTAGATTACGGTCCAGACTACCTAGACTACACTAGCCCCGAGCCAGAGATTCCACCCAACCCAAACTCACCAACCGAACCACCATTAGCACATGCGCCAACCTCACACTAAAAAAACTCAAACCTGTCACTCAACACTATTACTAGCAAAAACAAAGCATGCATTACAGCGACTACCCCCACCCCTACAAAAACCACCACACATCCGATTTAAAGGGGCCCTCATCAATGCACGTTCCATAATTGCCCATGCCACGAACATCGCAGACCTCATCATAGCCGAAGACCTAGACTGCCTAGCCATAACAGAGTCCTGGCTCCATGCAGCCGCAGGCCCTGCCCTACTGCTAGCCATCCCCAATGACTACACTATCATCCGAGCAGATAGAACTGAATCTAGAGGCGGAGGCATGGCCATCATCGCCAAAACCTACCTCAACATCAGACTAGACTCCGCTACACACCTTCCATCATGCGAAGCACTCACAGCCAAGCTACCCACTGCTAACTCGCAAACGATATCCATTCACCTACTTTATAGACTGCCTGGACCCCTGGGATCCTTCGAGGAAGACCTCAGTGCTATCCTCACCGATAACCTAAAAAATTCCTCGCAATGCCTCCTCCTAGGAGATTTTAACCTAGGCTACAAAGACCCCAAAGACCACCAGGCCACCCTCATTAACAACACCTTGTCCGAACTAGGTTTCACACAAAAAGTATCCAGCCCTATCCACAACAAAGGAAGAACCCTCGACTGGGTAGCAGACCATAACTGCGCGGCACTCGCCACCAATAACTCGCCTCAATCTTGGTCTGACCATCACCTCCTCTCCTTCTCGCTTGAAGCCTCAAGCCCCATAACTAACTTAACATAAGCCGAAGCCATCCCCACGAGAAGCAAGAAAAAACTGATCCCACTCATCCTCCCCACGCTCAACCGACTCCCTGCTTCCAACCCTTACGACCTCGTAGAAGGATACAATAATACCATGTGCACAGCCTTAGACTCCATCGCACCCCTTAAGCTCAGAAAAAGCAAACCAAAAAAAGCACCTTAACCAATGGTTCTCCAGCCACCTTAAAGCGCTTCGACTAGAAAAAAGTAAAATGGCACAAATCTGGAGACAGTCTCCCACAGACCACAACAAGTTATTACTAAACAAAATCAAGGCCAATTACAAAAAAGAAATTATAGCTGCCAAACAAGAATCCTATAACCAGAGGATCGCACATTCCAACTCTAGCACCAAAGAATTGTTTACAATTATCAAAGAATTGGAAACACCAGTGCCTGTCCCAGATACTTGCGTGAAGAACAAACAATGGTGCACTTGTGTCCAAAATGCACTAAACAAAGTCTTAGGCCTTCAAACCAAAATTAAAAATAAGAAAGATTCCCTCTCCAAATCAACCAACCCCATTAATGCCCCCTAGTACTCCACCCACTCACATCCCACCCAACAGTACTCGCTTTAGCTTCTCCAAAGTCACTACCCTAGAAGTGGAAAAAAATCATTCTTAGCCTCAAACCTTCCAACTGTAAAGGTGACCTCTGCCCCCCACAAATCATTAAAGATGCAGCAAGAGACCTATCGCCATTCATCACCAGACTCATCAACGCCTCATTCGCATCAGGAACAGTCCCAGCAACCTCAGTGTCTTGGGTCCTCCCCCTCCTTTATAAAACCTTCCCTTGACCCCTCTATCCCGACCAACTACAGACCCATTACCACCGTCCCCTTCCTGCTTAAGATACTAGACAAGACAGCATACCAACAAATCCAAAAACACCTTGAAACTAACCACCTCCTAGGTACGCGACAATCAGGCTTTAGACCCCTACACGGGACTGAAACAGCCCTCATTGATCTGAAAGCCCAGATAGACACCATCAGAGACAACAGTAAAACTGCACTACTTCTCTTGCTAGACCTCTCTGCGCCGTTCGACCTAGTTGACCACAAAATCCTTTGCAATCATCTAGATTCAGCCGCGCACTTCTCCCAAGAAGCCATCAGATGGATCGAGTCATTCCTCAGCAACAGATCCACGCGTGTCTTCTCCACCACTGCCGACCCCATCACATGCGGAGTCCCTCAGGGCTCCTGCGTCTCCCCTACTCTGTACAACGTGTTCACGAAGCCCCTGTTTGATGATTTAGATGGCCTGGGTATCACCTATACTAATTACGCTGATGATGCACAGATCCTCATCCCGCTGACGGGAGACTACAACCAGGATTTGGCCTTGGTGAACAAGGTGTACCTCATCATCCAGGCATGGATGGCTGCGCACAGTCTATGCCTGAATGATGACAAGACGGAACTCATCATCCTTGGGTCCTCTACAAACAACCAAATTAGACCAAAACTATACCAACTTCATCATAGACTGGAACCCGATCAAGGTTGCCAGAGAAGTGAAAACTTTAGGAATATACCTCGACTCCGCCCTTACCTTCCATAAACAGGTTAGTTTCATGGCATCTTCCACGGCCTACACATGTAAGCTTATAAGAGCTGCCAAACCCTTCCTATCTCCCCAGAGTTGCATTACACTAGCCAGAGCCTTGGTATTATCCAAACTGGATTACTGTAATGCCCTCTACGTCGGAGCCAGCAAGCAAATCACAAACAAAATTCAGACGCTCCAAAACAACGCTCTGAGCTGCGCTTAACATCCCCAAGAGAGCCCACATCTCAACATCCGGAAATCCCATAACTGGCTCAACACCTCAGACAAAATCTTGCTCAAATTAGCATCGCTAACGCACAAATGTCTGAACAACGTTGCCCCATGCTACCTTGCAGACAGAATATGCAAATACACCCCCAACAGACCCACCAGAACCTCCAACGCAAACCTAGTCATAGTCCCTAGGTACAAATGCACTAAAATGAGCGGCAACAGCTTCCAGGTGAAGGCACCCCAACTTTGGAACGCCCTACCACCATCCCTTAGGTCACCTCAAACCTTTACTCACTTCAGAAGCAATTATATCCAATGGATAAAGAACAAAGAGCTCTAATTCGTCTAACCCAACACCACACTGCCGCCAACCTAGAACGAATGCTTATCTGCAAACTCCCTAATATATCTGCAATGTAGGTATATGATATGTATAAGTTGTAAGTGATATGTATTTGATATGTATAAGCTACCTCACTGTAACAGTAAGTGATATGTATAAAATATGTATAAGCAACCTGTAACCAAGCTTTGAATAATCTGCTGCTCATGCGCCCTCATACTCTCGGGTCTGGCGTGCAATACAAATGAATAAACTAAACTATCAATGTTCTTTCAAAACCCTTCAAATCTAGGAGAAAAAAGCCTGCATACACTTGATGTGCGCAGAGCTGTCATGTTTTATATGAAAAGAACTAGACCACTGAGAAAGACTAATCAGTTCTTTGTCTCGGTGGCAGCAGGAAGAGAAGGAGATGCAGTATCAAAGTCCACTATATCTAGATGGATTGTTCAATGCATCACTCTGTTATACTCTTGCTAAGAGAGAACTTGCCTTCAAGTCAAGAGCACATTCTACTGGTGGAACTGGGGCATCCATAGCATTCATTACAAATGTTCCCTTTGAGTCCATCTGCAAAGCGGCAACCTGGAGTTCTGTACACACCTTTACAAAACATTACTGTCTAGATGCCCACTCTAGAGCTGATTCCCAGGTGGGACAAGCAGTATTAAGACACCTTTTCTCTACTGTTCCTTCTCACAACCCACCTCCAACTCCGGGTACTGCTCGCTAGTCTATGCACAGCATGTGATTCTAAGCAGATTAACAAACATCAGAAGAAAAAGCATTACTTTCCGTAAAAGCATTTCTGATGGTTGTATCTGCTTAGATTCACATGCGCCCACCCTTCCTCCCCGCTCGGATGAAAGGAACATAGACATCCTTTTATATCTCTCTCTGTTCTGTACTCACTCACGTCTAGAAGGGTCCCTCAGGGCAGAAAAAATACAAACAGAGGGACCTCGACGCGTGAGGGATTGTGGGTACACCGCACGTCACTATAGGGATAGTGTTACATACACGCCTTGTCAATGTCCCCTTTTCGACTACGAAAAACAAAATGCAATACTCCGCACTGACCACTGGATGTCGGACCTATGCACAGCATGTGAATCTAAGCAGATACAACCATCAGAAATGCTTTTACGGTAAGTAATGCATTGTCATTAAGCCCATTTAGGAAAACCATAAAAAGAAAAAGGAGGCCGGAGCAATAGTCGGACCTTGGCTTCTGCCTGGCCCAACACTTGGTTCCCTTTTCCAAAAACAAGGTTTTAAATGTTTGCCAAAGTTCTGGATTCTTTCACACAAAGTTAATCAATTTCTCACAGTACAGTCCTCGGCCTCACTGCAGGTTCTGTATGCCAAGTTGTCTGGTCTTTATCTGTATTACATACATTTCCCTTTCTCAGTAAGGACAACCTTTTTTTAACACAATTCCACCATTGTTGTTGCTTGGTAGTTTCCTAATCTTATTTTAAAACACTGGACCCCTAAATGTTCTCTTACCTTTCAGTTATGTTCACGATCTTTCATGTTTCCAAGATGCCCCAAAGTCCTTTGGCCTGGTCAGGCTTTGTTAGAAGGGAATTAGAAAATGTTTGAGAATTCTGCCTACCTTGGAGACCCCCAGCTCTTTTGCTGTACTTCAGAACTTGTCATTTCTAACCTGGAGAGAGTGATTCCCTTTTCTCATTCTCTCATGTATTTTGATTGTGATTTTGGACTGTTTCTTTTAGGTTTGGAGTCTGAAAAACTCCCTAGGCATCCTCTTTACATTCTGACACACAGCACCTTCAGTGCAGTGGCACAGGCAAGTCTTAGATTTCCCCATGGTTTAAATACCTTCTCTTGGATAAACTATTTCCAAGAGCAGTGAAGTGAAATTTACTTTACTTACAATTGTAACTTTCTAGACCCAGCACACACTGACTTACCATAGGGTGCTGGAGAGGTTACTTAGTATCCCCTTTGTCTAATTCCTCATGTAACATTTTTGTTACCCTTTCTACAATTAATGGCTGGTGGCAGTGGTTTTCTTTTTACTACCATGGTTTGTTTTTACCGCGGGCTGCGTTTGCAGCTGCAATAAAGCACCCATGGGTGCCCATTTTGTCAAAATTAGCAAGTCTTCTTTTTCCGCCATTTCTTGTTGGAAAGGTCCTTCTTGAGATTTACTCTGCGCGCCAAACCAGGTTTGGTCCCTTTGTTCGTTTTGTGCTTGGCGCGGTTCACTCCTGAAGCCCGCCTCTGGCTCCAGTGTGTCTGGCAAGGCAGGAAGTGAGGGAGGTGCCTGAAACGCCCTGTGCTTAATCCCCTTGGTTACAGCAATGTACCCAATGGTGATTGGCCGACTGGCTGTCCGACAAAGACAGCCACTCTGCTGTGTGATTGACAGCTAAACTGCAATGAATGGGAGAAACCTGCAGAAAAGGCGAAGCTTTTTGGCTTGGAAGGCAGTGTCGACGACTGGACAAAGGAATCCTAGGAATAACTTAGAAGAGATGCCTACTGCAACTCCTGGACTGTTGGTTTTCCCGATGAAACCCTGCTGCTGTGCCGAAGCTCCGAATTCGCCTCGACTAGAGAAGGCCTGCATGGACGACTTTTCCCTTTGAGTTGGTGGGACCAATCAACTCCAAAGTAAGCCAGTCTGGACATCCTCTCTGAGCTGGCTATACTTCCACTGCTGCTGCTGGAACCGAAGTGCCAGGAATAGGAACACAATATCATGTGCATCGCTTTTAAGTCGGACCCGAGCGCCAGGAATATCCTCCGGACTTCCCTGAAGCAGGACTGACCAAGCCTGAGCCACCTCAAGAGTGCTGGACCCCAGGTGCGAGGAAAGTCCAGAGTGGTATCCGAGAACCGCGGTGTTGCAATTTGCTGTCAGAAGCGAGGAGCTGAAACACTGAAGAACCGCCAAATTGAAATTTGCACATTGCTGCAGCTGACCCTCTCATTGCAGAGCAGGAGTCCCTAGATGTCCTCCCTCTTGTCCCCACGACTGAGGCTCAGGAACAACAGGATCTGCAGAGCTGTATAGGAACAGAAGCCACCTGGAACCATTTCTTCTAACCAAAGGTACTGTAAAGTCTAAGAGAACTTACCTCTTGTTGTGTAGCCTTGCTTGCTCTCAGTTGAGACCTGTCTTGGTTACCTTGTAGAGTTGTTAAAGCTTTGCCCCTCACACGCCTCCCAGCTTGTGGCCCTTCATGTGTTCTGTTTAGTACAAACATTTCTAAAAACATTGTGCAAGACTTTTTACCCACCCTCCCCTAGATATTGTGCAATTAACATTGACGGTCCTGGATCCCTGAGTGACTCCTCTTTACCTCTGACTTGAGCTTTGTGCTTTGGCCTTTCACCCAGGAAAGGGTTAATTTTACTCTGCATTAGAAGGTTTTAAAAGTACTTACCAGTTTGTGAATTATTTGTTAAACTTTGTTTTATTCCTTTCTTCTATCTTTTACACTAAACTCAGTTTTGCTCTAAATGTACCAGTGATAAATCCATGTCCGCAGTGTCTTAGCTATTTAGGTCACCTCAGGGTGTAGGAAGTGTCTGTGTGCCATCCCCAATGGGTATCATCTGATTTAGAGAGAAGGTGCTATAAAGAGAAATCTTTCCTAACAATTTCCCCCACTGATGTCATTCCCCCTGAGGTGCAGCCCCCCCTCGCCCCCCCCTGCCCTCCATGTGGTCTTCCCACATATGGCTTCCCACAGGGTCCAGATCCGGGAGCGGCTGACGACCCCTGACAATAGAGGGGGGAGACTACCTCCGGGAACTGAATGATGACCTAATCATATTAATCACACGGGTAAGAATGGACGATTTGCTGATTTGTCATGCATTTTCTTTTTAGACTTCAAATTGTTTTAACTAGTCTTATTACTAATATGTATGCAATACAGGATTGTAGCAGACTTATTCATTTGGAAATTTCCTGACTGACGAGCAGTTATTTGCGTAGACCGGGAGCACCCACATAGAAAGAGAGGTCCCTTTTTCCCATTTAATAAAACACTCAGAAATGTCATCACTGTCTACGTCCTCCTGACCTGTCACCGGACCGGTCAATCTTACCCAAAATTCTGACGTGGAACATGGCAACCCATTTTGCTTTGTGGGTCACAGATGGTAGGAGTGACCCTGGTGTAAAGATGCTGAGCAGACCAAGTAACTAGGATCGCTGCAGGGGAAACCTGCAATCTTTACATTCTGCTTGATCGTTGTTCCAGTTATTTCCAAATCACATTCACCAACATGGTACGAGGATCCGCAATCTGACTGGAAAGCTGCAGGAACTGCAAAGCTGCTGAGGTGCTGTGTACTCTATTAATGTCCTTTTTGCAATTTTTTCAAGGTGGTAGGTAATGATGGAATTGCGGGGAGGTATAACACATTGTCCCCTATTCTGAGGAATCCTGAAGTTTCTACAGCACATTTTGTTTAGCCACTAAGTAGCAGACTTACTTGACACTTGGTAACTGAGCTTGGTGAAATGGAGGATGCGCAGATTTACTCCAGGTCGATTGACTATCTTTATAGATTTAGTAATTTGTGAAATTTCGTCTTGATGAATGTTAGGCTGAACATCTCCCTGAGGTGGAGAACCTGAGCTGACTAGCACATGGCCTTCTGGCAATGGTTACTTATTTTTGTTTGGGACAGCTCATTCTTTAACCGGTTATTGATACTGTATGGCTAGCAATGAATGCAATTTCCTGATGAAGTGGTTCTGTTCTCTTACAGATATTCCAACAAGCTTGCACTTCCAGGGATCCCTTAAATCTCAGTGGCAGAACAGGCCTTTTGAGAAACTTAAGTCACCCAAAAAACCTTCACAGAAACATAAAGCACCAACACCACCATGCATCCTGCCAGATCCTTCCCGCAAAGATCGTCACAAACTGGTCAACTCCTTCCTCACTACAGCTAGTAAGTCAAGTCCACTTGCCATTAAAAACCTGTGGTATGGAATGTTGTAATAACTAACACCTGTGGCTGAAAAATATGATTTTGTGCAGCTCATGGAGTGAACTGGGTGTGAAAGCATAGCTTAAAATGGTTTGGTCTAACTTGAAGAATGTTTCTTATTTTCAAGTAGCTAGAACATGTAGTTCCAGACCAAAGAGAAGAATGTCTGTATTTTTATTTTGCAATCTCTCTTGGCAGTTTGTTATTTATTGTGCGCACCATTCCTAAAGGTGTCAGGCAAAGTGAGAAGTCATACAATTTAGTGCACAGGATACATTAGTTACATTGGATACAAGGTATAGAAGAGCAGTTAGTCTAGGGACCATCACAAAGAATACATATAGGAGCAAAGCTAGTGACTGTACAGTAGTAAGGAATATATGGATCATCAATGTACAGGAAAATGTGCAGTTATTTACAGGATAGATCATTTACAATTTTACCAGCTCACTTATTCGCTAGGAGCCATGTGATCAGATTTTAGCTAAATTCGGTGAAAGTTTGGTCCATTCTGAGTGTGGATAGTAGTGAGGTCCAAAGTTGGGCTGCTTTGACTGGGAGGCTGGTGCCCCCAATGGTGGCTAATTTAAAGCGAGGCACTTGAAGGCAGTTTGAATTTGCTAGTCTTGTGGGTCTAGTGGAATTCTTCCTGGAAAATCTGCTAGATTACGTGGAGGTTTGTTGTTTAGACATTTGTGGATAAGGGACATAGACTTAAGTTTGACTTTCTCTTGGGTGGATAGCCACTTGTGCGTCCTTCTTGTTTCAGAGCTATGTTCTCTTTTGGAGATACGGAGTGCCGCTCTAAGGGCATTATTTTGGAGTGTCTGTATTTTGCTAAGAATATGTTTAGTCGTTCCAAAATAAAGGGCATTGCAGTAATCTAATTTGAATAGTAGGAGGGCTCTGGCTATGACCATGCAACTGTTAGATGAGAGGAATTGTTTGCCAGCTCTGATTACTTTACATGTGTAAGCTGTAGAGGAGGCTAGAGTGTTTACCCGTTTGGTGAATTTTAAGGTAGCATCTAGGTATAAACCTAAAGTTTTAACTTCTTTGGCAAACTTAATGAGGTTCCCATCGATAATGAAGGAGGAGTATTCCTTGCCAAGTTTGGTGAGAAGAGATGCAGTTCCCAGGATAAGCATCTGTTTTGTCATCGTTCTGGCATAGGCTGAGAGTGGCCATCCATGCCTGAACGATGCTGTAGATTCTGTTCACCAATGCAAAGTCCTTGCTATAGTCCCCTGTGAGTGGTAGGAGGATCTTGGTATCGTCTGGATAATTAGTGTAGGTGATAACCATATGGTCCAAGTCATCAAACGGGGGCTTGGTGAAGATATTATACAGTGTTGTGGAAACGCATGAGCCCTGGGGGCACCCCTCAGGTGATAGGGATGGTGTCTGCAGCAGCAGATGGCGAGAAAACCCTCATGGTTTGGTCACTAAGGAATGATTGTATCCACGCTATTGGAGAAGTGGGCAGCTGTATCCAGGTGGCTGCATAGGACATTGTGATCCACTAAGTCAAAAGCCGACGACAAATCGAGTAATAGGAGTAATGCAGGTTTTCCATTATCTCTTAGTTTATCTATTTGGGCCTTAAGGTCAATGAGTGCTGTTTCAGTGGCATTTAATGGTCGGAACCCCAATTGAGGGGAGCCTAATAGTTTAAGTTCTAGGAAGTTCTGAATTTGAAAATATGCAACTTTATCTAAGATTTTCAGCAGGAATGGTACCGTGGTGATGGGCTTGTAGTTGGTCGGTATGGAAGGGTCTAGTGTCTGCTTCTTGAGGAGTGGGAGTACCCATGATTCCTTCAGGTTATTCGGTATCGTGCCAGATGTGAAAGAGGCATTGATGAGTTGGGTGATGAGCGGTGCCAGTTCCCTAGCGGCGTTCTTAATCCATTGTATAACTTTCTCAACCTCTATAATAGAGACTTTGGAGAAGTAGAATTGGGTGATGGGTTCAATTTTGGATGTTAGTGTTGCTCTTTTGATGGAAGCGGTGGTAGAATTTAGTGATGCTTTCTTTAAAGCCATTTTATTTTGATGGTTCGAAATTTTGTTGGATAGTGCGTTCTGAATGTCTTGAGCATCAAGTTTTGTCTTTGACACATTTGTCTTGGGAAGTGATAGGGTTTTCTAATTCTTTTAAGATCGTAAAGAGCTTCTTCATACTGGAGTTAGATTGTGTGAATTCTATTGTTATAAGTTTCTTGTTTAGACAGAAGAATATCCTCCTTGAATTGGGATGAAATATCGATTAGCTTTTGCTTATTTTCTAAAGTGGGATGATGTTTCCAGGTAGTTTCACATTTTCTTTTGGCTAGTCGTAGGTTTTTTTAAGTGGGGTGTAACCCAGTTTTTGAGGTGACTGTTAGAGTTGCTATTTCTAAGTTTTAGCAGGGCGATATTGTCCAGAGATTTGATCATTACTTTATTATATGCTTCGACTAGGCGGCTAGGATCCAAGTTGTCAGGTAAAGCGTTGAGAGTAGGCAGGATACAGGGGAGTAGTTTGTCTGCTGTGATATTTTTCTTATTTCTGGTGAGAGGGCACGTGGTAACTCTATAATAGATCTTTTACTAGCTAGTATGAAAGATAGCAGATAGTGATCCGTCCAGATTTGCGGTGAGATGGTGACCTTACAGTTGTAATCTGCAACCCAGTCAAGGGTTCTCCCTTTATTATGAGTTTGTACGTTCACTCTGTGAGAAGCAGAGTTCTGTCAGTGTTGACAGTCTTCTGTCTAAATGGTTCCTTGTGTCCGGATCGATTTCCATTCACAGATTTTGTTTTTGCGTGTGATATTCTCCCACCACAAATTGTTCAAGCTGATAACACACTTCCCTGTAATTGTTGTATTTCTTTTGGCTGACTCATGGTGTTTTTACCCCTAGTAACTGGCAATACTATAAACCTGACTAACCCATATGCCACTGTATATAATTTGGTGGGGACCCATACTCTGTCTGCTATTAGTTTAGTGGACCCCCAAACTTTTTGCTTTTGTACTCCTTATGTCCCGTCCCTTACTTCCATACTGCGTGGGCATCCCTTCCAAGGGACGGGAGACGGTACCATTTTCACCAGACAAACCATCCCCTTTAAATTTAGAGACCTGCGGGGGTGCAACCCTGGGGGGAGCATGCGCTACCCTGACTTCGCCCACGAGCACCACTCCTCAGTCCCCTTTTCCGCGTTCACGGGAACGGGCCGGTTTCACCAGCGCTCCTGGATTTGGCCCTGCCATGTAATTCCACACGCTCTTCCCTGGATTCTTTTATCTTTTTGCCTTTGTCATCCAGGTACTTGGTCCTCCGGCGTCACGCTCCTCCCCAGCACATGTCGACTTCAGCGGGCTTCAGCAGGTGTCCAGCCTACGTCTGACCCTCATGCTCTTTACCTCCACTGTCTTGGCCCTGACCACGGCTGGGAAGTGCAACGCTCTGACTCCATGCGCACTGAAGAGCCGGCAAGCTAGGTGGAGGGAGCTCTTTGAAGGGTCGCCTCCAGAGGACTTGAAGAGGTTTGTCAAGCAGAGATCGGCCCTCCTTTGGGCCTCAGTATTTTACATCGCACCCTGTAAGGGCAATCCTTTCCGAGGAAACAAACAAGCGGGAGGAACCTCTTGGGTTCTTGTACCAACACACGCACCGAGGTTAGTCCAGCTCACGGCAGAGGGGTCATCGGATCCTGCCTGTATCAGCGCTGCGGGACCGCTAGGTTCTTCTACCGTTTGTTCACCCGAGGGGCTACGCCCTAGTACCGGCTCTATGTTCAAGGGGGCGCCTGCACGCAGCACTACCGGCGACAATGCTGAGGGCGATTCGCCTCACAGGCCTAGTCCTGAGGTGCAGGCTAGGCCTCATGCTCCAACACCAAGAGTCTTGGACGAGGCTTGGCCCCGGGGCCATGCACCACGACTTTGGCACGTGGCATGCAGCCCGACAAATTGGCCGCTCGTCTGATGTCACTCCTAGGAACAGAGCAGGCGGGTGAACGAGTTTCATGGTGGTACTGGTGTCAACCAGGTACGTGGCCTGCAGTTTTTATCCATCAGCAGCGCAGGTCAGGTTCCCCCTGCAACCTAGCTGAGGTTGTGGCGGGTAATGGCGGACTTCCTTCCGGAACTTGCGCTCTGGCCCCATCAGCCCCCAGCCACTCGGTCAATAGCTCCTGCCTCCTCTTCCCCCTCCGAAGACAGGTTCTTCGAAAGGTTCCTGGCACTGATGCAACCCTCCCAGATGGTGGCCATTGTACGGGATGCAGTAAGGGACATGCTCCGACCGGTCACTCCACTGGTGCCCATAGTAAGTCCTCCCGTGGCTCCAGCACCACAAGCCCCAGCGCAGCCCTTGCCGGCACCTTCGATTCCGGATTCCCGCAGTACAGGATGGCTCAAGCCTCACTCGCCCAACCTTTCAATCAGCGCCTCGATGCCAAGTATAGACAGATGGAAGGTGATACACTCTTGTTGTTAACGCACCCCGAGCCGCACTCCTTGGTGATCGCTGCAGCGTCACTCTACTCTAAGCCTCAGTCGTCCTCGGCCACCTCGTCCTCTGCTCTGGTAGGCAAGGAGGAGAAGATCTTGGAGGCCTCCGGGAAGAAGCTGTACCCCAACACCTCCTTGCACCTGAGTTAGGCCAGCGCGGATTCCATGCTGGCAGCCGCTAACCAGAGGTTGTGGCGGGAAATAGCGTACTTCCTTCCGGAACTTAGGGTGCAGATCCAGGCACGCTTTAAGGCACGTCTAGGAGAATCCAAGCTGGTAGCGCAGGACATAAACAGTGACCCACATCGATACCTATTGCCGGGCCATCTGCATCGCCACGGATATGAGGGCGGCCTGGCTTCGGGCTACTAAGTTTAAATCCTGATGTCCAGGATCACATAATGGACTTTCTGTTCAAGGGTAGTGACCTTTTCCACTCTACCACTGACGAGGAATTGGATAAAAAGAACAGCTCGCAAACTGTGAAGTCTTTATCCTGACGAAGGCCACGCCCAAGGCGTACACCCAGTCGCATCAGCGCTCTGACAAGGGGCGGGCATTTGGCAGGTTCCGGGGATTCCAGGGGTCGAGACCACTTGACCGCTTGCCGAGTCAGCACAAGCATACAAAATGGGATTGGGGGAGGCAAGGGCTTCAAGTCCCCCGCCTCAGCAGCAGCCTCAGACGGTAAAAAGGCATGACACGTCCCTCTGGGTCCACGTGTCTCCAGTGGGTGGCAGGCTTGCCTCTAACTTGCATTTCTGGCACCAGAACTTTGTGGACCCATGGATCCTCTGTAGTATCCACGGGGTACTGCCCACCGATACCTCCCTCTCCTACCTCCTCCTCTCCACTCCCACAGATTGGGACGGCAACTCTGTTGGCAGAGATCCGGTCGCTTGTCGAGAGTAAACAGCGAAAGAGGTACCAGCCTCCCAGAGAGGGATTAGGCTTCTATTCCAGGGTTTTCACCATACAAAAGAACTACTAGGCTGGCCTGAGAATTGTTATACCTATCCACCCTCAACCTCTCCCTCCCGCTTCAGAAATTCTAGATGGTTACACCAGCACTCATTGCAGAGACACTAGACAAGGGAGACTGGATGTGCTCCCTGGATCTGAAGGACGCCTACGTACACGTCCCGATTTGGCAGCCTCATTGCTCCTTCCTATGCTTCAGGATCATTGGCTGTCATTTCCAGTACAAGGTGCTACCCTTTGGCCTCATCTCAGCCCCCAGGGTATTTACCAGACTCATGAATGCAGAGGTAACCCTCCTCGGGGCCCGGGGCCACCATGTCTACCTGTACCTGGACGACTGGCTCGTCAGGGCGAGATCCCCAGAGGGGGTTACCCACACTTCCTCCGTGGTCGTGAGTACGCTCCACGACCTGGTGTTTACTCTCAACCTCAGGTCTCAGTTGTGGCCCATGCAGAGCCTCACCTTCCTGGGCCTCATCTGCGATACGAGCTCCCAGAAGGTATTTCCCCTCAGAGGACAAGATTACGGCCATCAAGAGGGCCACTACGCACTTCCTTACCAGAGCAGTGACCTTGGCTTGGTGGTACCAACACCTACTGGGTATCATGGTTGCGGTCCGCCTGGCCGTGCCACACACAAGACTTCCAATGAGGAGATTGCATCTGCACTTCGCAGTCTCATGGAATCGGGAGAAGGGCTCCCAAGCGGAGCTGGTCAGCATACCGCCTTCTCTCCACTCAGACCTCACATGGTGGTCCAAGGGCTGCAAACTACGGACTGGGAAGCCTTTCTGACAGCCGTCCCCGCAGGTCTCCATCACTACGGACTACTGCCTAGAGGGCTGGGGAGCCACCCTGGACGGTCACAACGTCCAGAGTCTGGACCTGGCAGGAGCCACATATCAACTGGCTGCAGCTGAGGGCCATTTGGCTAGCCCTCAGAGCCTTCCTTCTGCTGAAAGGAGGCAGGATCATCCTGATCCAGATGGAGAACTCCACCAGCATGTTCTATGTCAACAAGCTGGAGGGGGTACCAGGTCTAATCCACTGTGCAGCTTGGCAGTAAGCATGTGGGAATGGGCCCTGGAAAACCTCTACCTCACGGCCGTCCACCTCCAACTTGGAGGCGGACAGGCTCAGCAGACTGGGAGCGGACAATTAGTAATGGCAATTGAACGACCAGGTGCTGCAGGTGGTCTTCAGCACATGGGTCCATCCTCAGGTGGATCTATTTGCCTCCAGGAAGAACAGTAAGTGCCATCAGTTTGCGTCTTGGCAGGGGCTGGGCCCTGGCTTCCTGGGCAACGCATTGCAGATTATATTGGAGGGCGTGACCGTCTATGCATTTCTTGCCACACCTCTGATCCCCAGGGTACTCCGCAAGATAAACGAAGCTTGTTATTCAGCATCATCTTGATAGCTCCATGGTGGCCAGCGAGACCGTGCTTCCCCGAGCTGCTCAGCCTCTCGGACAGACCACCCATTCGCCTTCTGCTGGGTCCGGCACTTCTCCTGTCCCAGCAGAGGGGCAGGGTCCTCCACCCCGCACCTCAGAAGTTAGCCCTTGCAGTGTGGGTCCTTAGCAGATCACCCTCAAGCACCTGAGCCTATCACAGGCTAACCTGGAGATCATCAGGGCGCCAGATGCAAATCTACCAGGAGCCAATATAAGAGCAAATGGAGCAGGTTCTGCCACTGGGCGGACTCTTAAGTCGATCAACCCCTTTACATCCACTCTGGACAATGGGCTTGGCACACCTCGTGCACTCAGGCGTTCAGGTGGACACATGTCACACCTATCTGGCAGCTATAGGTGCCTACAGAAATTCGAAAGAGGTATTCTCTTCCAACCAGATTATCAAACATCTAGCAGGCTTGTCCAGGCTCTACCCGCCCATCAAGAGGCCACACCCTGTGTGGGACCTCAGTGTAGTGTTGGGCGCCTTGGCACAGAAACCATTTGAGCCAATGGCGTCTGCGGACATCAGGCTGGTCAGCATTAAGACTGCCTTACTGGTGGGACTTGCGTCTGCTCGCAGAGTCAGCAGGATCCAGGCTCTGGTGGCCTCAGAACCTTATACCACTTGCCACAGGGACATGGTGGTTCTGCAGACTCACCATGCTTTCCTACCTAAGGTACCCTCCGGTTTCCATCTAAACGAGGAAATAGTCTTACCTATGTTCTTCGCTGACCCCAAGCACGGGGCTCAGTGTTTTTCACTGTCTTGGATGTCAGACATACTCTGAAATTGTATCTGTACATGACCAAGGGCTACCGCAGTTTGGATGTGCTTTTTGTCACCTTTGGGGGCTCCAAACCCGGTTATCAGGCCTCCAAGGCTTCCATAGCACAATGGATGGTTGCAGCCATCAAAGAAGCCTGAGGGGCAGCACAAGCCACTGCCAGCCCATATGCATGCTCTCGCAGTCAGAGCCAGAGCATTCCAGCGGCAGGTGCCGTGGTAAGTCATAAGCAGGACAGCCACCTGGGCAACCCCTCCGGCTTTCTGGAAGCATTACTGTTTGGACGCCGGCTCTAAGTCAGAAGCGGCCTTTGGACAAGCGGTTCTAAGGAACTTGTTTGCTTAAGGAGGGTCTCCTCCCCACCCTGGGGGCTACATTCAGTTGTAATCGCCCATGCAGTATGGAGGAAAGTGGACGGGACGTAAGAGTAATTACAAGTTACTCACCATGGTGACTAACATACTCTTAGTCCCCTTTCCTCTATATGTTCTACCCCCCCACCCCCAAATAATGCTGGTGTAATTAGGAAATGTTAAATATTGTAGGTGCGTCAATGGGGACTGAGGAGTGGCGCCAGTGGGCGGAGCCAGGGTAGCGCATGCTTCCAGGGCTGCACCCCTGCGCGCCTCGTAATTTAAAGGGAAGAATGTTTTTCTGGTGGGAAAAGGTTCCGTCTCCCATCCCTTGGAAGGGACGCTCATGTAGTATTGAGGTAAGGGGACTACATTAGTCACTGCATGAGTAACTTGTGATTTTTACACCTTGTCTGGAATTTTTACAGAGAAGTGGAGCCTTCAGCTTCCTTTCCCTGGACTTTCTGCTCATTTATTATGGCAAAACTGACTAGTCCTTCAAACTGTCAGGACTGTTAAACTATTTCCCTTTTGTCTTTTACGTGTTACATGTTTGGGTAACTTTTTTATATTGTACACAGCATCTTTCAATGCTTTTGATATTTTTGTATCACCCTCGACTTTTAACAAAGGGATTTTTGGTTACTTTTTAATGTGCTTAAAGACAAGCTGGTGGCAGCAGATAACGTTTTATGTTTTTGCTATATTTTTAGTGTGTACATTTGTGTTTGACTACCAACAGTGGCTAGTGGAAGGCTTCCTCTAGTCACAAGAATAACCAGAGGAAAGGAAGTAGTGAGAGGAAGGAGGGAGGAGATGATGGAGGTAGAGGGGTAGTTGGAGGTACGTGAGATGGTCATAACAGGGGTAAGAAAAGAAGTAAGGTCAAAGGGTAACGGTGGAGTGAGAGTTTGCAGGAATAGGGACGTGGTGGGAAGAATGCATCTGGGAGAGCCGTATAGTTAAGGGTCAGGTAAAAGTGGGTGTGAGAGAAGTGAGTGACACTGGGCGGAAGAAGGCACCCATCCCTACCTACCAGAGACTGAGGAAAGCTGAGAAAATCCCTAGGCAGTTACACAGCCATCAAATCGGGTATTAGCCGAAGTCTGAAGCCAACAGACCGGTGTTAACGTTCACTAGTACAAAGATCTCAGCAGGAATGCCTGTTCTATGGAGGCAGGCAAGACCGGGGTAAGTCAAGGTAGAGGGAGACAGCCCTAGCATCAATTACCCATGTATTTTCTTATGCCCGAGAACTACCCGAAAGTCCCTGGCCTTAGTTGATTGTGAAGATCCAATAAACACCCTTGGCCTTGACATTTGAGTCGGCATGGTTCTTTGTGGCGGGCTGCCCTGTAACATGTGGTGTTAAAAGTGGGATCCCTGACCCCGAGAGACGTGTCGACCAACACCTGCTTGTGGTCAGCCAAGGTGTAACTGGGGAACAGCTTGACCACTGGATCCACGTTGTGGAGGAATTGTAAGAGGGACTGGCAGCTTTGAGGTTGGGCTTGAAACCGCTAGCTAGTAAAGAAACTCTCTCAAACTACCAGAGGAGTTTGGGAGAAAGTATTCCAGGGAGTGGGCCCTGCAATAGACCAGAGGCTGGAAGGGACTTCACCTAAATATTTTGGTGCCCTGCCAAAGGGGACAATAAGGAGAGGAAGAGTTCACCCTGACCAATGGTGAGGCGAATATAACCAAGGTTCAACTGGGATCAACTATGGAAGAAGCAAACAGTGTCCATTTTACCCAGTGGAGGCCCAGAAGAATTCTTGTTTTCGACATGTGGTCTGAAGCAGCAATTGCCACAGAAAATAGATCCAACCAGAATGGAGGACCTACTAGTGGTCCTTGTGAAAGGCCAACTCCACATTGGTCAGCAACATGAGACCACCATTGCTGCCGTACAAGCAGTGCTGACTGAGAGATGGGAGCAACCAGCGGTTTCCCCGATCCCCTCCCCCAAACCTCACCACATTGTTCTCTGGAAATTGAGCACACGAGAAGACCAGCAACGTTTCATTGATTTCGAGAGGGTCACCGAACTGCTGGTTGGCATCGAGACGGATGGGCCTACTATATTTTTTTTTTGTTGCTGTTGCGATTGTGGTATACATCCTACCTTACCTAAAACTAAGAATTACACACACACTCTTGAAATGCACAAATACATTAGGGGAAGAAAAAAAAACAGAAGAATAATACAAATGCAACAATTCATGACATATTACTAAAATCCTTTCTAAAATCTAATTCCCCTATTTAACTAGTTGGCATTTCATGAAAACCCATTAGAACTCCTACCAAAACCAGTATTAAGGACACTTGTGTACCATCCATTAATCTATTCTACAGACTTCTTGTAATTACTGCAGAAGTTGAGTGCACAAAGAGATCCAAGAACTTCTTCCTGTAAATTGGCATCAATAAGCATTCCCTCACAATGTGAAAGTCTCTGTGCAATTGGTATTACATGCTCTACACATTTTTAACTACTGGGAATTTTCAGTCGAGGACCATTGACCTCCAAAGTTGGTAGGAAATTCAATCGAAATCTCATGCATCATTTTCTAAATATTTGCAAAGGAAATTTTTTTCAGATATACTATAATATTGCACAAAGAAACATACCAACGACACCTATTTTTATAATTTTTCATTCTGACTAGATCCTCACTGTCCGATGTTTTTATTCCACCTTCCGATTTTTCTTTTTCATGGCCCATTGTGAATCATTACAGTTAAGATTGACAACTTGCATGACATCCTCAGGTTTTCTCAAATTTCTGAGGTGCTTTTTAGAATTCACTCAACAGTTCACCCAAGTGAAAACCAAGACGGTCTGTGCATATTCATAACGTTCTTGTGTAATAAAATTTTATGCTTTTGAATTTGCTTAGAATCACATGCTGCGCATATAGTCCAACATCTAGTGGTAATCAGAGTATTGCATCTTTCTTTCGAGGGTCGAAAGGGGACGTCGACATGGGCCTGACTATAAAACTATCCGTGACGTGTAGTGTACCCAAAATCCCTCATGCGTCAGGATCCCTCAGATAGTGTTTTTTCCGCCCAGCTAGCTGGTCGCCTTATGCAGAGTTCTTACAAATTGCAAAATTATATTCTTCCACGGCCTCCGGTTGTTTATATATTATTCGTCCCCTCTTCGACAATTGCTTCTCAACCACCACCGAAGACCGGCTGGTTCTCCGGTCGGCGCTGTCAACCACATGACCGGACCTTCTAGCGGGCCTATGGAGTAGGGTCTGGGTGTTCTCTATTTCAAGACTCTTTCCTTCTCCTGTCTCTTTGCCGTCGCTTTAATACACCCGAGCTATGGACAGGACACAATTTACATTTTGCCCTTCCTGTAATGCAAGTACTCCTGGAAGGACACGCACCAGAGGTGCAATAAGTGTCTCCCTCGCGATCACCCAGAGGCATCCTGTCGATCTTGTCAGCTCTTGCGTCCTTAGACTATCAAGGAGCATTGAGTCAAGCAATAGGCGGTCTACGCCATGATGCAGGCCAAGGATGGCTCCCTCACTGCCACAGGCACCAAGAGTGACGAGGAGTTAAGTGACGGCTGTGGCTCTGATACAGATGCCATAAACCTTTTATCGGAACAATCTTGCTCCAAAACGTCCGTCCCCGGCCCCACCAGGCAGGACGATAGTTCTACTATGGGGAATGTACATCCCGGCGACAGGGACGCACCCGCCACTCATAGAAGCAAGCACACAACCCCCGTTACCGCCTCGACGGTTTTGTCGGAACAGGTGAAGGCGCCAACAGGTACGCCAAGCTGGCAAGTCAGCCTTCCAGTTAGGGCCAGGTCAAAGGCCTTAAAACCTCATCCAAGACACTCTTGGAGTCAGTCCTGGTGCTTTTGGCGCCAGGCTCTTGACCATCATGAAGACCAACATTAGAATGGGACTATTTACTTGGGACTATTTAACTTGGGGGTGGGGATGAGGGAGGGGTTCAGCCAACATGGAGGCACACATATAGCTCAGTTACAAGGAACTGAGCTATGCGGTCTAGTCTTTTGGGTGTGGCAGGCCTGGGACTATTTTACCTGGGCTACTTTACCTGAGACTATTTAAACCACACCCAAACAGCAGAACATGCTTTGTGGTGTTCTGCTGTGAGCAGCGTAACGCTCACCGTGTCCAGTTCTTTGAGGCCAGCTTACCTGAAACCAAGGACCTGCAGAGAGAGAAAGAACACTACGAAACTTACCTGGAACAGTATCCTGTCTTTGAACCATCGCCGACTTCAGTTCCACTCACCTGAAGGTACGAACACCATCACCCGGCACTGCATGCATCCTGGAATACCATAACCTGGAAAGAGGAGAAAGAGAGACAGCATTAGTAATAAGCGTTTACTCCCGAATGAAGAAAGCCACACAATTCTTACCTGGGTAGTCATCTCCAGGTCAGTATCATTGCTGGAACATTACGGCGCTCGGCGAGGAACATCGCAACCTGCAAGGAGAGACACAGGTTAGCTATATAAAAGGCGAAACAGCATCACGCATTACTCACCGGACATCATCGCGCACAACGCGCTTTCGCCGACCGGCCCATGCTCATCTTCAAACTGCATGACAACACGAAAATACCTTTCCATACCTAAAAGGAAAGAAGCAAGACATTATTATTCGAACTAAGGGGAACATAAGAACTGCATATAAAGACTGTAAAGCAGCAAACCTATGGAGTCGCAGCAGGCCTGGTTTCCCACAGGGGGGCTTGCACCAGTGAAGGAACTTGGTCGCTGCTCGCCCCCACATCTACGCGCCCCTGCCACGAGGAGCAGGACAGAGAATCCACCTTTTACAATATTAAGGTGAGGAGAAGGCCCAAGGGAGAGGAAGGAGTTGAGGCCAAGGGAGGTGGGAAAACATAAAGACAGTCTGGTATTGAATCCAGCTCTCCTATATTGCAGACCCATCTTTAACCAGAGGCATTACCAAGGGACCGGGAGTGGTTTCGAGAGTGCAAATCATCCAACCAGGGCTCGGTGGCATCCCCTTGGATACCAGGTGAGCGTAATGGCAATCTACAGACTAGGGCACCAGCACCAAAGGGCACAAGGCCGTTGAGACGCCTCCTAAGAGTGCGCCGACGCATAAGGTTCCGGCAGCGTTGAAACCTACGGTGTTAGGAAGAATTCACAAAATGTGCCAATTTTTCTCAAACCTTGGAACCCTCCAGCTCTTTTGCTAAACTTTGGGACTTTGAACTTTTTAATTCTGTTTTAATTTTGTGTTTATTACTTTTGGTTATGGAGTTTTTAGACAATTCCATAGGCATCATCTTTTCATGTGCGTCACACAGCACCCTCAGTGCAGTGTCACGGGGAAGCTTTTCAGGCTGTCCCAAGGTTTAAAAACCGTCTCTGGGATAAACTACTGTTTCCCAGAGAAAGTGAAGTGAAATTGACTTTACTAGTCTCTTCAAATTGACAGACCCAGGATACCATATCTTACAATAGAGTGCTCAAGGGTTACTTAGTGTCCCCTATGTCTAGAAACTCACATAGCAGTCAGATGCTAGCCTTTCCTCTCCAAATGGCTGGTGGCAATGGTTTTACAACAAACTACCATGATTTTTCCTGACCGCGAACACCGGTAGCGTTAAATCGCGGGAGCCATGTTTTTCAAGATGGCGTCTGAGCCCCCTTTGTTTAAACAGGTCCCAGTCTTCTTTTTTCGCCATTTCTTTGTGGAAAGGTCCTTCTAGAGTTTGTCTCTGTGCGCCAAACTAGGTTTGGTCCCTTTGTTCCTAAGCCTTTGGCGGGCTTTAGGACTGAAGGCCGCCTCGGGTGTCTGGGGTGGGCAGGAAGTGAGGGAGTTGCCCGAAGCTCCCTGTGCTTAGTCTCCTATGAGACCCAAATGCACTCTGGCGTGATTGGATGGCTGACTGCTGGCAAGGACAGCCACTCTGCTGGGTGAGTGGCAGCTAGGCTGGAATGAATGGGAGAAAATTGTATAAAAGGCAAGTCTCTTGGCTTGGAAGGCAGAGTTGAGCACTGGAACGAAAAAACTGAAGACGAGCTGGAAGAGGACAGCTGCTGCAACTCCTGGACCGTTGGTTTGCCCGATGAAGCCCTGCTGCAGGTCCGAACCGCCAAGTTCATCTCGACAGAGAAGCCCTGCAGGAACGACTTCTCCCTTTAAGTTGGTGGGACCAATCAACTTGACCTGTAAGCCACCTGGATACCATTCTCAGAGCTGGTTGTATTTCCCTCAGAGTGCTGCAGGAAACAGAATAACCAGGGAGACGGACAACCGTTTGTGTGATTTACTACAGCTACCGGAATCGAAGATTTGCCAGTTGGCAACTTTGCGACTAGTCCCAGTGTAGTGCACGAGTCCCCCGACGTCGTCCCTCTTGTCACCATGACAGAGGCTCGGGAACAGCGATATCTGCAGGAACTGCCAGGAACAGAAGTCTTCAGCTGCATCTTTTTCTTCATTGTAAGGTACTGTGAAAACCTGACCGAGAGAATTTACCTCTCACTGCGAAAGAGCTTGAAACTTTGGCAACTTGCTGGCCTAGTCAGCTTGTGAGCCAACATATGAATCTTGTTTTTTACGAACTACTTCTGAGAACCGTGGCAAAGACTTCCGTCTAACTACCAGAACTGCCTATCCTATACAAAGATTGTCCATTGACTTTGGCCTAACCTATTACATTAAATTGGCTCCTCTGGTGAACTCAAACTATTTGCACTGTCTAAGAATAACTGTAAGCTTCTTTTTAGTAACCTATGCCTTTTTGCTCCTACTTCAAATACTCTGAAGGAAGAGTAAAATGGCATTCAAAGTAGTTTAAATGCCTCAAACTGATATTGTGATTTTTGTTTGTGTTGCCTCCTTCTAGTGAATGTTTTATAACTGACTGTGAAATAAATTAATAACTGTTTTACCAAGAAACCTTGAGTCTAAGAGTCTATTTGAATACTTGTGATTATATATCTCTGTGCAACATCCTTACAGCTCGCATTCCCCTCTTGAGATAAGCCGGGCTGCTCAGCAAAGCTACCAAAACTGTGTATTACAGACTTATACCAAAGGTTGGTTTTGCTTACACCTGTAGTCCTAGTTGTGTAGTGGTCCCAAAGGATACTGCATACAAACTTTGCCTAACCGCTTTGCTTCCCGTTTCTTTTTTCGGTTCTTTCGTCCAGTGGTCGACTCTGCCTTCCTTGGAAAAGACCTTGCCTTTTATGCAAGTCGTTCCAATTCATTTGCAGCCTAGCTGTCACTCACACAGCATAGAGGCTGTCCATTCACCTTTGCGTGCGTTCCTGTAACCAAGAAGACTAAGTACAGGGAATATTGGACAACTCCCTTGCTTCCTGCCCGGCCTGACACGGTGGAGCAAGAGGCCGGCTTCACCAATGAACCCCGCCAAAGACAAACTGAACCGAGGGACCAAACCTGGTTTGTCGCGCAGAGTAAACCTCAAGAAGGACCTTTCCAACAAGAAAGGCCGGGACATTTTGTCAAAATGGACACCCATTTGACAAAATAGGAACCCGTGGGTGCTAAACTGCAGCTGCAAACGCAGCCCGGGGTAAAAACACATGGTAGGAAAAAGTAAACCACTGCCACCAGACGTTAATTGTAGGCAAGATAAATCTAAACATTTTACATGAGAAAAAGGACAAAGGGATACTAAGTACCCACTACAGCACCCTATTGTAAAATAGTGTGTGCTGGGTCTACAAAAATGTAAGTAAAATCAATTTCACTTCACTACTGTTGGAAACACTAGTTCATCCAAGAGAAGGTAGTTTAACCTTTGCAGAAATCCAAAAGATTTCTGTGACACTGCGCTGAATGTGCTGTCACAATGTAAAAAAGATGATGCCTATGGAGTTTGTCAGACTCCAAAACCAAAGGAAACAGTGTTCAAGTAAAATAAAAATGCATAAGAGAGTGGGGAAAAAGGTCTCTTTTTGAAGATAAAAATTAAAAGTCCTAAAGTCCAGCAAAAGAGCTGGGGTTCTCTAAGCTAGAAGGGAATTAACACAGGAATGAGAATTCTCCCCAACAATGGTTAACGTAGATTTCTTTGAATACCATTTCCCCTAATGATATTTCGCCAAACATATTTCCCCCGAGAAAGGTGGGGGAAATAATTTCTGATGTTTGTTAATCTGCTTAGAATCACATGCTGTGCATAGGTCCGACATCCAGTGGTCACTGCGGAGTATTGCATTTTGTTTTTCGTAGTCGAAAAGGGGACGTCGACAAGGCGTGTCTGTAACACTATCCCTATAGTGACGTGTGTTGTACCCACAATCCCTCACGCGTCGAGGTCCCTCAGATTGTTTTTTTCCGCCCAGCTACTGGTCGCCTTTACGCGGAGCTCCTCGAGAGACATTGCAGATTTCATCTCCTCGACCTTTGGTCGTTTTCCTATATTAATAGAACATATCGATTTCCCCCCCCCCCCCTCGACGCTGTTGTGAAGCTGTCTCCGCCGAGCAAGATCTTCGACGGAGGGGACGAGCGGAGGAGATCCTTCGGCGTTGCCGAACACGTGGCCTGGCCTTGCAGGCCATATACAGTAGGGAGAGTGGGGGTCGTGGGACATCTCTAATTCTTTTCTGAGAATGCCTTTCCTTTTCCCCTTCCTTTCCCTTGGGGTGGTTATCACGTTTTATTTCCTCGGCTATGGAGAGGACACCCTTTAGGTTTTGCCTGCTTTGCAAGGGCAAGTTTACTTGGAAGGACAAGCATTCACGGTGTAACCGCTGCTTGCCCCTCGATCACAAGGAGAAAGGTTGCACGGCTTGTCAGCTTCTTAAGCCGAAGACTCTAAAAGACCGTAGGGTCAAAAGGTGGGCGGCCTACGCTATGTCGAAGGCTGACGCTCCACCCACCGTCGCTACCTCCGACAGTGACGTGGAACGTGATACCACGACCTCCGCTACGGAAGTCGTAAACCCCCCTAGAGAGCGCACACGCGCTTAGTCTGTCCCCGGCCCCGACGGGCTCGGCTCACGCCCTGCTTATGGGGATGAACACCCCGACGACACTGACGCACACAAGACCACACATAAGCACACAACCCATGGCTCGTCTTTGCCGAAGGCAAAGAGAGCATCAGTGCCCAAGGAGTCGCAGGTTTCACCGGCGGCCTCCTCGGACCGTTCGGGTTCGAAGCCCCTCTCGCAGCCGCGACCAGCGACTGGGCTTTCGGCAAATAAGGGCGCCGCCCCCAAATCATCGGCCGGAGCGCATCAGCAGAAGGCGCATGCCGCCGTAGAGCGTTCGACACCCGTAACGTCGAAACCACAGCTTTCCGCTGACAAACGAGTCGCTGAGAGCTTGGCGAGGATCGTGGTAGCCGACGCCCACAAGCGTACGCCGAAAGACACGTCGAGCGCTACGCAAAGGTCGAAAGACACGCCGAAAACACAGGGACGATCTCCTTCAGTTGAAGGGATTCCTAGCACACCTGAAGGCTTTTTGGAGGGCGACGGGACACTTTCCTCGATGTTATTGGAGAGGTCGAGTCGTTTTCAGCTACAAGACACCAATTTTCCCCCACTAGACCGCTCAGGGGTACCCCATGAAACCATGGAAAGGCTCCATCTCTGCATGGAAAGAATGGAGAGGTTTATGAATGCCCAAAACCCTCCCACTCCAAAGAGAATAAGAGAAGGGCCTCAGGAGGACCCCAGGGCCAAAATTCCAAGATTAGTCAATCCTCACCAGGACACAGCCTCAGACTTCCACAGTGTGTATGACCTCACTGGGGAAGAACATTATCTTGAGGAAGAGGATGATTTTATGGACGAGGAAGACGGACTGAACCAGGAGGAAGGTCTGGAAGACAGCCCAGACTTGGTAGGAGAAGGCTTCGGGGAAAATCCAGAAGAAGGACCTTCTCACCCCTGGCAATCACCATCAATATATTCCGACACTGATGTCCTAAACCTAAATCCTCCCGACATTTCACCTGTTAGAAATACGTCTCCCATTGACGATCAACCAACATTTAATGCCCTGTTGTGCAGAGCAGCAGCACACTTCGAACTGGACACTGGGGAGCTCTCCCCTGAATTAGACTTTGTAGAAAGGGTAATTAAGGAGAAACCCCCGGTCAGTCAGACAATTCCCTTCCTCGCTTCGGTGAAGAGAAGAATCATCCCTTCGCTGTCCACACCCGCACTAATCAGAGGGGTCAATCCTAGAATTGAAAAACTTTTCACTCCTTCACCCTCAGACCCGCTGTACATCAGGGGACATTCCATTCCGGATTCCCTGGTAGTAACCAACACAAGAAAGAGGGCAGGGGTACCACTTTCCACCAGTGAGGCGCCACCTGACAAGCGGCTATATGCCCTTGCAAAAAGAATTACATCCTCGGCCGCCTTTTCGGCAAGAATTGCCAACAACAATTCTTTGCTCGCTAGCTATGCGGATGCGCAGTGGGCCAAACTGCGCAAAGACGCCGAAGAAGCGCCGGAACCATTACGTACACGCCTGCTTTCAACTATTGGCGAAGGAACCCAGGTCAACCAGAGTATTGTAAAGAGCTCTCTGGATGCGGCAGAAACTACGGGACGTTCCCTAATTCAGGGAATAGTCCTAAAACGACACGTATGGCTGCGCAACTCAGGGTTCAAACCGGAGACACAGGCGTCTTTAATAAATAAACCTGTTGAAGACTCAAACCTCTTCGGGAAAGCGGTGGATGAGGCTCTGGAGATGGCTAAAAAAGAGTTCGATACGATCAAAACTCTTGACCAAATCTCTAAGTCCGCTACCAGGCGCGGCTATGGCAATAAACGCTTTTTTCGTGGCCAACGCCAACAACAAAACCAGCAGCATCAGTACCCTGCCACCAATTTCCAGACCAATAGTGGCCAGTACAGCCAAAGAGGACAGCGCCGGGGCAAAGGAAGAGGGCGAGGGTCCACCCCCAGAGGTTCCCAAGCCCCTAACAACACCAAGTGACGCGAAGATTCGCGTCCCCTCCCATGCAACACCGGTCGGGGGCCGGATAACATCCTTTCTTCCAGCATGGGAGGGTATAAAGTCAGACCGCTGGGTACTTTCCACCGTAGCCCACGGATACTGCATCGAATTCAACAGTTCCCCAACATACAAACGCCCGAGGGGACGACGCATGTCACCGGAACATCTTGCCATACTTCTGCAAGAAGTACAACAACTGCTGGAAAAAGGAGCCATAGAGGTCGTGCCTCTATCTCAGGTAACGGAAGGTATTTATTCAGTGTACTTCCTTGTACCCAAAAAGGACCTAACCATGCGCCCTGTATTAGATCTGCGCCCAGCGAACAAGTTTATCAAACCCCAAAAG
This sequence comes from Ambystoma mexicanum, assembly GCF_040938575.1. Lineage (NCBI taxonomy): Eukaryota > Metazoa > Chordata > Amphibia > Caudata > Ambystomatidae > Ambystoma > Ambystoma mexicanum. Next base: position 474,740,145 of record NC_090938.1, read on the forward strand.
TTTCGTATGGTGACCCTACAGGAAGTAATCCCACTGCTATCACAGGGAGATTACATGACAACATTGGATATGAAAGATGCATACTTTCATATTTTAATGTTGCCAGCGCACAGAAAATACCTCCGGTTCATGATAGAGGGCAAACACTACCAGTTCAAAGTGCTACCCTTCGGCATAGCATCAGCACCGAGGGTATTCACGAAGGTACTGGCAGTGGCAGCGGCCCACCTGCGCAGGTTGTCCATCCCAGTTTACCCTTACCTCGACGACTGGCTCATAACAGGGGATTCTTACGAAACATGCTTCTCCAATACCCAGAAGACTGTAGACCTTTTGTTCCAGTTGGGCTTCTCCATCAACGAAAAGAAATCCAGCCTAGACCCCAGCCAAATCAAACAATTCCTAGGGGCTCTAATTCAAACAAAGGACGGCCTCGTCTTCCCCTCCAAAGAGAGGGTCCAAAACATGTTGTTTCAGATCCCTCAATATGTGGCCGGTCGAGAGGTGACGGTACGCAAAACAATGCGCTTGCTAGGCATGATGGCGTCATGTATTTATTTGGTACCTCACGCGCGCATGCGCCCAATGCAGGAGTGGCTCAACAGCCAGTGGTGTCAGGCCAGCGGACTATGGGACGACCTAGTAGTGGTCTCGCAGGCCTTAGTTCTCTCGCTACGGTGGTGGACAAAGGAAAACCTAGAAAAAGGGAAACCTTTTGCCACACCCGCGGCGGAAGCCACTCTAACCACAGACGCATCCCTCACAGGATGGGGGGCTCACCTATCCCATCAAACTGCTCACGGGGAGTGGACTCCGAACGTAGCATCCAAACACATCAATTTTCTGGAGCTACTAGCGGTGTTCAAGGCGCTAAAAGCCTTCAAGGAACACCTACAGGGCAGGACAGTGATGGTCCTTACAGACAGCACCACAGCCATGTATTACATCAACAAACAGGGGGGAACCCACTCTCCAGGACTGTCCAAACTGGCCCAAAACATATGGAAGTGGGCTCTCAAACAGAATATGTTCCTTCTATCACAACATGTACCAGGGGAACTCAATCTGCTGGCAGACAAACTGAGCAGAGATTTCCCCCTGCCCGAAGAGTACGAATGGCGACTGCACGAAGACATCGTCTTCGACGTCTTCACGCAATGGGGGTTCCCAGAAATAGACCTGTTCGCAACCCTGGAGAACTCACAATGCCAAAGTTACGCCTCCAGGTATCCCCAGAACCAATCCAAGGGGAATGGTCTGTCTATTCAATGGTCAGGGAGATTTGTTTACGCTTTTCCCCCGACTCCCCTTCTCAACAAGGTAGTGCACAAGATGCACCAGGAACAAGTAACCATGATACTGGTGGCTCCTATGTGGGCCCGGCAGCCATGGTTCGCTCACTTGATGGAGATGTCTCTATCTCCCCCAGTGAAACTCCCCTGCCCGTACAACATGCTGTCACAAGAAAGGGGCAGGACTCTGCATCCATGCCCCCAGATCATGAACTTAGCAGCCTGGCTCCTGAGATCATAGAATTTGGACATCTACAGCCCCCGCAGAGATGCATGGACATCCTCAGGGAGGCCAGAAAACCTAACACTCGCCACTGCTATTCTAGCAAATGGAAGAGATTTGTCATTTGGTGCAGAGGAAAGAGCATCAACCCAATTCACTGCTCTCCCACACATATTATTCTATACCTGACCCACTTATTGGATTCAGGTCTAGTGTTCAATTTCATTAAAGTCCACCGAGCGGCACTTTCTGCATACACCACTTCCCAACTCGAAGTGTCGTGGTGGAAGATCCCTGTTATAAAGGCCTTCATGGAGGGAATAAAGAGAATTCACCCCCCGATACCTGACCCAGCTCCCGGATGGGACCTTAACGTGGTACTTACCAAACTCATGGGCTCACCATTTGAACCCATGCACAAAGCATCTCTTAAAGACCTCACTCTTAAGACTGCTTTTCTAATAGCTATAACCTCCATCAGGAGAGTAAGTGAACTACAGGCTCTTTCTGTTCTAGACCCCTTTGTTACAGTTCACAGAGATAAAGTGGTTCTACGCACTCACCCAAGGTTTGCCCCAAAATTCATCTCACAATTCCACGTAAACCAGTTGATGGAACTACCAGCGTTCTTTCAAAACCCTTCCAACTTGGGAGAGAGGACTCTGCACACACTAGATGTCCGCAGGGCGGTCATGTTCTACATGGAAAGAACCAGACCACTGAGGAAGACTAATCAGTTCTTCGTCTCGGTGGCAGCAGGAAGAGAAGGGGATGCAGTTTCAAAGTCCACTATTTCTAGATGGATTGTTCAATGCATCACTCTCTGCTATACTCTTGCTAAGAGAGAACTGCCCTTTAGGCCAAGAGCACATTCTACTCGAGGCACGGGGGCGTCCATAGCATTCATTGCAAATGTTCCCCTTGAGTCCATCTGCAAAGCGGCTACCTGGAGTTCTGTGCACACCTTTACAAAACACTACTGTCTAGATGCACACTCTAGATCTGACTCCCAGGTGGGGCAGGCAGTATTAAGACATCTTTTCTCTACTGTTCCTTCTCATAACCCACCGCCAACTCCGGGTACTGCTCGCTAGTCTATGCACAGCATGTGATTCTAAGCAGATTAACAAACATCAGAAGACAATGCATTACTTACCGTAAAAGCATTTCTGATGGTTGTATCTGCTTAGATTCACATGCGCCCACCCTTCCTCCCCGCTTGGATGGAAGGAACATAGACATCTTTCTATATTTCTCTCTTTTCTGTACTCACTCACGTCTAGAAGGCTCCCTCAGGGCAGAAAAATACAAACAGAGGGACCTCGACGCGTGAGGGATTGTGGGTACAACACACGTCACTATAGGGACAGTGTTACAGACTCGCCTTGTCGACGTCCCCTTTTCGACTACGAAAAACAAAATGCAATACTCCGCAGTGACCACTGGATGTCGGACCTATGCACAGCATGTGAATCTAAGCAGATTAACAAACATCAGAAATGCTTTTACAGTAAGTAATGCATTGTCATATGTGCAATGCATAATAGGTGGGGTAAGGGTATAAGTTAAGGTAGGGAGGGGTGCGGGGGGGGGGTCTAGCCCGCATTAAAACAAATAAAGATTTTGTTTTTCTTTGAAATCTCCATTAGAAGAAAAATATTTCAAGAAATCGCATGCATCCCAGCACAACCACTTTATGTGAAGTGCTGAGGGGTTACACTGTATCCCCTTTCTCACTGCTCCTGTAACATATCTGTTACAGGAGCAGTGACAAGCATACCTGAATAGCTGGGGGCAGTGGATGTGTCCTACTGTCATGATGCCTGCCTCCAAGGAGCCAAACCAGGCCCGGCACCCTCAGAGACAGACACCATGCATCCAAGGGAAGTCCCAGCAGCCCTAGATGGGGGCCCTTTGGACTCAGTCATGGCGCCGTTGGCGTCAGGCTCATAGGGGACATCAGTCCTGGCGCCATCGGCGCCAGGCTCATACAGAAGTAGGTTGGGAGTAGTGCTTGGTGTAAACTTACCTGTGCAGACCATGCAGCAACTTCCAAGACTGGAAGGAACTATTTTTCTAGGGACTACTTGATCTCTAGGGTGTGACCGGTGGAGGAATACATATTTCTGGGGGAAGAATACATACCTGGAACTACTTGAAAGGCTATTTAAGCCACACCCAAGCAGCAGACCACGCTTCGCGTTGTTCTGCACTTAGCAGCTGGACGCTCACCGTGCCTGCTCCTGCCTTGGTCCTCCATTACGCCTGCCTGCATCCTGGAAACACCTAAAGAAGAAAAGGGAAGAGAACAGGTGAAAACAAGAACCTTACCTGATACATCTGCACTCCGGATTCTGCACGCCGACGATCCTGCTAAGAAGGCAAACATTTTAAACGCGCATCGCGTCACGCGCAGCACGCTGCATTTCACTCACCTGCACGTGGCGTTTTCGAGTCTTGCGACGTCCATCCGGAGATTCCACCGCCATCCAGCACCTATTGGAAGGAAGGAGAAAGAGAGGTGAGAAGGGAAACATGAATCTAAGTAGAACTTACCTGTGGTTCAAGTCCCTCTCCGCCTTCGGGTTTGTGCCATACCTTCGGCATCTCAGCACCCCGGCCCCTAAGGGGAAAAGAAACAGACATTGTATTAGTGAGAGCATGAGCAATACTCTCACTCAAGACTTACCCATTTGCAAGAGAGACACAGCAGCTCTTTTCGGGTCGGCGCCTTACCTCCAGCATTGCCGTTCCCCGGCCCCTATGGGGGAAAAGACATTGGACATTAAAGGAGATACTTAAAACTGCAAAGGAATCTCATCGGAATTCTTACCAGAATTTGGCTTCATCCAAATCGCCTGCAGCCCGGAGTCTTCTCCAGCACCTGCGAAAGAAAAGAACAGATGAGTGAATATAAACCCAAACTTGCCATAAACATTTGCGGTACGACGGGAATGGACAAACTAGTTTAAACTCATCAATCCAGTGAAGTAACTGGATTCACAACGCACCCCTGCATCAGAAGCAGGATGGAGAGCTCGTCATTTTGGTCCCTACGGTGAGTCTTCGCAGGGAATCCCAAAAGGGTTTCACGGAGGGAGAGAAGGGAAGTGGGAGGTCGGAACATCACCCGCAGACTATTAACCCTTCCTTTTCACACACAGTGGGATATTCCTCCGAGCCAGAAAAGCCAGGTTGGGGAATCCAGTCCCGTCCATCTTCCGGGTCTTGCGCATCTCTGCAAAAGAGGTCACATCAGTCCCAGCCACGCCCGCGCCTCCGTGGGAGCCAGGTGAGCGTTACACCTACTGACTTTTGTGTAATTTTTACTAGCAGGCTGTGCTTACAGCCATGGAAATGCACAGAAGGGTCACTGTATTTTATTTTCACCATTTCTTGTTTGCTTGTCATCTCCATCTTTTTGCAGTGCTAGGTGGGGCAGGTCCTGGTTTGACTTTTGTTTTCGGTGGGAAACCTTTGTGAAGCCTGCCTTGTTTCGAGTGTCTCTGAGGAAAGGAAGCAGGGGAGGATCCCGAAGCTGATGGACTTTGTCTTCTTTCATACCTGCCCCGTCTCTGGAACCAGATCCAACTGGGAGGCTGGACTCAGTATCCCCCCAAACCCTGCCTTCCCCCCCCCTACCCACCCCCCAAAACACCAAACCCAAAGTTAAAAAATGTAATGAATGCTGATTGGCTTGGTTCCTACAAAGAGGATGGATTCCTGGTGCACAGAGATGGTCGACCACTGGAACTAAATCTGAATAGGAAGAAGTGGAAAATGCATCTGCAGCTACTTCCAGCGACCAGAGATGCCTGCTCAGTGTCTGCGGCTGTGCTTAACCCATTCTTCCATGCAACAGAGGAGCTCGGAAGAGGTCTACTCCTTCCTTTGGGCTATTGGGCATAATCGACCTTAAGACGACCTGCATTTTGAGCAATCCCATGACAACCTGCAACCTTCATGGACTGCAAACGGCCAATACCCTGGGACCTGCGACCATTGTGCAGGGCATAGTCTTCAGAAGATTGAATCCTTACAAAACTTTGGAATTCTTCTGGACCTCCGCAGGCAAGAATTGTTACGCTCACCTGGACCCCACAGGGGTGTCGATCGGACCCGGACAGCTGCGGTCTCCGTCAATGTGATGCGTAGTGCAGAGATGACTGTCTGGACTGGCCCGCCTAGTCTTGTCTGCTGGACCCGAAGAAGTATTTTCCTGCAAGTGGAGACAGGGATTAGCCACCTGTGGGTTTTAGTGATGGCCTCCCAACTGTTCTCGCTCTTCCCCTCTAATCACCTCCGATATCCCCTTAGTAACCTCACCTTATGTTTGTAAAAGATGAGCTCTCCATCCTGCGTGTCTTGCAGGGGCGCGTAGATACCAGTTACTTCACTGGTTTGAAGGCGTTGGGAGAGTTCCGGTAAGCATTGACTCTGAAGTCCCAGACGGGATTGGTAAGTATCAAGTTCAAAGAGTTCAATGTGCCCGATGTTCACTCTTGTCCCCTTCCGTCCTTAAATTGCAACTGAGTTTGTGAGAAGAAGGTCTCGTAGCTGTTACTGGCGTTCAGGTAAGAGTCTGTGTTACCCAACGCTGTCTGGTTACTATTACATGCGTTAACGTGTTGTTTTTCTCCCTCTTTACAGATGCGGCATATGAAGATATGGAGAATACCACCGCCGGTGGTAAATCAGGTAAGTCTATGGTGGTAAGAGGTATTTGTTGATTCCCTTGGCTCACCTTGTTATTCTTGTGCCCCTAGGTGCCGGAGTACGGCGAAGAAATGATGGAGACAGTGCCGGATTGAAAGACGCTGTGAGAACTGGTGAGTATGGCGCCGTGCTGGAGCTGGCGAAACGACTCGTGCAGGACTGATGTACTTCCAGGTCGGGAGATGAAATGGATCCGGAATCAGGTGAGGAATTTGAAATAAGTTTGTTTTCTAACCTTGTCCTTTTCTTCCTCTTTATTATAGGAGCTCCGGATTCGAGGCGGGCGTGGCAGAAGACTGGATGCTGGCTGCAGGCATGGTGAGAGTCACGCTGCTGGATGCAGAATAACACGAAGCATGTGCTGCTGTTCAGGCGTGGTTTAAATAGCCTCCAAAATAGTCCCAGGAAAGAAGTTCCCCAAGACCACACCCAAGTAAAAAATAGTCCCTGTAGTAAAATAGTCCCATGCAGGCCTCACGTTGGCTTGGATTTATTTGCAGCATAGTCTGCATGAGGTAAGTAATGTCTATGAGCCTGGCGCCTATGGCGCCAGGACTGATTTTTATTATGAGCCTGGTGCTTATGGCGCCAGGACTGAACCCAGACAGCCCCTAGCTGGGGCTGCTGGGGTTTTTGTAAATGTCTGGATGCCTGCTCCCGGGGCTGATGGGCTTGATCCGGATGCCCGGGGGTAGGCATCATGACAAGAATCCACTCATCGAAGTTCTCTCGCCAGAGTGCTGGACCGAGAAAGCGAGACAAATCCACCGGGTGAGAACAGTTCATCTGGTATCCTGAAAAGGTGCCAAAACCACAGAGCGGGAGAAGCTACACAGCATCCTTCCTGTGTTGCCCCTTTTGTCAGAAGACCAGCAATTCAGTGACCGGGCCCTGCAGCTGCTACATCTTGAGGGCATCAGCCTGCATCATCTTCACTGCTGAGGTACTGTGAAACTCGAGGTAACACTTAATGTGATGAATTCTGCTGAGTTCTCATCGATTCCCGGGTGATTAACTCCTCCCACATGGCCAGGGAGCAGCAGCTACTACCTGATCCTGACCTTGGAGGTTGTATAATGATGGAGGGTACGACTATCGGGAGGAAGTGAGGACTCAACCAGAAAAGCTACAGTATTTTTCCCTCCCTTATGAAACCTCCAATATGATGGCATACTGTCAACCTGAAAAAAATAGCATTATCCATAAAACACATTTGGCATCTACTGTTCATGATGGTTGTCTTTCAAACAAAGATTTAAAGCAGTGTAATTTACAAAGGTTTAAAACTCCTTTGCACTCCAGCTCCCATAACGCCTCAAGTACTGAGACACAGAGGAGAAAGGAGTTAATGTGGAATGAAAGTAACATCAAGTTAAACGTGCGTACTGGTCATCCTAACAATCGGCACAGGACATTTTAAACCTGAGCAACACCTGCAATTAAGGAGAGAAGGACTGGGAAGCAGACCCAACAGCAGAAGCACACACATGCAGATGAGCTGTGCTGGAAGAGCCAGACTCTTCCAGGCAACCACCTGGAAGTATACTTTACCGGAGGAAAGGGACTCGGATGAAAGCAGTGGGTGCATTGGACGGGCCGCTTGAAGATGGGCCGCTTCCGCCAGACTGTAGATGTGAGGCAGCTTTGGTTCCGTCAGCGAGTGGTTGTGAAGCCGACGCGGGAACCGAACGAGAATCTGCATGATGGGGGAAGCCTGACCAGAGATAACTTTGCTGCCGCTACATGTTACACCGGGGAGCCGGCCCCGAGAAGTTGATAGTCCCAGGGCGTGCCAGCAAACTTACGAACGATTTAATAACTATTTTGAATACCATCCATTTCTGATGCTTGTTAATCTGCTTAGAATCACATGCTGTGCATATGGTCTGACATCCAGTGGTAACCGCGGAGTATTGCATCTTGTTTTTCGGGGGACCGAAAGGGGACGTCGGCATAGGCGTGTTTGAAACACTATCCCTATTGTGACATGTGTAGTACCCAAAATCCCTCACACGCCGAGGTCCCTCAGATTGTTTTTTCCCGCCCAGATAACTGGTCGCCCTATAGCGGAGCTCTTCATGAGACATTGTTTATCTTACCAAATTGTTGGTTATTCCCCGTTAAGTCACTTCGCCCATCAAGAACATCTTCGACGAAGACTACGGGGGAATCGTCTACGGCTGTGGGTTCTGGCGCCTAAGATCCAGCGTTTGGACTTCCACGTGGTCGGGACTTCTGGCCGGCCTACACAGTAGGGAGAGTGGGCTCGGGGTTTGCCATACTGTTATTATGTCTTTCCTCTTTTCCACTGCTTTCCTTTTTGGTCTGGTCACCCTTCCCTTCTGCTAGGGAGAGAACTCCATTTAGATTCTGCCCTGTGTGTAGGGTCAGATATCCGTGGAAAGACTAGCACACGTCATGTAACGCATGTCTTCCCCTAGAGCATGACGAGAAGCAGTGTTCGGCGTGTAAACTCCTTAAACCCTTAAGGAGCGCCGGTTGAAGCGGTGGGCTGCGTACGGAATGTCACGCGTGGAGCCTCCCTCACCTGCTGCGACACCAGCCGAAAGTGACGGAGGTACATCGGATGACCAAATGTCCAACGCGGACGTTATAGACCTTGAGGCGGACTAGTCTAGGGCCGCCACGCCCGTCCCCAAACCTTCCATGCTTGACTCTGGTCTTGCTACAGGGACCACAACTGGTGACAGGGGCGTACAATCTCACTGCACAAAGCACACAACCCAAGCGCCCTCCTCGACGACTTCGTTGAAGAAGGCGAAAGCGCCAACAGAAACTTCGGCGGCGCCCACGGATCGGTCTGATCCGAAGCCTTACCCGCATCCGCAGCAGCGCATGACTGGGCATAAGAAACATAACAATGGCGCTACTCCCCAAACTACACGCACCGAAGTTTCAGAACAAGAAACTTCGACGGATTCCAAGGTTTCCAAGGCCGTACAGGCCCGAAAACTACAAGTAGGCCTCTACCCGGGAAGCCATCCGCTGGCCCTTCTGGAGCCGCGGAAGACATTTTCACTGCCGACACATCGGAGGCGTCTGCCGAAGATTCAGTGACTATCCGTAAGAGCATCAATACGATTGCTACGGCGGTGGGCCTAGTACCGGTTCCGCCCACAGTTATGGGCCCATCCGCAGAAGTTTTCCACTGATTGGGAAGACGATCCCGAAGACCCTTACGAAGAAAGCCAGGTACCCCTCTCAAGCACCCTGAGGAGATCCTCTCAACGCCTTAGGACAGCGAACACGGTTCCTACTCAGCTAGGTCCATTTGGGTCATCCAAGTGGACCACGGAGTAATTCGAGGGGTGTATGGATCAGCTGGAGCAGTATTTCAGGGCTTCTGATCAACCTCTGCCAAAAAAAGCTTGGGTAGACCCTAACCCTCAAGATGTCCAACACCAAGTTGACTATCAAGATGATGTCCAGATGGACACATCTATACAGAAGAAGAGTCGTCTTCTTTTCTGGTCAACTATGGGGAAGATCAAGGGGCAGCGGACAACTGGGAGGACTCCCAGAAGAACGATCACAACTCTGATATCGTTTGCCTCGACTCTCCCCCATCCACCCCGATTCGACAAACTTCCCCGGTGGATGATCAAATGGCTTTCAACAACATGTTGAAAAAAGCAGCGGAGTTCTTTAAAATTGCCACGCTGGGAGCCTTGCCCGAACAAGATTTCACGGAGGACATTATTAATGAAAAGCCTCCGGCAAGCCAGTCTATCCCTCTCTTGAGCTCTGTAAAGAGACGGCTTGCCCCTTCCTTACTCACACCCTCTCAGACTAGGGCTGTGAACCCAAGGGTCGAAAAACTTTTCCGACCCTTCCCCACAGACCCGCTTTATATCAAAGGACACGCAATCCCAGACTCGCTGGTGGTGACCAACACTTGCAAGAGAGCAGGGGTTCCCCTTGCCACGGGAGAGTCACCCCCGGACAAGGAGTCCAAAAGGTTGTACGCCTTAGGCAAACTGGTTACGTCGGCGGCAGCCTATACCCTCCGGATTGCCAATAACAAAACGTTACTGGCAAGTTATGTCGACGCCCAATGGAACCTACTCCAGGAAGGCCTTCAAGAGGTTCCGGAACCAACCAGAGCCAAGCTTCTCGCCATTGTCTTGGAGGACAAACTTGCCAATCAGAATGTTGTAAAAAATACCCTGGACACCGCAGAGACAGCAGGCAGGTCTCTCGCACAGGGTACTCTCCTAAAGAGGCACGCGTGGCTGCGCACGTCGGGCTTCAGGCCTGAGACCCAGGCATCCATTATCAACAAACCCATAGAAGAGGCCAACCTCTTCGGGAAGGCGGTGGACGATGCGTTCGAGACAGCCAAGAAGGAGCACGAGACTATAAAGTCGCTGCATCAAATTTCCCAGAAACCCTCTTCACAGAGGAGCAGTAATTCTCGGCTGTCCTTTCGAGGACAAGCCTGCGCCGCTCAAAACAATTTCGGCACGGGCAACTTCAACTCAAGTCAACCTGCTGCAAGCACCACTTACTACCCCAGAGGGGTCAGAAGCACGGTAAGAATAGGGGCAGAGGCTCCAATTTCAGAGGAGCGTCAACTTCGGGTCAGAAATAACCACCAAGTCCAGGTCCCCTCCCATGTCTCCCCGGTCGGGGGGTGGGATTAACATCTTTCCTCAAGGCATTGGAGGGGATAACTTCAGACCAGTGGGTCTTAGACGGTAGCTAACGGTTACTGCGTGGAAGTTGCGCGACCTCCACAGTTTAGACCGCTGAAACATCGACGACTTCCACGGGAACATCTGCAGATCCTGATCCAAGAGGTGGAAACGCTGCTGGGAAAGGACGCCATAGAAGCCATCCCGATTCTTCAGGTAAATGAGGGTATCTATTCAGTGTACGTACTTGTACCCAAAAAGGATCTCACCATGCATTCTGTTCTAGACCTGCGCCCAGCGTACAAGTTCATAAAGCCCCAGAAGTTTTGCATGGTAACACTGCAAGAGGTGATCCCTTTGCTAAAACAGGGGGACTTCATGACAACATTGGATATGAAAGATGCATACTTTCATATATCAATGCTGCCAGCGCACAGAAATTCCTAAGGTTCGTGATTCAGAACAAACAAAACCAGTTCAAGGTACTCCCCTTCGGCATAGCCTCGGCGCCAAGGTTGCAGCGGCACACCTGCGCAGACTTTCAGTTCCAGTTTACCCTTACCTCGACGATTGGCTCATCACGGGGGACTCGTTCGACGTTTGTTTTTCGAACACCCAAAAAACAGTAGACCATCTGTTCAGCCTGGGATTTTCTATCAACGAGAAGAAATCCAGCTTAGTCCCCAGCCAAGTAAAACAGTTCCTGGGGGCTCTAATTCGTATGGAAGACGGTCTAGTCTTCCCTTCCAGCGAGAGGGTTCAGAACATGCTCTCTCAGGTTCCTCAGTATGTAGCCAGTCGAGAGGTGACGGTACGCAAAGCTATGCGTTTGCTATGGATGATGCCGTCATGCATATACTTGGTTCCCACGCGCGGCTGAGCATGCGTCCCATGCAAGAGTGGCTCAACAGCCAGTGGTGTCAGGCCAGCGGAAAATTGGAAGATCTGTTAGTTGTCTCTCCAGCCCTCGTTCTCTCTCTGCAGTGGTGGTCGAGGGAGAACCTCTTGAAGGGGAAAACCTTCACCACCCCTGCAGTGGAAGCCACTCTCAAGACAGACGCATCACTCACGGGGTGGGGGGCTCACCTGCTTCAACAGACAGCTCACGGAGTATGGTCCCCTCAGGTAGCGTCCAACCATATAAACCTACTGGAGCTACTAGCAGTGTTCAAAGCATTGAAAGCCTTTCAGGAGCAACTGCAAGGGAAGACAGTGCTGGTCCTAACAGACAGCACAACAGCAATGTATTACCTGAACAAACGGGGTGCACTCGCTCTCCAGGGCTAGCCAAGCTGTCCCAAAACATCTTGATATGGGCTCTCAAACACAAGATGTTCCTGATATCCCAACATGTTCCAGGGGAACTCAATCTTCTGCCAAACGTACTCAGCGGAGATTTTCCTCTGCCAGAAGAGTACGAATGGCGACTGCACAAAGACATTGTATCCAACGTCTTCGCAGAATGGGGGTTTCCAGAGATCGACCTGTTTGCTACTCAGGAGAACGCCCAATGCCAAGATTACGCCTCCAGGTACCCCCAGAACCGATCCAAAGGGAACGGTCTCTGGATAACTTGGTCGGGGAAATTTGTCTACGCTTCGGCCCCCCTTCTCCCGTCCCCCTCTCCCCCCTGCCCGACTCCCTTTCTGAACAAGATAGTACACAAGATGCACCAGGAACCAGTCACCATGATTCCGGTGGCTCCCATGTGGGCCCGCCAACCTTGGTTCGCGCACCTGATGGAAATGTCCCTCTCCTCACCAGTCAAGCTGCCCTGCCCGTACAACATGTTATCTCAGGACAGCGGGGAGACTCTGCACCCATGCCCACAAACTCTGAATTTAGCAGCCTGGCTCCTCAGGTCATAGTTTGGACATCTGCAACTCCCTCAAAGATGCATGGACATACTGAGGGAGGCAAGAAAGCCTAACGCACGTTATTGCTATGCCAGCAAATGGAAACGTTTTGTAATCTGGTGCAGTTCCAAAGGTGTCAATCCCACCGATTGCTTGCCTTCACACATTGTGTTATATCTAACCCATCTGTTGGACTCTGGGTTAGTCTTCAATTCCTTAAAGGTTCACCTAGTGGCGTTGTCAGCCTACACCACGTCACAGCAGAAGGTGTCATGGTGGAAAATACCTGTGATTAAAGCCTTTAAAAAAAGGGTTAAAACAATGTATCCCCCCATCACTCACCCAGCCCCTGGTTTAACCCGGCAACCTGGAGTTCTTTACAAAACACTATTGCCTAGACACTCATTCTAAGTCTGATTCGCAGGTGGGACAAGCAGTACTAAGACCTCTTTTCTCTACTGTTCCTTCTCACAACCCACCTCCAACTCCGGATACTGCTCGCTAGTCTATGCACAGCATGTGATTCTAAGCAGATTCACAAGCATCAGAAGACATGCATTACTTACCGTAAAAGCATTTCTGATGATTGTATCTGCTTAGATTCACATGCGCCCTCCCTGCCTCCCCGCTCGGGGTGGAAGGAACATAGACTTCTTACTACTTTCTCTCTTCATGTACTCACTATAGCCTTGGGCTCCCTCATGGCAGAAAAAATACTATCGGAGGGACCTCGGCGCGTTTGGGATTTTGGGTACTACACACGTCACAATAAGGATAGTGTTTCAGACACGCCTATGCCGACGTCCCCTTTCGGTCCCCCGAAAGACGAGATGCAATACTCCGCGGTTACCACTGGATGTCGGACCATATGCACAGCATGTGAATCTAAGCAGATATAATCATCAGAAATGCTTTTACGGTAAGTAATGCATGTCATAGCGTTGGAGGCAATAGTTATACAAATCTCCTTATATGAAATGTCACTTTAGGAAACTTGAAACAAGCAGTGCCATAAGCCATGAGATACTAATGAAGAAGTTGACAGACTTGAACAAATCTCCATATATGTGATGTCAGTATGGGTTGAAGTTGGAACAAGTAGTCCCTGAAGTCAATGAGGTATAAGCAGTGAAGGGGTGCAATTGAACATTGTACTAAGACCTGGTGAAAGAAACACATCAGGCTTTTGGAGAAAGAGGCCTGGAGAAAGGTACACCAGGGAATCTGCAAGATAAAGAAAGGGAGCAGGGGTTGCGGGGGGGGGGGTCTCATGGCAAGGGAGTACACCAGATCATCTAAAGAATCAATTGAGTATTTCCTGGCAGGGAAGTGTACTGGGAAATCCTCCATGGTACGGTTGTGTGAAGGAGAAACTTAATCATTTGAAGCAGTTGTTGAAAATGGACATTCTGCCATCCTGTAAAGTAGAAAAGACTTCTTTTTGCGCTCCACCAAACAGTGTTGTTGGAAAGGACATTTCTACAATTTCTGTGTAATCTTTGTTTGGTAAGACACTTTTTGCCATCCCTAAAGTATTATAGGAAAGAGACATTTCCACTACTCTTAAAGAGTCAGGCTTTAAGAAGGACACTGTCGTCATTCTACCTGAAAGAATCTAGGGGAAGTGAATCCCCTCCTGGATTCAAGAATCATTTTTTGAATTTTCATACTTGAGTTACATATACTTTTTTTAAAAGTAAAAATCAGAAAAATGTATTTTTGTACCTTTTTGATTAAGTGTGAGGGTCAGGCATCTTTTGGGCATTTCAATGACAAGACATAGCTTTGGTTCCTTAGCTAGGGAAGCAGTATTTAGGATGGGGGACAGGAAGGCCTTTATCCAAACCCTTTAATTTAGTAAAATCTCTAAGGTTGAAAATGTTACAACTTTGTGTCCACCTCATCTCTGACCCCTCACTGTACCTAGAGTCGTTCTGCTGTTCCTGTGTTGCTAGGGTGGTCATTCATGTGTTTGGGTGTTCGCCCATATACCCTCACCCTGGCCGAACACTGGTGCACATTCAGGGAGCCTTCTACGTAGTCCCTGAACCCTTTTTACCTACAAAAAGCTTAGTATTTGCTTTTTAAGAATCCTCTGGAACTCTGACTTTTCTACAGCTTGGGCCTTATCCTGTTCTGCCTACAACAGGCCACGGATGCCTACTGCACCCCTCTGACTACGAGACAGCCACATACCTAAATAGGGAAGGACTGCTAAAGCCTAAGGCCTCTCTAAAGAAAGTATTACAAGTGCTTACTTGCTTATGTTGGTCTTGTAACTACATTTTATTCCTGAAACAGATTAATTTACAAAGTTTACTACAAAGTGGTTTTTATTCATCCTGAATTGCATACTGCCATTATAGAAGTCTTTAACACTGTGGTTTACTTACCAGAAATATTACTTTGGTTTTCTATTGTTCGCTTATGAATAGTATTTACCTTTCTGAAGGATTCTATTGGCCTGTGTGTACTTATAAAATAAATTGTTTGTATACAACTCCCAGAGTGTATAAGTGTTTCTTTGGACCATATGTATGCTACAATCTTCGTAACCTCCTACAGCCCTCTCCCTCCTAAGATAAACCAGCCTGCTCTAGCATAGCTACCCTTACCATGAGTGGTACAGGCCTATACTAGAATTTGGAGCTCTGTATTGCCCATTAGAGGGAGTCTTATAAACTTGAACTTTATATTGACTTTAGAAAAACTCCCTATGCATTCATTGTGGGTTCATGCCATTGAATGCCCTTGTGTTTTCTCAAAGGTCTAAAACCCTACCAGAAAAAAAAATGGCAACTGACCTCCAAAGTGCTTTCCTGAACTTTTAGCAACTGTTGGTGTCACTATCCTGCACAACATTATCCTAAAAAGATGTTCATCTACAATTTAGTGCATTGCCATTTCTGCTAAAACTGTAGAGTATATATGCAGTGTAGCCATCCATTATTGCATGTGTATATTGATCTGTCATTTTTCTAAATCCTGCTACCCTACCGAGACTTTGACTGCTGTGCCACAGCTTGCCCCTATAGCCATATAGCAAGAAACCTTGCAACCCAAGGTGTGGATTGATTTTGAAACCTAGACCTCTGATCTAGGAAACTATTGAGAACAGTCCTACATGGATCCTATTAATGGTCAGGCCAAGTATAAGCCATATTTAAAGTTTAATAAACAGAGTAATACTTGAGGTATACATAGTTATTTTTACCGGGGATTCCGATTTCGTCTTGAAATATTAAAATAAGCATGTTGAATCGATAAATGACACCAATGACTGAACAAAATGTACAAGTAAGTAACTTTCTTTTATTCCACATGGTTACTACTGTATTACTGTTCAAGCTCCCTTTTCCCCACACAATCGTCCACTCATCCTCACAAGTCATGCCTAAATCAATACAATTCACATCAAGAAAACCACTGTTGTGGAGAGTGTGGGTTGGGGGGGCCTGGCTTTGTTGAGTTATGCGCTTATGCTCTCCAGCTCTCTTCAAGCAATGCATTGTTATTCTTATGCTGTGCAGTGCATTCTCTGATGGTTGCTTCTTCCATTCAGTATCCCATGGTGTGGTGGAATGGACTACTAAAGTGATTCACTTGTATATTCTTTCCTAATCAACCTATTTTGCAACACCATAAAGATGGTGATGGGCAGTCTTTTGTCTGCCATCTGTAGTCCAGTAATGCTGAAATAGAAAATTCCATGAAAATTAGCCATTAATGAGCCAGAAAGTGTAACCATTGCACATATGATTTACTAAGCTATACTTCATCTAGGTTAAACCAACGTTGAATACTTAACTGAAGTGAAACTCGTGGTGCAGTGCCAACCTGTATATGGTAGCTCTGGGGAGGATATCAGTTTAGGGCATTGTGGCTCGGCAGAGGTAGTAAAGGACTTGATGTTGCTAGTAACTTGGGAATTCCAAGATCAAATCCTCTTTATTTTCAATACATTCATACAGTATGTTGAGATGCAAGGATTTCCTAACTGTGTGTCTGTATCTTTCTGTTCTGCTTCTCTTGCCCTCTGCTACCCCTGTCCCCACATCCCTACTCCACTGGCTTATCCACTTGCAGAACTTTCGCACCACAAGAATCGACCTGACAAGTCACCGAAACAGCACTTAGACGAATTAGTGACTGTGTGCAAGGTTGAGCGAACACCATCACTAAGGCCGGAGCGGTCAGTCATCCCTCCTTCAGGGCACGACCGGAACTTCAGCAAGAAGCGGCTGCGGGAGAACTCGGTGGAGAGGAGTGAAGGTAGGCAGCCTCTAGGGTCTCAAGCTTCCCATCGTCTACATCTCCCAGGCCTACCACACTCTGGACTGGAGATTCCAGAGCCTTGCTTTATAACATCCCATCCAGCAGAGTGGGAACAGTTCCCTGCATGCGTCCCTTGTATTTTACTACGGCGGGAGGACTGCAGTTCATTTAACTGCAGTGCATTTCTGCTTTTAAAGTGTATTGATGCTCTGTAATGGGACCAAACTGTGGCGGTCCTTTCCACTTCTCTGTTTGTTTGACCCGCTCAGTTAAACAGAAGGGGACATGTCACTGTAGCTTTTGCCACTCCCGAGTCCTACAGTTTTTTGTTAATGCATCCGGTAGCCTTTCGAATGGCGTTATGGAGAATACTGGAGCAATCAATCCATGCTTCATGGATTCTCTCCTTAACCCTCAAGTTTTCATGCACACACCAAAAAAATAAAAACCTTTCTTTTAAAAACGTGACTATTTATTAATAAGTCATTCCTACATGGTGGAACTTCCATGGAGAACCCATAGACACTCTACTCCATAGGGTAACCTTATTTCATAAACATAGTTATCATAGTACAACAAAACTTTCAAGCCCTGCATTTGTGATTGCCTTTAGTTGTGTGGCCTAAAACTGTTAGTTATCCAGAACATTCCACGTTAAAGGAGTATATTTGTGTTCAGATATTGTGTTGTATTATTGTGCAACCCATTATGTAAAAAATAAACTAGAATATGGCATGTCCTGGGGGTTTAAATTACATTTAGAGGGCATTCATGAACATGGCCTACCTGTGAGTATAAACCATTATTTTCTTGACATTAATCCTGTTGAAGCACTGAATTGAGAAGTATGTTTTGGCATTCCTTGAGGACTTCAGTGTGCTAGATATTTAAGAATGATTTAACCTGCCACTGCCACCACTACATATGTACATGGTCCATTTAGCACATGGCTGATTTGTAGATCTATTTCTGCTTATTATTTGGGTTTGCAGTGTCAAAGCATCACAGCGATGTTGGGACTCAGTGCTTCCTATCAGCCAGTTCTCACACAACATCCCACAGTCCTCTTGTTCGACAGCACTCTACATCCTCCGAAGGTGCCATACAGACGAACACTGGAGTACAAACTGCATACAGTATTTTGGTAAGTTCTCAAACCATGTCATCGGCCTTCTCTGAATGTGAACACTTGGCATAATGTATGTGTTATGGAGCTGTCAATTTTTCAAATTGTGTCCCTCAAACCTGCTGAACCTCGATTCAAGTTACTTGTACCTGGTCATAGGAGAAGCTTGTATTTTCTGGAGTACAGTTTCCATCATGTGACTAGTCCTATTTCAAGTTAGAATATTGCCTGTCAGTCGAATCCTTAACATGATTTTGCAGGTTATGAATCTGTTGCATGCTTTTCATAGTCCTCAATCTAGTGGTTGATCCTCTAACGTGAGATCTTGTCTTTATGTGCAAGTCTGCGGAATGTTGTGTGCATGCCGGATTTATTGACTGGTTGATATCTCTACAACAATTAAACTTGGTTTACTAAACTTTAATTCCACCGTTGATTGGGGCGGATCAGTCGTGGGATCCATGTATGATGTGTACATGCACACAAGGCTGTTAATCGAAGCTCAGCTCAGTTTTCTTTGTTTGCTCATAATGTGGAGAAGCAGAGAAAAGACAGGCAACCTTGAAACCTTCAAGATTGTAGTCTGGATTGGGGGCCTAGTGTTTGTCAAACCCAACTCTTGTGTATTCAGTATCTGGGGACCAAAGGTAAACTTTTATGCTCTGTCTATACTGTAACCAAAGGTTCACATGGATAGAGAGGCACAGGGATGCAGCGGTTTTCTTCCATGTGATCACAAGGTGAGAAAATGCCGGCCTTGCAAATGATGTAAACCCCCGACACTAAACCCAATTGGAAACACACTGGGTAGCTTATGTATGAACACTGGTAGATCTGAGACTTGGTGCAGTTAGAACAACTCAACATGTTGTCGTAAATAGAAGCCAGAATGGTGTCAGAGCCCATTTTGAATCTTAAGAAAAGACTGCTAATTCATTGTGTGCAGATTCTCAGATGGCCTTCGCGCACACTCTCAGCCCAAGGGATTTTGTTTTTGTATTCTGTGGCTCCCTATTGGCTGTCCGCCTCTATTTTGTCAGGATTTGGGTGTTCCCTCCCTAACCAACTCCGCCTCATCCTCCCGTGAAGCCTCCTCCTGGATTGCCTCCTTCCTAGAATGGAGAATAATGAAAGTATTCTCGGACCATTTCTGTGCGGCACCCAACCTCCTCACCAGTGCAGTTCCCCAATGGTCCTGCATCTCGCCAACCCTTTACAATATATTCACAAAGCCAGTTTTCAACTTCGGACTCTTCCCGGAATAACCTACACAAAGTATGCGCAAGATACACAAATCCTCCTCCCCCTCACTGGGTCGTACACAGAAGATCCAGCGACTCTAAGCTCTACTTATGCCACTATCCAAGCCTGGATGGCAACACATGGTCTCGGTCTTAATGATGAGAAAACTGAACCTCTCATGAATGGACACCCAGTCGTGCAAAAGAAAAATTGTACACTATACTCCGCCTTCGAGATTGATGGCATTCCGATACCAGTCTCTCCAGCTGTTAAAACGCTTGGGGTCTACCTTAATGCCACCCTGTACCTTACTTGTCAAGTAGACGCGATGTCCTCCTCAGCAGCCTACTCAACAAAACTTTGAAATGCTTCCAGAACCTTTCTCACGACAGACAAGCTGCCTTACAATTGCCTGTGCAGTGGTGGGTGCTCGGTTGGACTACTGTAGTGCACTACTCGCAAGAACCACGTCCCACGACATAAAAAAACTCCAGACTATTCAAAATGATGCCCTGCATGCTGCTCTGAACATTCCCTGGTTGGAACACACATCTGTGGCACGAAGAGCGGTACACAGCGTTGGGTAAGATTTTCATAGGCATGATAAATGTTCCTGACCTGTGTCAACCCCAGACATTTTTGATTTTACTGGTGGATTATTGTTCCTTATACCTCTGTGAGTGGGCACCTTTTCCCACACTCACGAAATCTTTTACTCGTTCTATGGGTGTAATTTTTTAGTCTCTCCATAGTGTCTTTTAAAAGTTATCCTCTTTGACAACTTTTTGGCAATAAATGCCTATTGTTGCTGGGTTGCCCTAGGGGCTCCCTTTTTAACTTTCTCTGGCTAACTTTGTGAGAACTACCGTTCCCAAGGGTAGAAAGGTTTTTTGATCCCTTTTACATTTTATTTCGTGAAACTAGCACACCCCACCTAATGTGGAGTGCTCGGAAGATGCAATGTGGGATTTTTATCTTTGGTGGGAGTCCTGTGGACTCCATGCCCAGTCTCCATAGTGTCTGTGACAGCAGGTAGCGAGGGAAGAGTCCAAAACTCAGCAGCCCTTTGTCTTCCAGCCTGAGTGCGAGATTGCAGTTCAAACTGGAAGGCTGGCTGTTCTGAAAGGATTGCCAACCCCTCAAGTTTGAGTGTTGCAAGGCTGTTTGATTGGCTGGGTCCCTGCATAAAAGTCTGAACCTGGAAGCTGAAGAGGTAGTCAACCACTGGAACCAAAGAGGAAGATGAAGAATGTGTGGCTGAAACGATTTCCAGCTACCTGAGAGCCTGCTGTGCAACCAGAGCCTCCTGTAGCCCTTCCTTCCAATCGACCTGGCCTGTGCTCCAAGCAGGTTCATGCCTCACCCAGGACCGGGCTTCTAAGTCCTTTGAGGTCGCCTCCCCCACGGGAGCCCAAGACCAGGCCAAGCCCCGCAAGTCTGGGGTTGCTGCGCAAGCGGGTCTCGCGATGGACATGGCGCGATCAACATCACCATCCTCCTCAATGGCCAGCCAGCAATTGAGCTCCTCCTCAAAGAGAAGATCATCCAAGCTGGCTAAACTGCGGGAGAAGCCTGAGAAGCGAGGGACAGAGGAGAAGACAGCCGAGCTGCCCAAGAAAGCCCATCGGCTCAGGAGAAGTCTTTGTCGACGATAGAGCTGGTGGCAGCTGCTATCACAAAGGCAAAAAGGGCTGAATCCGTAAAGGTGGCCCCCAACGGCGCAGGAGGGGTCCCTGCCTCCGAGGTGGGACACTGCTGCAGTGACTTTGGCGAAGTGTGCTGGCCTGCTGGAGAAGAGGATGCCGTGTCTGAGCCCAGCTCCGAGACCTCAGGGTAGAAAAAATGGGGTGGGGGCAATGAGACCTCGGCCCTGCCCCAGGCCGTGTCCGATGTCATGGAAGTTTCATCCACGGACGGCGGCGGCATGGGGCCTAGTGTTCTGATCATGCCAGCTCATCCGAGGGATGCATCTTCGTAGCTCCAGAAGAGGATACCGCAGGGCCCTGTTCCTACGGCTCCCCAGACCGTCGTCTGGCAAAGAGGAAGCGTCATCCGACGTCCCCGTTTCAGCCCCCAAATGAGCATTGAGCCACAGTCCCCCCAGTGGACACAGGGACGGATAGAGCCACAGCGGAAATGGGTGACTAAATCGTTGCAGCGGGCGGTGGGTCTTGGCAGCCGAAGTGGGATCTTTCCATGGTCGCCAGAGCCTCCGAGCTTTTCCAGCTTGTGCCTGAGGAAACCAAGAAGGAGGGTCTCCTGTACCACAGGCGCAAGGCCAAGAGGGAGACTATCATGGCGGTGCCCCTTCTGGACGACGTGTGGGAGGAGGGCCTGGCCCTCTTGAATGCTTTCACGGCTCTGGCAAAAAGGATAGGCTGGAGAAGTACTGGGTCCCGAAATCCACACCCAAGTGCCTAGGTTGCAACCATCGCCGGATTCAGTGATTCCGCGGCCGCAAGGTCACTGTCAGTGAACCTGTCCTAGTCTTCAGACCCTCCGGACAGCGAGGGGAAGAAGAGGGACGCCATGGGAATGAAGGTAATTTACACTGCGCCGTCCACCATCAAAGCGGCCAACACACTGCCGATCCTAGCCAGGTATGACTGAGAGCTGTGGTACAAGCTAGGTCTGATTCTGGAGTTCCTCCCCGACAAGAGGATGGAGGCGATGGCTCTCTTCCAGGAGGGAGAGCTAGTGTCGGATGTTGATGGACATTGCCAACACTGCTTTCCGTCAGATGGGGAACGGTATCTGCCTTCGTCAAGGCTGGTTGAAGGCCACGAATATCCACCAGGAGGTCCAGGCGAGGGTACTGGACATGCCTTTCAACGGAGATAACCTATTTGGGAATGTTGAGTCCCTACAGGCTTTCAAGGCGGATATGGAGACGGCATGTTCCCTGGGTACACTCCAGCAGCACTGTTCTTCATTTCGCTCCTCCCAGGGGGAAGTCGAGAAGGTCATCAAAAGGTATTTCCTCGTCGCACTGTCAGCCCTCCAGGTCCATGTTGGGGAGAATTCTCATTTCTGTGCTAATTCCCTTCAAGTTTAGAGACCCCCACTGAGTGGGACCTTTCTCATGTGTTTTGACCTGTTTTGGATTGTGTTTTCACAGTTTTCGGAGTCTGACAAACACCATGGGTATCTACTTTTTGTATGGTGAGACACAGCACCTTCTAGATTTCTCGCAAGCTTTGAATACCTTTTCTTGGGTGAACTACTGTTCCCCAGATTAGTAAAGTGAAATTGGCTTTACTTGCCTTTTCCCTTTGTAGGTCCAGCACACCCCCATTTTATGTTGATTGCTGGGGGGGGGGGTTTACATAGTAGCCCCTTCTCGTTCATTTTCATGTAACATTTTTGTTACCCTCACTGCGTTAGATGGCTGGTGGCAGTGGTTTAATTTTTCCTACCATTGTGTTTTTCTACCGCAGGCTGAACCCTCAGCTGCAGTACAACACCCATGGGTGACAATTTTATCAAAATGGCCCCCAACTACTTTTTTCGCCATTTTCTGGTCTCAGGAACAATGGGTCTGCATCACTGCAGTAAGACAGAATCCAACTGGACCAGTCTTCAAACCAGAGGTACCCTTTAGGCTGGGGTACTTACCTCATTGTCTTTTATCTGTGCTCTTCTCAGCTGGGAATTGCATTGGCTCACCCTTTTAGAGTGTATTCCAACTCTCCTTTCACAGGCTTAACAGCTTTGGACCCTACAAATGATTTGTCTACAAACTATCTAACTTTGTGCAAGACTTAGATTTAAGAAGTGCCTCAGATCCATAGACTGTACCAATTGACTTTGGCTGTCCTGGCTCCCTGAAGACTCTTCTAGTCATTTATATTGTCTGTCCCTCATAGGTGGTAGCGTGTTGTGAACTGTTATTGCTTGGAAAGGCTTTTAAAATATATTTACATTGTTACACAAATTGCCTTTTTAAAGAACGCTTATTTAAAAATTGGTGGTAATTAAATAAATAATTTATAACAGAAACCTTAAGTGTGTTACTTGGCTACTTGTATTTACAGATTTCATTTGTACAACTCTAGAGCTCAATTTTACCCCTCTTGAGATGGGCCTGGCTGCTCAGTCACACTACCAACGTTTGTAGTACAGACCTATACCAAAAGGGGGGTTACCTAATACCAAGCAAATGTGTTGTGTAGTCCCACACAGTGTGACTGCATCAATTCTTATCGAACAGTCCACGATTCAAGAAGCCTACAGATGCCGTTCCCAGGCCTACGGTGAAGGAGGCCTGTGCCGCTGTCACCCACTAGGCAGGACGCTGGTGCGGAGCAGGCCTGAAATTGCCAGGACTTCGGGTACCCCACCCGTGCACCGTGGTGGGGGGCTGGCTTACTGGATTTGTCAGCGAGTGGGAAAAGATCACCATCGACTGATGGGTGCTGGATGCTCCCGCCCAAGGACATGGCCTGGAGTTTCAGCATAGGTGCCCGCGGATCCCTCCGGTGGCCCCCCCCCCCCACCCCCCCAACTACTCCGGAGTCTATGCCAGATAGTTTTTAGTTAAAAAGACCATCGGGGCCTGGAGGCCCATTCTATATTTGGGATGTCTGAACAAGTACCTCGAGTCCCAGAAGTTCAGGATGGTCGCATTACAGCACATGCTCGTCCAACTTGAAAAACGAGACTTCTTGACGTTGCTGGACCTGGAGGACGCCTACTTCCATGTCTCCATTCACAAGAAACATCCAAACTTTCTATGCTTTGTTGTTGACCCCCAGGGTGTTCATGAAATGCCTGGCACCAGTGGCGGCACGTCTACGGGGGATACACGTGTACCTGTACCTTCGATGACTGGCTCATCCGGGCATGCTCGCGAGAAGTCCCGCCCGACACCCTCGCAGAACAAGCTGTTCCTAGGAGCCAGACTCAATGCGGTTTCCTGCCTGGTAGAAATGTGCTAATTCCCTCCACCTTAGAGACCCCCAGCAACTTTGCTGGATTTTGAGGACTTGATGTTTTAACCTGGAGGGAGTGAGACACTTTTTTCCCACACTCTCCTGTATTTTAATGTGATTTCTGAGCTTTGTGTTCCTTTTGGTTAATGAGCTTGACAAACTCCATAGGCATCATCTGTTACAATGTCTCCAGACGGCACCTTCAGTGCAGTGGCACAGGGGAAGTCTTTCAGCTTTCCAAAAGATTTAGATACCTTCTCTAAGATAAACTACGGTGTCCCAGAGCAGTAAAGTGAAATTGACTTTACTAACATTGTAACTTTCTAGACCCAGCACACACTATCTGACAATAGGGTGCTGGAGGGGTTACCTAGTATCCCCTTAGTCTAGCTTCTCATGTAACATTTTTTGTGTTACCCTTTCCTCACTGAATGACTGGTGGTAGTGGTTTAATTTTAACTACCGTGGTGTGCATTTACCATGGCCTGCTTTCGCAGCTGCAGTGTCAAAATTGGCCCGGTCTTTTTTTGCCATTTCTTTGTGGAAAGTTCCTTCTTGAGATTTACTCTGCGCGCCAAACCAGGTCTGGTCCCTTTGTCCGCTTTGCCTTTGGCGGAATGCACGAGTGAAGCCTGCCTCTGGCGCCCGAGTGTCTGGGGTGGGCAATAAGTGAGGGAGGTGTCCGAAACTCCCTGTCAGAGATGCTCAGGTCCTAGGCGCAGGAGCGACGCTGTACCAACCACCCCCTCAATGGTTTTAGTGCCTGCAAGACAGAGCTTACACAGGCCTCTTTAACCAGAGCGGGGAAGGAGGGTTAGGGTCTCGATGATTGGATAGGTAGAGGGAGTTATAGGGATACCGGATAGAGGGTTGGGAAGGAGTTATGGATAGGACTGGGGATTTTAGGGTAAACGATGTCTGCACACTTTCCTCAAACTGGCTGATGGAACTGCCGTAGCACCTCTACATGTAAAGGTGCTGCCACCCTCACCAGATCCCTGAACAGAGATGAAGGTGCTCCCTGAGCCTTACAGCAACATACTCTAATTAGCAACAAACAATTGTTGACATTAGTCCTTTTACATTTTCATGAACACAGTCACATGCACTAGCACACTTAGCTTTGCTTTGGTCTTTAAAGTCCTGTCCTGCAAGGCTGTCAAGTCCTGTGCCACGTCCTTGCAGTCCGAGATTCAGGTTCGAGTCGGATTCAAACTAAAAGAAAACAGAGGACAAGCATTAGCGTTTGTCTTTCGTTCTGCTGAACACACACTCTCTCTCAATCACTCTCAACACGCATTCAGCGTTCGTAAAATAAACAATCCAGGAATCTAGGAGTGCGCTGCCGCACGTGGCTTTATCAAGCCCCAATGGAACTTTCTGCCCCGAACACGGTCTTCCCTCAGACCGGGTGTCGGAACGCGGCCTTTCCTCAGACCGGGTTCCCCAAGCTAGTGCTTCTTTATCTCACGCGCCCTTCCGGTGCTTTTCCCAAAGATTAATGCACCCAAAACATGCTCAGTTAGCAACACAACTTTCCCGTGAAATCCGCCCACTTAGCTTTTGCGTGGTGCGCAGGGGCTCAGAAAGGGGTCGGGATATGCCCCCTGCGCTTTCCCTAAGATCCCAAACTCTCCCTGGGATGAGCGGCACTTATCTTGTGTCTGCGAGGGGCCGGATCGTGGTTCCTGTGGGCGTTGGCCCCTCGCGTATGGATTCCGGGGAGCTGCTGGGCTCACGTCCTCTCTCCTCGGCGTCTCGAGCACAAGCCCCGTGCCTTGGAGCTTGCGCATGCGCATTCGCCGCGCGCCACACCCAGCGCGGCTTCCTATTGGCTCGCGGGCCCGCGAAGCCTGCTGGGAATTGTAGTTCCGGCGGGCTGAATACTGGATCAGTCTGCAGAAAGGGCACAACAGCCCTTTAAAGTATGGAAACCCTTTGGGTCCGGGTTTCTTCATGGTCCCTGGCCCCACAGTCCCAATAGTACCGGGCCCTGGGCCAGTCTTACCCCTGACACTCCCTGTGCTTAGTCTCCTAGGAGACCCAAATGCACTCTGTAATGTTTGGCCGGCTGACTGTCCGGCAAGGACAGTCTCCCTGCTGGGTGAGTGACAGCTAGGCTGGAATGAATGGGAGAGAACAGAATTAAAGGCAAGACTTTTGGCTTGGAAGGCAGAGTCGACCACTGGACGAAGGAACCGAAGAAGAACTTGAAGAGGATGCCTGGTGCAATTCCTGGACCGTTGGTTTGCCCTGTGAAGCCCTGCTGCTGTGCCCCTGCAAGGACGACTTCTCCCCTTGAGTTGGTGGGACCAATCATCTCCAAAGTAGGCCACCTGGACATACTCTCGGAGCTGGTTGCTTTTCCAGAGTTGCGGCTGGAAACTGAATAGCCGGGGAGAGGAATACCAGATTGTGAGAGTTGCTTTTAAGTTGGCCTAGAGCTCCAGGAAGATCCTGCGGACTCCCAGGAAGCAGGACTGACCGAGTCTGAGACCCCTCAACAGAGTGCGGGACCCCAGAAGCAAGGAAAATCCATCTCGACAGCCAGGAACTGCAGTGTTGATATTTGCGGTAGTCGCGAGGAGCTGAAACACTGAAGTGCCGCTTGTTGGAAAGATTGCCGTTTGCGAGCGGTGACCAGCCCATTGCAGTGCAGGAGTCTCTAGAAGTCCTCCCTCTTGTCCCCACTACTGAGACCCAGGAACAGTGAGATCTGCAGAGCTGCTCAGGAACAGAAGGCACTTGCTGCACTTTTCGTCAATACAAAGGTACTGTAACAGTCTGAGAGAACTTACCTCTTGTTGTAGAATTGCTTGCAGCTTCTACTACTCTCAATTCTAAACGGCTTGTGGCCCTACATAGATTATACTTTCCTTCTAAGACTTCTAAAACATTGTGCGAAGACTTTTCCTACTTTCCTACCAGAAGTGCTTCAGCCCATATAAGACTTTTTTAGCCGTTAACTTTGGCTTAACCTGTTATTCTGAATGACTCTGCATAGAGGATCCAAAAGTATTTGCCTGCTTAAGAATATTTGTGGTCTCTTGTTTGTTCTAATAACCTTTTCCTTTAGTATTTTACTGAAGTGTATTTGAGTGTTACTTTTATATTGCTCTCTTCTGAAGAAGGCTTACTCTGACTGATAAATTAATAATTGTTTATTCAAGAAACCTTGTGTGTGAGTGTTTATTTGAATACTTGTCAATGTCTTTTCGTCGCACCCTGATGCTTGCGAGCTTCGGCGTGTAATAAATACATTTTAAAAAAAATGTGAATCTCTGTCTAACTCCCCTAGAGCTCACATTGACCCTTCTTAAGATAAGCCTGGCTGTTCAACACGCTACCAAAACTGTGTAGTGCAAGCTTATACCAAAGTTGGGTTTCCTATCACCTGTAGTCGGGGTTGTTGTGGTGTTCCCAAAGGGTACTGCATACAATCTTGCCTAACCGCATCGCCCTCAGAGGACAGAGTAGCGACCATTCCGGGGTAAGTGCAATAACTTTTGTCAATGAAGACGGCCACGTTGCGGACCATCAAGACGCTGCTCGGCACGACCTTTTCAGGAGTTCCTGGACGCTTGTTGGATACAGGTGTTATCCCGCTCGACGGGCACTACCGCCGGGCATAGGGTGGTGTGTCGTTCACTCCGACATTGCCCGAGGCAAAAGGTTTCAGCACCCCCGGCCCCCTCACACCAGGAGATGATCACCACAGACGCTTCCCTGGAAGGCTGGGGAGCCCACACCAGACATCTGCACACCAGAGGACTGTGGCTGCCAGAGTAGAAGGATCTCCATACAAATATCCTGGAGCTACGGGCAGTGTTCTGGGCCCTCAAGTCATTCCTTCCGTCTCTGAAGGGCAAGGTGGTGAGTATCTTCACAGACAACACCACTTCATGTTCTACATCAGGAATCGTGGGGGTGGGGCGATCCTGAGTGCCCTCCAAAGAGGCGCAGCAATTCTGGCACTGGGCAGTTGAACTGGGGATGTTCCTCTCTCCTCTTCACCTGGCAGCAGTCAAGAACACCATCCCAGACTCCCTTGGCAGGACCAGGTGGACCGCCTCTTCGTCAAATGGGGCAGGCCCCAGATAGATCTGTTTGCGGCGGCAAACTCCATATGCCAGAGGTTTGTCAGCAGATTCCACCAGCCGCAGGAAGACAAGAGGACTCTGTCTCTAAATCTGACATTTCAAAATGATTGTCAAATGCATCCAGAATTTCCTATTCTCTATCCAAGAAAACATTACCATTGACGCCCAGAGCACACGCAACTCAAGGTGCCGGGGCTACTCTAGCTTTCATTGCAAATGTACCATTAGATGCTATTTGCAAAGCAGCTACTTGGAATTCAATTTGCACATGCACACAACATTACTGCTTAGATACACATACAAGAGGTGATTCACAAGTGGGACAGGCAGTGTTAAGACACCTTTTTTCTGCTGTACCTTCTCCAGGTACTGCTTGCTAGTCTATGAAAAGCATGTGATTCGAAGCAGATCCACCAGCCTCCGAAGACAAATATTACATACCTGTAGTCCTCTTTCTGATGCTTGTATCTGCTTAGATTCACATGTGCCCACCGTTCCTTCCTCGCTTGGAGTGGAAGACGCGTACACAATTTACACCTTTCTCCGATCTGGCTGCCCTTAAACACAAGCGTAGGGCAGCTAAGTGGAAATGGAATCCGTCGGGCAAACTATCTGACAAACTTGCCTGCTGCCCCCTTCAAAAGCAATGTAGACTCTGCATCTGCTCCAAGAAAAGAGTCTTTATTCAAGCCTGCATCTCCACGGCACCAAGCAACACGGCTGAACTTTTCAAGTCTGCAAGGAACTGGCCAATCCTGCAGCAGCCTCTTATGTTGCACCCACCCAGGACTTCTGCTTGGCCCTGGCTGCACACTTCATCATAAAAACCGAAGACATCCTTGACTCCCTCTTCCACAGCACACAACACAAGAGCCTCCCTTACGCCCTCTTCCCCTCACCCGTCACACCCGACGAGGTCACCAGACAAGTCCGGTCTATGAAGGCTTCATCCAAATAGGTGGACCCCTGCCCCTCCAAAACCATTAAGGACAATATTGACTCCCTCGACCCAGCTTTGGCTGATCTCTGCAATCTCTCCTTTTCCACTGAATTATTCTCAACTGCTCTTAAACACTTCTTTGTGCATCCTCTGCTGAAGAAACCCTCTGCCGGCCCCTCCATTCAGGCAAACTACCACCATCACTCCCTTCCCGGGCAAACTCCTGGAGAACTTGGCTATCTCTCAGCTGACCCTCCACACTGAATATATTGGTTGCTTCTACGACATCAGTCCGGCTTTAGAGCTTCCAGGGGCACCGAAACTGCTAGTTTGAAGACCTGCTCTCAAACCTTGACACTAACACTCCCTCTGTCCTCATTCTGCTTGACCTCTCCTCTGCCTTTGACACGGTTAGATACAATATCCTGATCGCACGTCTCTTGACACCCTTGGAATCACAGGTCAGGCTATGGCATGGTTAACCTCCTTTCTGTCAGACCACCCATCCCATGTGGAACTCAGAACCTTTCTCTTGACTATCACTCTCTCAACCTGTGTTGTTCCCCGGGGATCTAACCTATCCCCCTGGTTCTTGAACGTCTATATGGCTGCCTTGGCACGTGTGATTGCCACTTTCACCTTAGTGTTATGCGGATGACACACAATTATCCTTCGGGCTACCCTCAGCCGCTGCCTCCTTGTCGCTCATATCTGACTGTCCGCTATTCAGTCATGGTGTGCTGTAAACGACCTCTGCCTCAACGGCAGTAAAGACTGTGATTGTTCGCATTGGGACCACTGCTCGCGCTTTCCCACTCACTCTGGCTGGCCTCCCTTGGCCCTGTGCCCGCACCTTCCACTCCCTAAACCCCCACCCTCCCCCGCGAGGCTTAAAACCTTGGTGTCACCTTCGACTCCACCCTCTCCTTCGCTCACATTTCGGACACCTCTAAAATGTCTTATCAGCTACACCTCCTCAGAGGTACTCTACCTTTTTTCACTTACCCCCAACGGCTCTGTTTCCAGAGCCCTGGTTCTCTCTAGACTGGACTACTGCAACAGCCTCTTCCTCAACCTCCCTGCTTCTGCTCTGCGCCCTCTGCAATTCATTCAGAACAGAACTGCGAGACTTATACTTGGCCTCAAGCCTAGGGACTCCTATTCTCCGGCACTGAAATCCCTTCACTGGCTCCCCATGACTGTAATGTTCAAGTTCAATACCCTCTGCATTGTCCACAAGGCTTTCTGGGGCCTGGGACCTACCTACCTACCTGCAACGTTGCATCCCTAAATACTGTCACTCACGAGCCCTCTGCTTATTTACCTCCAACCTTCTGCATGTGAGCCGGTTCTCCAAGCAGAAATTTAGAGGGAGATAAGTTCCAGAGACTTCTCAAGACACTCCTCTTCTCCTCTCCCTTCTCTCACTCTCTTCCCTGCTAACCTAGCTCTCTGCTCTTTCCCTCCCTTCCTCTTCTGCCTTACAGCTTGCTGACTGGTGGACCTAGAGTCTTGCAGGTCCTGGGCACTCCCGCCAGTCCTCAGTCGCACTTGCCTTGGGGCCCTTCACCCCACCCACCCTCACTGCATTTAAGAAATAACACTAGAGTGTGATCTCTCTGCACTTACCCCTTTTCTGCGTCGACAGGAACGGGTCGAATTAAGGAGCGCTCCGAGGTTTTGGCTTCGGCCATGTAATTCCACAAGTGGATACTTCTTTTTTGTCTTATCATACAGGTACTGGGTCCTCGGACGTCACGCTCCTCCGGGGTGCATGTCAACTTCCACAGGGTTCAGCAGGTGTCCATCCTGCAACGGGCTCTTCCCAACTTCAGACCCCCACGCCCTCTGGATGCGTTGCCAACCGTGGGCTGGGCCAAGACAAGCTTGTACAGCGTGCGATGCTCGGTCATCGTGGTCTCTGACGAACAGACTAGTCAGGTGGAGGGAGCTCTTCCAGAAGTCGCCTCAAGTACTTTGTGAAACATCGATCCAGGCCCATGTAGGACCTCTATTTTCCATCTCACCCCGCAAGGGAGACTCCTTCCCAAGGACTCACCCATGTGGGTGGGACCGCTCCGGTCCTCGTACCATCACGCGCACCGAGGCTGCTTCAGCTACCGCCTACAGGCGAGGGATCCTCTGATCCTCCCGGTGACAGTGTTCAGGGATCAGAAGGTTCTTGTACCCGGTCTCCACCCTTGTACCGGCATTCTGTCCCAGGGGCCGCCTAAACACAGCTCTTCCGGCCCCGGGCCGAGGGTGTCACACCTACCGGGTCTAGGCCTGAGGAGCAGGGCAGGCCTCTCGAGTCTTGGAGGAGGCTGGGCCCAGCGAGCCGAGCAACACGACACAGACACGTGGCGGGCAGCTTGACAAAATGGTCGCCGTGCCAGACATCAGCACCCGTCCGATGCCATTCCCGGAGTTCGGCGAGGAACGAGTGTCAAGGTGGGACTGGCCTCAACCAGGTACGTGGTCTACAGCCTATCCTTCATTTGCGCAGGGCAGGTTCCAGCTGCATCATATGCAACCAAGCCTCCGGCCTGTGAAGCCAGGTCTTTGATAGATTCCTTGGGCTCATGAAGTCCCTTCAGATGGGGGTTATCCTCAGGGATGTCATCGGGTGCTCCCTCCAATGCTTCCAGCACCTCAGGTGGCTCCTCCAGCCCCCCAGCCGATTCCTCAGGCGGTTCCGTACCAGCCTCCTCCACAGCCTCTGGCTCTGGTCCCGGTACCCCAGCTGCCGGGTCCCGCTACTCCCCCACCAACGCAGTACCCTCTGGACACTGATGAGGAGGAGGACCCTGACATGCCCTCATCAGCCAAGGCCTTCCACGAACGTCTGGCAGGGCTGGTGGAGTACCTGGGCCAGCCTCAACCCGAGGGCGAGCAACCTACAGAGGGGGTCCTCGCTGAAGTCCTCACGCGTCACCCCTCTGGCGAAACGGGAATTCCACTGCAGACTGATGTAGTGTCCCTGGCCAAAAAGGGTTGGCTCAAGCCCCACTCTGTTCAGCCGGTCAATCGACGCCTGGATGTGAAGTACAGGCAGCTGAAGGCGGATACACTCTTGCTATCGGCCCATCCTCAGCCACACTCCTCAGTGATCGCTGCGGCATCACTATATTCCAAGCCTCAGTCGTCCTCAGCTTCCTCCTCTGCGACGCAGCTAGGCAAGGAGATGATCTTGGAGGCTTACCGGAAGAAGCTGTATTCCACCGCATCCTTTCATCTTCGTCAGGCCAACGCCATGCTGTTAGGGAGAATTCTCATAAATGTGCCAATTCCTCCCACCTTAGAGCCCTCCAGCTCTTTTTCTAAACTTTGGGACTTTGAACTTTTTAATTATGTTTGTTTTCTGTGTTTATTTCCTTTGGTTATGGAGTCTAAACAACTCCATAGGCGGCATCTTTTCATTTGTGTCTCACAGCACCCTCCGTGCAGTGGCACAGGGAATTCTTTCAGGCTTTCCCAAGGTTTAAATACCTTCTCTGGTATAAACTACTGTTTCCCAGAGTAAGTAAAGTGAAATTGACTTTACTAGTATTTAAATTCCTAGACCCAGCACACCCTATCTTACAATAGTGCTGGAGGGGTTACTTCGTATCCCCCATGTCTAGATACTCATGTAGCAGTCAAATGCTACCTTTTCCTCTCAGAATGGCTGGTGGCAGTGGTTTTATAACATACTACCATGATTTTTCCCGACCGCATACTATTTGTAGCTCCGGTAACTTTAAATCGCAGGAGTCATGTTTTTCAAGATGGTGTTTGAGCCCTCTTTTGTTTAAACAGGTCCCAGTCTTTTTTCGCCATTTCATTGCGGAAAGGTCCTTCTAAAGTTTATCTCTGCGTGCCAAACCATGTTTGGTCCCTTTGTTAATTCGCCTTTGGCGGCCTCAGGGCTGAAGACCGCCTCTGGTCCCCGAGTGTCTGGGTTGAGCAGGAAGAGAGGGAGGTGCCCGAAACTCCCCGTGTTTAATCTCCAGGGAGACCCAAATGCACTCTGTGGTGATTGGCTGGCTGACTGTCCGGCAAGGACAGACATCCAGCCTGCTGGGTGAGTGACAGCTAGGCTGGAATGAATGGGAGAGAACTGAATAAAATGGACCAAAAGAACCAAAGAAATGCTTGAAGAGGGCATCTGCTGCAGCTCGTGGACCGTTAGTTTGTTCGGTGAAGCCCTGCTGCAGGTTCCGAATCGCGAAATAACCCTCGACGGAGAAGCCCTACTAAGGCCTTTGAGTTGGTGGGACCAATCAACTCAACAGTAAGCCACCTGGACACCTATCTCGCAGCTGGTTGCATTTTCCTCAGAGTGTTGTAGGTAACCGTATAACCAAGGAGAGGGACACCAACTTGTGTGCTTTAAGTGCATCCACCGGAATGGAAGTTTGCCAGTTGCAAGCTTTTGACTGTTCAAGTGCAGTACAGGAGTCCCCCAATGTCCTCCCTCCTGTCCCCACGACTGAGGTCCAGGAACAGCAAGATCTACAGGAACAGAAGTCATCAGCTGCCTCTTTTTCTTCATTTGTAAATTACTGTAAAATAAGACTGAGAGTACATACCTCACGGTGAAAGTGCTTGAAACTTTTGCAACTCACAGGCCTAATCAG
The DNA here is from genome assembly GCF_040938575.1 of Ambystoma mexicanum. Classification (NCBI taxonomy): domain Eukaryota; kingdom Metazoa; phylum Chordata; class Amphibia; order Caudata; family Ambystomatidae; genus Ambystoma; species Ambystoma mexicanum. Next base: position 474,774,120 of record NC_090938.1, read on the forward strand.
CTTGTGACCCAACATATGATTCTTCTTGCTACAAACTACTCCTAAGAACTAGTGCAGAGACTTTTCCATCTCCTATCCAAGACTTTAGCCCATTGACTTTGGCCTAGCCTATTGAATTGAACTGACTCTTCTGGTGAACTCAAAATATCTACACAGTCTAAAAATAATTGTAACCTTTTATGTTGTAATTACCTTTGCCTTTTACTCCTCTTGAAAAAGTATTCTGAATGCTAACAGTAAGATATTCATGTCCCCAGCACCCTTGTTAGTAAAGTTAACTGTGATTGTAGGTTGTCTGTGGGCCATCCCAAAAGGGTCTTATCTGATTCAGAAACTTAGAGTGTACAGTATTGAAGCATATTTGTGTGTAATTATAGGATTGCCTCTTTCTAGTGAATACTTTATAATTGAATGGTTAATAAATGAATAAGTACTTGACCGAGAAAACTTGAGTGTACGTTTATTTGAACACCTGTGATTGTAGACCTGTTATCATTACTGCTCACATTTCCCCTCTGGAGATAAGCCTGGCTGCTCAACACGCTACCAAAACTGTGAAGTACAGACTTATACCAAAGGTTGGTTTGCTTACTTATACCTGTAGTCATAGTTGCTTGTAGTGTTTCCAGAGGGTACTGCATTCAGACTTTGCCTAACACATGCTGGCTGCCACCAGCCAGAGGTTATGATGGGAAATTGCAGCCTTCCTCCCAGAACTCCCTACGCAGAGCCAATCTCGTTTCAATGTGGGAATGGCTGAGGCCAAGCTGTTGGCGCAGGACCTAATGGAGTCCACCATGGCCCATATTGACACCTTTGGCTGTGCCATTTGTATCGCTACTGACATGAGAAGGACAACCTGGCTCCGTACAACGAAATGCAACCTGGACGTCTAGGAACGCATCTTAGATCTTCAGTTCGAAGTGGGTGACCTCTTCCACTCCACAACAGACGAGGAGCTGGACAAAAAGAAAAACGGCTCACAAACGGCCAAGTCTTTATCCATCTTGACAAAGACCACGCCCAAATCACACACCCAGTCACAGCAGCACTCCGACAAAGGGCCTACGTATGGAGGGTTCCGCGGCTCCCAGGAACTGAGGTGCAGGCAGCCGGACCACTCGCCGACTTCAAATCGGCGCAAGCAACTAAAAGGGGAGTGGAGTAAGGGCTTTTTCCAGTCCCCCTCCTCTGCAATAGCCTCTCAGGGAAAGAAGGCATGACGCACCCCTTCGGGTCCGTGTGTCTACAGTGGGGGGGCAGGCTTGCTCTCAATGCACATTTCTGGTGCCAGAATTTCGCAGACCACTGGATCCTCTCTGTAGTATCCACAGGGCAGCCTACCCATCCCAGCCTCTCCTGCCTCCTCCCCTCCACTCCCTTAAATTGGGACAGCAACTCTCCTGGCAGAGATCTGCTCGCTCGTAGAGAGCCAGGCCGTGAAGGAGGTTCCAGCCACCCAGCGAGGCTTGGGCTTTTACTCCAGGATTTTCGCCATTCAGAAAAAGAACCAGGCGGGCCTGAGAGTTGTGCTGGACCTTTCCACCCTCAACATCTCCTTACCTCTACAAAAATTCAAGATGGTTGCGCCAGCTATTATAGCGGAGACATTGTGCAGGGGAGACTGGATGTGCTCCCTGGATCTGAAGGACGCGTACCTACACATCCCGAATTGGCACCCCCATCGTCCTATCCTACAGTCCTTCCCTTTGGCCTCAACTCTGCCCCCAAGGTCTTTACCAGACTTGTGTATACTGTGACTGCCCTGCTCGGAGCGCAGGGCCTCCACTTCTACCTATACCTCGACGACTGGCTTGTCAGGGCTACATCTCCGGAAGCAGTTCACCACTCTTCTCTTGTCCTTATGAACACAAGCTGCACGAGCTGGTCTTTTCGCTCAATCTCAAGAAGTCGCTGCTGCAGCCCACGCAGACAGATGTTCTTGGGCCTCATCTGGGACACGTGCTCCGAGAAGGTTTTTACGTCTGAGGACAAGATCGCGCCCATCAGGAGGACCACAACTCACTTCCTCAGCAGAGAGGTGACCTCGGCCTGGTGGTACCAGCATCTCCTTGGTCTCTTGGCGGCGGTCCTGTTAGCCGTCCCACACACGAGAATGAGGAGGTTTCAGCTGCACTTCGCGGCTTCATGGAACCAGAAGCGGGGCTCTCAATCCGAGATGATCAACGTTCCATCTCTCCTACCTCACATGGTGGTCCAGGGACTGCAACCTACGGACAGGCAAGCCCTTCCGGCCTCCCACCCCACAGGTCACCAGCACTGCAGACTCCTTGCTAGAGGACTGGGGCGCCACCCTGGACAATCTTTTGGTACATGGCACTTGGACTCGACAGGAGCAGGGATACCACATTAATTGGTTGTAGCTGAACGCCATCTGGCTAGCGCTCAGAGCATTCCTTCCACGTCTCGGGGCAAGGTTGTCCTCATTCAGACGAACAACTCGACCTGCATGTACTATGTCAACAAGCAGGGAGGCACCAGATCCCCTCCACTGTGCAGACTGGCAATCCGCATGTGGGAATGGGCCCTGAAAAACGACATCCACCTCACGGCAGTCCACCCTGCGGGGGAATCCAACCTGGAGACGGACAGGCTCAGCAGGTTTGGAGCAGACAATTACGAATAGCAGCTAAACAACCTCGTTATTCAGGAGATCTTCAACAGATGGGGTCTCCCCCAGGTGGATCTTTTTGCAACCTGGCATAATAAGAAGTGCCCTCAGTTCACCTCCTGGCAGGACAGGGCCACGGCTTCCTGGGCAATGCATTTTAGATTCACTGGAACGGCATGACCACGTACGCCTTCCCGCCCACTCCGCTGATTCACAGTGATTTGCAAGATCAAGGAGTCTCGCCATCTCAATATCATTCTAATGGCTCCATGGTGGCCGGCCAGGCCAGGGTTCTCGGAGCTGCTCAGCCTCTCGGAGATGCCTCTGATTCACCTTCCCGACGGGCCCAGCACATCTTCTGGCACAGCAGGGGGCAGGGTCCTCCACCTTGCGCCACAGAAACTAGCCCTAACGCTAAGGCACCTCAGCCTCTCACAGAATAATCTGGAAATCGTACAAGGAGCAAGACTACAAGGGCCCAGTACAAAAGTAAATGGACCAGGTTCTGCCACTGGGCAGGCTCCAAGGACATCGACCCACTGGCATGTACTCTAGATGGTGTGCTCTCCTTCTCGGAGCACCTCACCCACTCTGACGTACAGGTGGACCCCTGCCGCACTTAACTCGCAGCCACCGGGGCTTGCAGGAATTCGGAGGAGGGGGTCTTCTCCTGCAATCAGCTTGTAAAACATTTGACGTGGCTCGCAAGGCTCTACCCGCCCATCAAGAGGCCACACCCCGTTTGGGACCTGAATATAGTCTTGGGCGCCCTGGCGCACAAACCGTTTCATCCAATGGCGTCCGCAGACATCGGGCTGGTCACCATTAAGACGGCCTTACTAGTCGGCCTCACCTCGCAGAGTCAGCGAAATCCAGGCGCTGGTCGCCTCATAACCATTTACTACCTTTCACAAGTACAAAGTCCTGCGGACACACCCAACATTTCTGCCTAAGGTGCCGTCTGCATTCCATTTCAATGAGGAAATAGTCCTGTCTACGTTTTTTTTCCGATCCGAAGGACGAGGCAGAGTTCTGCACTGCCTGGATGTCAGGCGTGCCCTGAAATTTTACCTTGACAGGACCAAAGGCGGCTTCAGCAAATCGGATGCACTGTTTCATTTTCAGTGGTGCAAGACCAGGCTATCAGGCCTCCAAGGCCAGCTGGATAGTCTCAGACATCAAAGAAGCATACTAGGGCCAGCACAAGCCGCTTCTGGCGAACATACACGCCCACGCAGCCAAGGCAACCGCCATCGCATTCCAGCGCCATGTCCCATTGCAAATTATAAGCAGGGCAGACACTTGGGCCACTCCCTCGGCTTTCTGCAAGCATTACTGTTTGGATGCCGGCTCTAGATCGGATGCGGCTTTCGGACAGGTGGTTCTCAGGAACCTATTTGCTTAAGGAGGGTCTCCTCTCCACCCTGGGGCTACATTCAGTTGTAATCGCCCATGCAGTATGGAGGAAAGGGGACGAGGACGTAAGAGTAATTATAAGTTACTCACCGTAGTGGCTAACGTACTCTTATTCCTTAGTCCCCTTTCCTGCATACGTCCCACCATCCTCTCCCCCCCGCACCCTCCCCTCTCCCCTCTCCCCTCTAATAATATTGGTGTCACCATAGTCCCACCCAACTTGAGCGCTTTGAAACACTACAATACACCTGTGTATAGGCGCTTTATAAATAAACAGTACCATTATGTTTACATTCCAGTACTAGTGCATATACTTCATACTCTCTGTCAGGAAAAAAAATAATCGGAGAACCTCAACGTGTGAAGGATCATGGTTCTAGTTCGCGTCACACTTGGAATAGTATTACAAACGCGCCCCGTCGACATCCCTTTTCTATCTTCGTAAACAAGTCATGCAATAATCCGCTCCTACCATTAGATGTCAGCCTATGCAAAGCATGTGAATTTAAGTGGCTCCAATCATCAAAGATGATTACAGGTATGTAGTAATTGTCATATCCTCGCAGGATGCAATGCAGGAATACATTTGATTATCCTCTTCAACGCACTATATTCTACTCAGCCTTATAAAGCGAATACAAAAAGAAATTGTTTTATTATGTTCTTCTATTTTGAGGGTACATTATACAATGATAGTGTCTTTACTATTCCTCTTACTTCCACAAGGCAGAATGGGCAAAATCCCATGACAACTTTTTGGGATAGGGCTGGCAGCTCGTGTAGTCACAAAAGCATTTGCATTGGTAGCGGCACATCTACGTAGGGAAACATTCCCATTTACCCTTATCTGGATTTCTGGCTCATAACAGGGGAAGTCTCATGCAAGCTACCTGTAAAATATTCACAGGGCAGTAGACCTACTTTTCAAGTTTGGTTTCACATAAACAAGGCACAATTAAGCCTGGTGCCAAGATTTCTATTTCAGCACCTTTCCCTCCATATTATCTAAACCCCCAAACTGTTGGCTTTTATTTTTTTCCTGACTTTATACAGTGAATCCACTGGGCTTTTGCTCATATGTTATGGGGAAACTGACTAGTCCCTAAGGCTGTCAGTACTGTGACACTGTTTCCCTTAGTCTTTTGGCTGTTCCTTTTTTTGGTAATGTTTTATCTTTGCACAATGCATCTTACAATACAGTGCAATGGAGGTTCTTTTGTATGACCTTAGACTGCACTCAACAGGATTTTCTGGTTACCCAACGTGCTAAAGGGCAAACTGGTGGCAGCAGTTACATTTTCCCAGTACTGTACTTTTTATTAGCCTTACTGCGTTTGGCTACTAACAGTGGCATGGGTGGGCCAGATCTTGCCATTGGAGGGCGGAGTCTGATCACTCACCTCAATTAAGGATAATGGGTGTCCTGCAGCCATTACAACAGATCAGATGAGCCAAGTATCCTGTGTAGCTGTTAAGACTGAAGGAAGACCCGTGGGTGATCCATGATGACGCTAGCAGCCAACTCTTGCTGAATTCCTGGTGAAGCCCTGTTGAGCTGCTGATCGCAGAACACCCTTGTCGGAGCTGTAACCCTCTGTACTGGTGGGAACTGGTCCCAACGTCTCTTGGTGTCCAACCCAATTTAAGTCTTCGTAAGTGTCCCTGGGCCATCTAGTGAGTTGACCAAGTATGAAACTGGGCTACCGCGATAGGAGCGTTGTTTCTCCCCGTTTAGGCCATAACCTTTGTCCTACAGCGGGCGTCTCTCCCAAATTCCTGCATTCCAACATCCAAGGGACCTGAGATACGAGGCTGACAGCATCCAGAGGTGTGCTGAGAGGAGGCCTGCACCTAATTGAGCTGCATTCTTCAACTGGAGCACTTTGCACCATCATCTGTGGCCAACTGGGGACACACTCGAACCTGCAACTCCTGGTCACCAAGGTCTGGAAAGAAAGGGCTGGAAACACCACCTCTGACAGTCTGAAGATCTGCCAGCAGAAAGCAGAGTATGGCGGCAAATTACAGTTGTACTTAACTGGAACCCAACCCTACCTCCCCATTTAAAGGTTTTCCTAACTTTTGAAACTTTTACATTTGTTTGGCTTTGCCATAGCTTGTTCCTGCAAGCACTCTGAAAGCTAGGGACAGTTTTATTCTCTAGAATAGTCTATTCTAACTTTTGGACCCTGTCCTATCTTTTTTCCGACTTACAAAACTGTTTGGAATTTGTGAACAAGGCCCTATACTATTTAGGGTTGGATTTATAAAGTTAGGACTGTAAATCCTGTGGCCAGTTGGTGCGATCTCAAACCATTTTCCTTTCAGGTGGGGGGGTGTTATTGCATTGTTCTGTAACCACTACAGAGACGGTTTTATGTTGTATAGTATTTTAGTATTACATCAAATAATTACTTGCTGGCAGTTTCATGTGCTTTCTATGCCTCTAAAATGTTTTACTTTTATAACAAACTGTCTTGGTGTAATCCTCCTTGTTTCACTGTGTGGACCCCTGACCCTACTCGCCTCTCTTGAGATTTAGCCTTCGCCTCTCTCCATGCTACCTTTATTGGTTTGGCTAAACTCACAGAAGTTGCTCCCTGTTCACAATAAGGGTCACCACCTAAACATTTGTCCAGGCCAAAGTTTAGAAATCCGTTCTAACACCATTCCAGAACTACGGTTCCTAAGAATAGTGAAATTGACCTTACCTTTCTGCTTTGTAGTCCAGCACACACCGCATCTTATGTGAAGTGCTGAGGGGGGTTACCTAGTAGCCCCTTATCCTACTTTCTCATGTAACATGTTCTGTTACCCTCACTACTTTAAATGGCTGGTGGCAGTGGTTTAATTTTTACTACCAGTGTGCTTCTTTACCGCAGGCTGACACTCGGCTGCAGTGCAGCACCCCACGGGTGTCCATTTTGTCAAAATGGCACCAGTCTTTTTTCGACATTTTCTGATTGTGAGGTCTTTCTTGGCTTTACTCTGTTTGTTGAGACAGGTTTAAGCCCTTTGTGTGTTCTGCCTTTGGCGGGCTTCAGCCTTGAAACCCATCCTGACTCCAGTGTATCTGGAAGAACAGCATCTGAGGGGGGGGGTCCCGTAACTCGCCCGTTGTTTGTCTCCAGGTGTGACTGATCAAAACCAGTCCTGATTGGCTGGCTGGCTGTCCGGTAAGGGCAGCCACCCTGCTGTGTGATGGACAGCCTAGGCTGTGAATGAATGGGAAAACTTTCTTAAAAGGCGAGTGTTTTGGGACTAGAGGCAGAGTTAAGCACTGGGAGAAACATCCGAATAAGAGATCCTGAAGAGAAGCCCGCTGCAACCTCCTGGACCTTGAATTGCCAAGTGAAGCCTGCGCTGACTCCACTTTGGTGCAATCCCCGACTTGCTGTGCCTCTCCATTGCTGCAGAAGCCCCATTCAGCAAGATTGTATGGGGTACCCTGTGGGAGACAGCACCATCCTTGTCCTCCTGGCAACATTTAACCCAACCTTTGGTATAAGCACGTACTGCACAAGTTGGGAGAGTGACTGAGCAGCCAGGCTCATCTCAAGATGGGTCAATGTGAGCTGTAGGGTAACAGATTCACAGTGACAAGTATCCAAATAATAAACTTACACTGAAGGTTTCTTGATTAAGCAATTATTTATTAAAGTCAGTTGAATAAGCCTTCTTTAGAAGGGAGCAAATATATGCAACACAAAAATATACGTAAAAAATACACTTTCTTTAAATCAGACACCCATTTGTGATGGCACACAGACACTTTCCACACCCTGAGGTGACTTAAATAACGAGGACACTGTGGACATTGATATATCACTGGCACATTTAGAGCAATACAGATTTTGCTGTCAAAGGTAAAAGATGAGGGAATAAAACAATGGTTACAAAATCTTCTCAAGCAGATAAAAACGTTTGAACCCCCAATGCAAACTAAATTAACCCTTTCCCAGCTACACAAGTTATATAATGTGTGAATTTTGTTTAGGGATAGTTAAAGCACAAAGCGAGGGGATAGAAGAGTCTTTCAGGGACCCAGGACAGCCAATGTCAATTAAGCAAAAGTCTAGGTGAGCTGAAGCAGTTCTTGGAGATAGTAAAAAGTCTTGCACACTGTTTTAGAAATCTTTGTAGAAAATGAAATCACAGTTGGGCCACAAGCTGGGAGGATTGTGTGAGGCAAAGCTGCATGCAACTCTGCAAAAGCAACAAAGACACGTCTCAACTGAGAGCTAACCAGGCTACACTACAAGAGGTAAGTATCCCTTAGTTTTACAGTACCTTAGGTCTGAAGAAATTGGTTCCAACTGGCTTTTGTTCAAGTTGTAAGTCTGCAGATCCTGTTGTTCCTGGGCCTCAGTTGTGGGGGCAAGAGGGAGGACGTCTGGCAACTCATGCACTACGTATGGTTTGAAGGCCGGCGGTAGCAATGGGCAAACATCAGATCAGCGGCACTTCACGGTTTCAACTTCTCGCAAATAGCACCACCACGGTTCTCAGATACCTTATGGACTTTACTCCCATCTGGGGTACAGCACTCGGTTGAGGTGGCTCACGCTTGGTCAGTCCTGCTTCATGGGAGTCTGGAGGATCTTCCTGGAGCTTGGTCTGACTTAAAAACAAGACACTTGTGTTCCTCTCCCTGCCAATCGGTTCCTGCAGCAGCAATGGAAGTACAGCCAACTCTGAGAGGATGTCCAGACGAGTTCGCTTTGGGGTTGATTGGTCCCACCAACCAAAGGGGAGAAGTCATACGTTGCAGGGCTTCTATAGTTGAGGCGAATTCGGAGCTTCAGCAATGCAGCTGGGCTTCAATGGGCAAGCCAACGGTCCAGGAGTTGGAGCAAATGTCTCTTCCAAGTTCTTCTTCGGATTCCTTCGTCCAGTGGTCCACTCTGCCTTCCAAGCAAAAGACCTAGTCTTTTATGCAGGTTTCTCCCATTCATTTGCAGCCTAGCTGTCAATCGCCTCCGAGGACAGCCAGCCAATCACCTTTGGGTGCATTCCTGTAACCAAAGGGATTAACCACGGGGACTTTCGGCCACCTCCCTCGCTTCCTGTCTTGTCAGACACGCTGGAGCCAGAGGTGGGCTTCTCCAGTGAATCCCGCCAACGACAAAACTAACAAAGGGACCAAACATGGTTTGGCGCGCAGAGTGCATCTCAAAAAGGACCTTTCCAACAAGAAAGATGAAAAAAGGAGACCGGCCCATTTTGACAAAATGGGCCCCCATGGGTGCTTTACTGCAGCTGCTATTGTAGCCCGTGGTAGAAACACACAATGGTAGGAAAAAATAAACCACTGCCACCAGCCAATAATTTTAGAAAGGGTAACACAAACATTTTTACATGAGAAAGGGGATACTAAGTAACCCCTCGAGCACCGTATTGTAAGATAGTGTGTGCTGGGTCTAGAAAGTTAAAACCTGTTAGTAAAGTCAATTTCACTTCACTGCTCGTGGAAACAGTAGTTTGACCAAGAGAAGGTATTTAAACCTTTGGGAAATCTAGAGACTTCACTATGCCACTGCACTGTTAGGGAGAATTCTCAAAAATGCGCTTATTCCCTTCACCTTAGAGACCCCTAGCAACTTTCCTGGATTTTGAGGACTTGATTTTTTTACCTGGAGAGACTGAGCCTTTTTTCCCACACACATGTATTTTTATGTGCGTTTTGCTCTTGTGTTCTTTGATTATGGAGTTTTAGACAACTCCAGAGGCATCATCTTTTTATGTGTTACACAGCACCCTCAGTGCAGTAACACAGGGAAGACTTTCTAGGCTGTCCCAAGGTTTAAATACCTTCTCTGGGATAAACTACTGTTTCCCAGAAAATGTAAAGTTAAATTGACTTTACTAGTCTTTTTAAATTCCTAGACCAAGCACACACTATCTTACAATAGAGTGCTGCATGGGTTATCTAGTATCCCCTGTGTCTAGAAACTCATATAGCAGTCAAATGCTACCCTTTTCTATCGAAATGGCTGGTGGCAGTGGTTTTACAACAAACTACCATGATTTTTCCCGACCGTGAGCACTGGCAGCTAAAAATTGCGAGCGCCATGTATTTCAAGATGGCGCCTTAAGCCCCTTTGTTTAAACACGTCCCAGTCTTCTTTTTTCGCCATTTCTTTTTTGGAACGGTCCTTCTAGAGTGTGTCTGCTTGCCAATCTAGGTTTGGTCCCTTTGTTTGTGCCCTTGGCGGGCTTCAGAACTTAAGACCGCCTCTGCCATCTGAGTGTCTGGGGTGGGCAAGAAGTGAGGGAGGTGCCCGAAACTCCCTGTGCTTAGTCCCCTAGCAGACCCAAATGCACTCTGGCATTATTGGCTGGCTGACTGTCCAGCAAGGACAGCAACCCTGCTGGATGAGTGGCAGCTAGTCTGGAACGAATGGGATAAAATTGTTTAAAAGGCAAGTCTCTTGGCTTGGAAGGTAGAGTCAACCACTAGAAAGAAAGAACCGAAGACTAGCTGGAAGAGGACGGCTGCTGCAACTACTGGACTGTTGGGTTTGCCCGGTGGAGCCCTGCTGCAGATCCGAATCGCCAAGTTCATCTCGACAGTGAAGCCTCTTCAAGGACGACTTCCTTTTGAATTGGTAGGACCAATCAACACATGGACGCCATTCTCTGAGCTGGTTAGGATTAACCAGGGAGAAGGACACCAGTTTGTGTGTTTGAAGAACAGCAACCGAAATCGAAGATTTTTCAATTTGCCAGCTTTGTGAACCGTCCCGTGCAGGAGTCCCCGACGTCCTCCCTCTTGCCCCCACGACTAAGGCTCGGGAACAGCAAGATCTGCAGGAACAGATCTCTTCAGCTGCATCTTTTTCTTCAATATAAGGTACTGTGAGAACCCGACCGAGAGAACCTACCTCACTGCGAAAGTTTGTCCAACTTTGGCAACTTGGAGGCCTAGTCAGCTTGTGACCTGACATACAAACCTTTCTTCCGTGAACTACTTCTAAGAACCGTGGCAAAGACATTTCTGTTTTAAATACCAGAACCGTTTTTACTTATACAAGACACTAGCCCATTGACTTTGCCCTACCTATTGCATTGAATCAACTCCTCTGGTGAACTTAAATTATTTGCACTGTTTTAAAGTAACTGTAATATTCGTTTTTATTAACTTATGCCCTTTTGCCCCTACTTCAATGCCATCAGGCTCCTATTTCAAGGGAGCTCAACTGCTAAGTAATTGGTATTGTAGTATTTTTGTGCGATATCGGTTGCCTCATTTTGTGAATGCTTTACAAATGATTGGGTAATACATTAAGTGTATTACCAAGAAACCTTGAGTATAAGTGTCTATCTGAATACTTGTCATTGTAGACCTTTGTGCAACACCCTTACAAGCTCACATTTCCTCTTGCGATAAGCCTGGCTGCTCAGCTCACTACCAAAAACTATGTGTTACAGACTTGTACCAAAGGTTGGTTTTGCTTAAACCTGTAGTCCTAGTTGTGTGTAGTGGTCCCAGAGGGTACTGCATACAAACTTTGCCTAACATACTGAAGGGTGCTGTGTGTATGTAAAGATGATGCCTATAGAGTTTGTCAGACACCAAAGTAAAATGAAACAGAGTTCAAATGAATGTAAAAAAATACATGAGAGTGGGGAAAAGGTCCGACTCTCTCCAGGATAGAAATATAAATTCTTAAAGTCCACCAAAAAGAGCTGGGGGACTCTAAGGTGGAAGGGAATTGGCACATTTCTGAGAATTCTCCCTAATAAGCCCATTACCAGGGATCGAGTGTCCATACTGGAGTGCACCATCTGCCGTGGAACGAATCCAGCCAAAAGCTCCAGGAGCCTGTTAAGGACACTCCAGAAGCAGGAAATCCCGATCCAGAGTCCCCTCACCAGAGTCCCGGACCGAGGTAGCAAGGAAAGTCCAACCGGAGGTGTTCAATCTGCAGCAGTGCTGTTTTCGAGGTGCTGAAACTGCGAATTGCCGCTGAATAGAAGAGAGCCTGTAGCTACCAAAGTTCTTCCCGATTACTGGTGCAGGAGCCCTCCAGACATCTTCCCTCTTGTCCCCATGAATGATGCTCAGGAACCCCGGTCTGCTTCGCTGTAGCAAGACGGAATCCAGTGGACCACTTTTCTTCTAACCAGAGATACTTTTTGGGCTTGGGGTACTTAACTTCTTGCTAAGTCTCCCTTGAGAATTGCACTTGCTTAACTTTCTGAGTTGATTTTATTTCACCTCCCTTTTGCACAGGCTTTGGTTCCTACAGTGATTTTTTTGAACTGTCTGGCTTTGTGAAAGACTTTTATCCAAGAAATGCATCTTTGTCCAATTGGCTTTGACTGTACTGGCTCCCTAAATGCAGCTTTCTGAATCCATGGACTTTGGCATTGCTTGTTGTTAGGCAAGATTGTATGTAGTAACCCTGTGAGAGACTACACCAGCCTTGTCCTCTTGGCAATAGTTAACCCAACCTTTGGTACAAGTCTATACTACACAAGTTGGTAGAGTGACTGAGCAGCCGGACTTTTCTCAAGAGGGGTCAATGTGAGCTATAGGCTTTCAACATAGTTTCACAGTGACAAGCATCAAAATAACACTTATAAAGGATTTCTTGATTAACTCATTTATTAGTTTAACAGTCCGTTTTAAAATAAGCCTTCTTTAGAAGGAAGCAATTGGCAACAATAAAAATACACTTCAAAATGCACTCCTTTATTTAAATGAAGTAGATACCCTTTTGTGATGGCACACAGATGTTCCTGTTCCTACACACTGAGGTGACTTTAATAACAAGGACACTGGACATTAACATATCACTTTTCACACTTAAATGGTAATACTGAAGTTGTGGCAAAAAGGAAAAGGTTAGAGAAGGAAATAAATGTTACCAAGTTTCTCAACCAGGTAAGCTCTTTTCAACCCCCAATGCAATGTGGATTAACCCTTTCCCAGCTATACAAGTAAGGTATGTATGACTTTTTTCCAGGATAGTTAAAACACAAAGTCAGAGATTTGAGTCTTCAGGGAGCTAGGACAGCCATTGTCAATTGAGCAACGTGTAGTGGAGCTGAGGCACTTCCTGAAGGTAAGTAAAACGTCTTGCACAATGCTAAGTGAGCTTTGTTGAAAAAGAAATCACTGTTGGGCCACAAGCTGGTAAGCTTGTGAGGGGCAAAGCTGCAAGCAACTCTGCAAAGGACAGCCAATGCAAATCTCAACTGAGAGCAAGCAAGCTACACAAAAAAATAGAAGTACCCCTTAGTTCACAGTACCTTAGGTCTGAAGAAATGGTTCCAGCTGGCTTCTGTTCCTGTTGTAGTTCCTGCAGATCCTGTTGTTCCTGGGCCTCAGTCGTGGGGACAAGAGGGAGGACCTCTGGGGACTGCTGCACTAAGATTCGAAGGTCGGCGGCAGCAACGGGCAAAGTTCAGGTCCCCAGCATTTCACGGTTTCAGCTTCTCACGAATAGCACCACCGCAGTTCCTGGGCACCTTGTAGGCTTTCCTTGCTTCTTGGGTCCAGCACTCTGTTGAGGTGGCTCAGGCTTGGTCATCCTTGCTTCGAGGAAGCCCAGAGGATCTTCCTGGAGCTCAAGTCTGGCTTAAAAATGATGCACTCTATTCTGGTGTTCCTGTCCCCTGGCATTAGATTCCTGCAGCAGCAATGAAAGTACAGCCAGCAGTGAGAAGATTTCCAGTCAAGTTCGTCTTGGGGTCGATTGGTCCCACCAACCCAACGGGGACGAGGGGGTCATCCTTTGCAGGGCTTCTCTAGTGAAAGTGAATTCTGAGTTTCGGCACTGCTGCAGGGCTTCCCCGGGCAAACCAACGGTCCAGGAGTTTCAGCAAGCCTCTCTTCCAAGTTCTTCTTTGGACTCCTTCGTCCAGTGGTCGACTCTGCCTTCCTTGCAAAAGACTGACTTTTATGCAAGTCTCTCCCATTCATTCACAGCCTAGCTGTCACTCACACAGCAGGGTGGCTTTCCTCCAAGGACAGCCAGCCGGCCAATCATCTTTAGGTGCATTTCTGTAACCATGGAGTTTCGGGCACCACCCTTGCTTCCTGCCCTGCCAAACACATTCGAGCCTGAGGCGAGTTTCAGCAATGAAGCCTCACCAAAGAAAAAACGAACAAAGGGACCAGACCTTGTTTAGCGCGCAGAGTAAATCTCAAGAAGGACGTTTCCAACAAGAAATGACGAAAAAAGACTGGGGCCATTTTAACAAAATGGGCACCGATGGGTGCTATACTGCAGCTGCAAAGCAGCCCATGTTAAAAACACACAAAGGTCGAAAAAAGTAAACCACTGCCACCAGTCATTAATTGTAGAAAGGGTAACATAAAAATGTTACAAGAGAAGTTAGACAAAGGGGATACTAAGTAACCCCTCCAGCACCCTATTGTAAGATGGTGTGTCCTGGGTCTATAAAGAGTAAAATGTAAGTAAAGACAATTTCAATTTACTTCTCTTGGAAACAGAAGTTTATCCAATAGAAGGTATTTAAACCGTAGCAGAAATCCAAAGGATTTCTATGTGACACTGCACTGAAGGTGCTGTGTGTTGCAATGTAAAAATATGCCTATGGAGTTTGCCAGACTCCAAAAACAAACACAGAAAACACATAGGATTAAAAGTACAACGTCCCAAAGTTCAGCAAATGAGCTGGCGGTCTCCAAGGTTGGAGAAGTAAGCACTAAAATGAAAATTCTTCTTAACACTTGTCCTTCAATAGGTTGTAATTTGTTGAACACTTTTACTGCTGGGAAAAACTTGCCTAGATTTCATTGGAGGATTCAAACTGTCCTCACTTGATAAGAAAGTATGTTCTGACCTTTCTATTTTTCCTTAACCCTTCCTTTCTGAAACTCTAGAAAGTATATTAGTGTTATATATAAATCCAATACTATCCTTGTTATTGAATTAACTTCAGGGTGCAGGAAAAATGTGTTAGCATATCGAAACAGTATTCAACAACTTGATTTTGAAAAGTGATTTGAAAGGTTGCTTGAACCATTACAAACAATTGCCTTTTTAAAGAATGCTCAACTAAAACGTATGTGTGACTAGATTTCTTATTTATAGCTTAAATTATAACTGAAACTGTGAGTAGAAGTGTTACTTGTTGACTGATTTCATCTGTACAGTTCTACTGCTCACAATTACCCCTCTTGAGATAGCCCTGGCTTCTCAGTCACACTACCAACTTGTGTAGTACAAACCTATACAAAAAGGTGTTACCTAATACCCATCAGATAAGTCTTGTGTAGTCTCACACAGTCTTGACTGCACCAATTGTTACCTAACACAGACCTAGAAAGACTTTTTTTTATTCCATCAGTAGCTCGTTCACAGCTCTATTGAAGTCAATATATATTAGAATACTGCGTTGAAAAAAGAAATATTGGCTAGCACTTTGAGCAAAATGTTTGATGGTAACGCTTGATAAAGCTAGCTCAGATTCCAGGAGGATGCATTTTGGGCAGGGAGGGACGGGCAGCAAGTGTGTGGAAATAGTCTTGGACATTAGCATGGCCATGAGCATTGAATGTGTGGGTAAATACCTCAACAAGCTTTGTATCCATCATATGCCACTTCTCCCTAGCTGTACTCTAATGCAATAATGCCACCTAATAACCAAAACAAACAAAAAGGAGGAACACGCCAAGATACTGTTGATGTTGAGACAAGATATATGGCAATGGTATTGTACAAGGTATCTACTTTCAAACGCAACACGTCCCAGCGATCACAATAGTCTACAACTATGCAGAGCTTTCCAGCATTACCACAATGAGAAATAAACACAAATGCACTCACATTTTCAAGATGTGGGGATTGCCAACAGTGGAGGAGTTTGCAACAGCCCAAAACAAAATATGCTCAGACTTTGCATTCAGGTATCTGCATAAGGGGCTACTGAGGAGTGCTCTATGGGTGAGTTGATCAGGGGCATTTGCCTAGGCTTTTCCTCCCAACATCTCTACTCTGCACCAATGTGGACAAGGCAAACCTGGAATCCTCATCTTCTAAAGGCTTTTCCTCCCAACATCTCTACTCTGCACAATGTGGACAAGGCAAACCTGGAATCCTCATCTTCTAAATATGTCGATTCAAGCACCATTCAAACTGCAGTCAGTCCACAAACTTCTAACACAACATGGTCGAACTTGCATAGTCTTCCCTGCACACAATGATTTTGAGCAGCATGGCTCCTGGAGTCATGGAATTGGAGCATTTACATCTGTCACCAAGATCTATGGAAGTATTTAAGGAGGTCAGAAACCCAAACGGAAGACATTGTTATAACAAGTGGAAACGTTTTATTTGATGCACTCAAAACATCGGTCCCATTGAATGTTTACCAACGCACGTCTATCACTCGTCTGTTCGTCTTCTATCTTCCCTTCTGGCTATCTTTGAACACCCTCTTAAGTACCATTTTAAATTTGTCTTCCTATTAGCCTTTAGGGTATGGCACCCCTTATCTTTGTTTTCTTGTTCCTTAGTAACATCCATCATGCCCTATTCGGCCTCAATCTTTCTTCTTTCAGTCCCACGACTCTCTGTGCACAATCACACATTTGCACCTTTTCTGTGCTGGCTCTTAAACTCAAACTCCTATCCATTCGCTCTCTACCTTGTACGCCTCATTTGACACTCTAAAGAAAGTGCAATTTTAGCACTCTTCCGAAAATGTCATTTATTTTACACATGTTTTGTACAGTTGATTGTTTACTTGTTACTCAAAGCTTTGTTTAGCTCTTTGGAAAAAGCCCTATATAAACACAAATAAATTAAATGAGAAATTAAACTATTACCTGCTTTCTTTCTCTTACACTAAGTCCTAGTCTAGAACTTTCTCAAAGTACACCTAGCAGCATAAGTAGGCTATATTAAATTTCAACATAACTTATCTTGGTGTAGAGTTCCAGTTGTTAAACCCTTTGTTTTCCTTGTAGCAGTCCCATCTCTCTGTAGAGTTAGCGAACTGCGAGCATTATCAATATTTGAGCCTTTTATCTCTATACATAAGCACAAAGTAGTGCATTGTTCTCTTCTAAATACATTTCAAAGGTTCATGTCAACTAATCCATAGAACTGCCGTATTTTTTTCAAATTGTCAAGAGCGGTAAAAGTACTACACATACTAGATGTTTGTCGAGCAGTTATGTTTTACTTACCTAAGATGACCAAGTTCAGCAAAACAAGTCAATTCTTTGTCTCTCTTGCAGCTGATGGAGGGGGGGGGTGACCCAGTTACCAAGGCCACCAATGCTAGGTGTGTAGTTACGTCTATACAACTGTTACTCACTTGCAAAAATCACTACCATTTAAACCTTGAGCACACTACACACTCTGCATGGGAGCAACCCTAGCAGTCATTGCTAATGTGCCGCTTGAGAACATTAGTGGCTGCAACTTAAAGTTCAGTTCATACATCCACACCACTGCTATGTTAAGCAAGCAAGATCAGATTCACAAGTGGGCAATATCTTCTCTACTGCAACTGCCCACCCACTTCCTCAGGTGCTGCTTGCTAATCTAAGCAAATTCACAACCCCAGTAGACCAATATTAATTACCAGTATCAGTCTTACTCTTACGTCCCCGCCCCTTTCCTCCATACTGTATGGGCGGCCCTCGCGAGGGACGGGAGACTGAACCTTTTTCACAAGAATAAATCTTCTTTCCCTTTAAATTTAGAGGCCTGGCCCTAGGATCATGCGCTCGCTTGACTCCGCCCACCGGCGCCACTCCTCAGTCCCCTTTTCCGCATCGACGGGAATGGGCCGAATTCACCAGAGCTCCTGGGTTTGGCTTTGGCCATGTAATTCCATGCCCTCTTCCCCGGATATTGTTCTATCTTTGTCTTTTTCTTTTCAATAGGTACTTGGTCCTCTGACGCCACGCTCTTCCCCAGCACATGTCGACTTCAGCAGCTGTCCAGCCTGCGAGGGGCTCTTGCCTACAACCGACCGCCATGCCCTTTGCCTCTGCTGCCTTGGCCCCTACCACGGCTGGGAAGGTTGTTCCGCGTACGACGCATTGACTCCACGGGCACTGAAGAACATGCTAGCTATGTGGAGGGAGTTCTTCCAGAAGTCACATCCGGAGGACCTAGAGGACTTCGTCATACATCGCTCGCGGCTGAAGGAAAGGCCTATATTCACAATCGAACCCCGGAAGTGTCCGACCCGGAGGAACCTGTTGGGTTCTAGTACCGGCACACGTACAGAGGCTAGTCCTGCTACCAGCCTCACGACTGAGGGGGGTCTACGATCCGTCCGGTGTCAGTGCTGAGGGACCGCAAGGTTCTTTTACCGGGGTTACTCAAGAGGGGCAACGCCCTAGTACCACCATCCTGTCGGATAGGGCGCCTTCACGCAGCACTACCGGCAAACCTGTTTGGTTCCTTTTGTTCATTCGCCTTTGGCAGGCTTCAGGACTGAAGACCGCCTCTGGCGCCCAAGTGTCTAGGGTGGGCAGGAAGTGAGGGATTTGCTCAAAACTCCCTGTGGTTAGTCTCCTAGGAGACCCAAATGCACTCTGGTATGATTGGCTGGCTGTCCAGCACGGATAGCCTCCCTGCTGGGTGAGTGACAGCCAGGCTGGAATGAATGGGAGAGAACTGAATAAAAGGTGAGTCTCTTGGCTTGGAAGGCAGAGTCGACCACTGGAACGAAAGTACCAAAGACGAGCTGGAAGAGGACGTCTGCTGCAACTCCTGGACTGTTGGTTTGCCCGGTGAAGCCCTGCTGCAGGTCCGACTTGCTAAATTCATCTCAACAGAGAAGCTCTGCAAGGACGACCTCTCCCTTTTGAGTTGCTGGGACTAAGCAACTTGACACTAAGCCACCTGGATACCATTCTCAGAGCTGGTTGTATTTTCCTCAGAGTGCTGCAGGAACTGAATAACCAGGCAGAGGGTCACCAGCTTGTGTGCTTTATTACAGCTACCGGAATTGAAGATTTGGCAGTAGCAGCTTTTTTGATAAGTGCAGGAATCCCCAGAAGTCCTCCCTTTTGTCCCCATGCCTGAAGCTCAGGAACAGCGAGATCTGCAGGAACTGCCAGGAACAGAAGTCTTAGGCTTAATCTTTTTCTTCATTTTTAAGGTACTGTGAAACGAGACTGAGTAATTACTTCTCACAGTGAAAGTGCTTGAAACTTTCGCAACTAGCAGGCCAAATCAGCTGGTCACCCAACATATAATTATTCTTTTTACAAACTACTTCTGAGATCTTCTACGATTCTTTACCGTTTACTTACCAGAACCGTTTTATCCTATCCAAGACTTTAAGCCCATTGACTTTGGTGTATCCTATTTAATTGAAGTGACTCTTCTGGTGAACTCCAAGTATCTGCACTGTTTAAGGTTAATGGTTCCTTTTTGCTCCTCCTTCAAAGTAGTCTGATTGCCTCAAACTTAACGAGTATAGTACTGAAGTATATTTGTGTATGATATTTAACTGCCTCCTTCTAGTGAATGGTTTATAACTGGCCGTTGAATAAATTAATAAGTGTTTAACCAAGAAACCTTGAGTGTAAGAGTTTATTTAAACACCTTTGATTGTACACCTGTGCAACGTCATTACAGCCCACATTCTCTCTTGAGATAAGCCTGGCTGCTCAGCTCCGCTACCAAAAACTGTGTAGTACAGACTTAAACCAAAGGGTGGTTTTGCTTACACCTGCAGTCGTAGTTGTGTGTAGTGGTACCAAAGGGTACTGCATACAAACTCTGCCTAACATCTCCACCCCCAGGGTATTTACCAGACTCATGAATGCAGTGACAGCCCTCCTCAGGCCACCATGTCTACCTGGACGACTGGCTCGTCAGGGCGAAATCTCTGGAGGGGGGTTACCCACAATTCCTTCGCGCTTATGAACACACTCCACGACCTGGGGTTTACCATCAACCTCAACTGCAGCCCTCAGAGCCTCACCTTCCTGGGCCTCATCTGGGATATGAGCTCTGCGAAGGTATTGGCCTAGGAGGACAAGATGGCCACTACGCACTTCCTTACCCGAGTAGTGACCTCGGCTTGGTGGTACCACCACCTGCTGGGTATCATGGCAGCGGTCCTCCTGGCCGTGCCGCACACAAGGCTCCGGATGAGGAAACTACAGCTGCAGTTCGCAGCCTCATGGAATCAGGAGAAGGGCTCCCAAGCGGAGCTGGTCAGCATACCGCCTTCTCTCCACCCGGACCTCATGTGGTGGCCCAGGGACTGCAACCCGCAGATGGGCCAGCCCTTCTGGCAGCCGTCCCCGCAGGTCACCAACTCTTCCGACTCCTCCCTAGAGGGCTGTGGAACCACTCTGGACAGCCACAGCGTCCAGAGTCTGGACCCGGCAAGAGCAGGAGTCTCATATAAACTGGCTGGAGCTTAGGGCCATTTGGATATCCCTCAGAGCCTTCCTTCCGCTCGTCATGGGCAGGACTGTCCTTAACCAGGCCAACACCTCCACCAGCATGTACTATGTCAACGAGCTGGGGGTACCAGGGCCCCATGTGGGAATGGGCCCTGGAAAACATCTACCTCACGGCCGTCCACCTCCCGAGGAAGGCCAACTTGGAAGCAGACATGCTCAGCAGGCTGGGAGCGGACAATCACGAATGGCAATTGAACGACCAGGTGTTGCAGGTGGTATTCAACACATGGGGCCACCCTTGGGTGGATCGGTTTGCCTCCAGGAAGAACAGGAAATGTCATCAGTTTGCGTCTTGGCAGGGGGTTGGGCTCCGGCTCCCTGGGAGACTCATTGCAGATTCTTTCATGATCCATGCCCCTGACCCCCTCGGGTATAACAGCCCCCTGGCAGCAATGGGGCTAAAGCCCTTCACACTGGCCCAAAGTCCTTAAAACTCCATCGGAAACATACATGGAGTCAGTCCTGGCGCCAGGCACATTCTTAGGAATAAAGCAATACCAGTTTTGGACCTTAATCCAACATGGAGGACTATTATACAGCTCGGTTCTTTAGAACCAAGCCATGCAGTCTAGTGTTTTGGGGGTGGCTGGGCCTGGAACTACTTTACCTGGGCTATTTAAACTACACCCAAAAAGCAGAACACGCTTCGAGTTATTCTGCACTCCTCAGCGTAATGTTCACTGTGTCCAGCTCCTGCTCATCTGCTTCTCTGGCGGCCCAATCCCGAAGCCCTAGATCCTGATTCCATTAATAACCTGGAAGAACAATAACAGCATTAGCAAGCAAGAACACTTACCTGTGAAGTAACCAGCTTTGAATCTATCCTGCGCTTCGCTTACCTCGCCCATCTCCGGAGTTCGCCGCAACCTGCAAAGGTAAAGAAACAAGGACAGCATTAATAACAATTCTTACCTGGGCAAGCAGCGAGTCCTGGCAGCACCCTGCGCTTCTTACCTCGCCCATCTCCGGGTTTCACAACAACGTGCAAGGGAGAAGGAACAAGGTCAGCATTAACAAAGCACTTAACTGGGCAAGCAGCTCTTCGATCATTCATCACGCCGGAACCTCACTGCAACCTGTACAAAGAAGAGAACAGAACAAAGGTTAGCAATTAACACCAATAAACCGCTTAGAGCTCTGTATCAATAACTCACTGCGGTCTTCGTCATCGGCGCAGCAACTCTGAGATCGCAACCATCCCTGTGAAAACAAAAAGGGACATTGTTAGGGAACAGAGTAGTGGAGCAAGACGCCGAGAAGACAGAGAAAATGGTGGGAAAGAAAGAGACAGGATAAAGACGGAAAAGACATTATAAATCACCTGGAAGACAGCAAGCAGAGTCAGAGTCACAGCCGGTCTGGACCCTACAGAAGGGCACATGGACCAGTGAAGCAACTAGGTCCACGGAACGCCCGCACCAACCACACGCCCCTGCACAGTGACGCAGGACGGAGAGTTCAATGCACAAAAACCTAAGTTGAGCAATAACCCCAGGGGAGGGGATTTGGACCAGAGGGAGGTGGGCGTCCACCCATCACCGAACCAGTACCTTAACTCTGCATTCTCCTGTTATAGGCGCTACCCAACGTCTGGCACATAACCAAGCAGAGAGGATAGTGCTTAGACCTCCATCGACTATTGTGTGGCGCCCCCGTGGATACCAGGTGAGCGGAACAATTCAGTGGGAAGGCTTGACAGCATATGGCTTTCCTCCCACACCCGTGATCCCCCAGGTACTGCGCAAGATGAAGGAAGCGTTTCACCTCAGCATCATCTTGATCACTCCTTGCTGGCCAGCGAGACCATGGTTCTCTGAACTGCTCAGCCTCACAGACTGACCACCCATTCACCTTCTGTTGGGTCCGGCTCTCCTCCTGTCCCAGCAAGGGAGTGGGGGGGGGGGGGGCAGGGTCCTCCACCCTTCGCCTCAGAAGTTAGCACTCGAAGCGTGGTTCCTGGGCAGATCACCCTCAAGCACCTGAGCCTATCACTGGCAAACCTGGAGATCATTCAGGGCGCCAGGAGCAAGACTACCAGGCGCCAATAAAAAAGCAATTTGAGCGGGTTCTGCCATTTGGCGGACCCTGAGATCAACCCCCTTACGTGCATGCTAGACGATGTGATCTCCTTCTCAGCGCACCTCACACGCTAAGGTGTTCAAGTGGACACATGTTGCACTGACCTTGCACTGGCCTGGCAGCCATAGGGGCCTACAGAAATTCAGAGGAGGAAGTCTTCTCCTCATCCAACCCGATTATCAAGAAGCATCTGATGGGATTGTCTAGGCTTTACCCGCCTGTTAAAAGGCCACACCCTCTGTGGGACCTCAATGTGGTGTTGGAAGTCTTGGCTCACAAACCATTTGAGCCATTGGCGTCCGCTGACATCAGGCTTTTCGCCATTTAAGACTGCTTTGCTGGTGGGACTTAACTCTGCTCGCAGAGTCAGCGGTATTCAGGTACCTTCCATCTAAACGAAGAAATAGTCTTAGCTACCTTCTTCGCTGACCCCAAGGAAGAGGCTCAGAGAGTCTTGCACTGTCTGGACGTCAGACGTGCTCTGAAATTCTATCTGGAACGGAACAAGGGCTTCCACAAGTCTGATGCACTTTTTGTCACCTTTTGGGGGCTCCAGACCCAGTCATCCGGCATCCAAGGCTTCTATTGTTCAATGGATGGTTGCGGCCATCAGAGAGGCCTATTGGGGGCAGCACAAACCGCTGCCAGCCAGCATGCATGCTCACACGGTCAGGGCCAAGGCCACGGCCATCGCCTTCCAGCAGCAGGTTCCGTGGCAAGTCATAAGCAGGAAGGCTACCCTGGCCACCCCTTCGGCTTTCTGTAAGCATTACACGTTTGGACGCCAGCTCTAAATCAGAAGGTTTTTTATGGTGAAAAAAGTTCTGTCTCCCGTCCCTTGGAAGGGACACGCATGCAGTATGGAGGAAAGAGGACTAAAGACTTAAGAGTACGTTAGTCACTATGGTGATTAACTCAAAATTACTTTTACTCTGCATTGGCACTCTAAAGCAGATTCACAGGCTTGATAAGCGGTGCTAAAACATCTATTTGCCACTGTACCTTCTCACAACTCAATATCACACAAAACAGGAGAAGGAATGTAATCATTACTGACATTTCATGTTGTTGGCAGTACTGTTATTGTATTACCTATTGTAGCCCTGGCCAGAAGAACACCCTGGCCCTTGAGGTGTGCTCTGTCCATAGTTCGAGAGTGGTGTACCGCCAATCTAAGAGGAATAGACCAGAGGAAAGCTGACCCTAACTCTACAATTAGTAGTGGATCTGCATAGCCAACAGGGTTTTGGGAACTGTCCCAGGAGGGACATAAAAAATGGGTGTTACGGGTAGAACAGTCCACGGGGGATTTTTTGGTTTTTATTCACCCTCCACGGAGTGTGCTTTCCCCACCCACTGCCAATCTTGCATTGAGCAAGTGCAATTACTGCAAGATGTTAAAAGAACCTATTTAATTTCTGATGTCTCGTGTGCTTCTGTCACTTTTTTCGCGCTTTTGTGTTCCAGCAGACATCTTACTCAATTAGAGCAGTTTTTTTACAGGTTTCGATATACTTCATTAAAAAAGCCATTTATGTATCATAGATCCTAGGTGTTAAAAAAATGGTTATTCTCAACATGTGTCCCTTATAAATTAGAGCCATCCACGGAGCGTTAGGTCGACCGTTTTCGATGATGCATCTGCTCAGATCATCTTCATCAGGACCAATTTCTTTTCTAGAGACAGCAATCTTCCATCTGTCCAATGTGAGAGTACCCCATATCCCACCTTGAACGCAAGTCATCCAGATACATGTTGCATATCGGCTTTTTGGCGCTGTATCAGTGTCCAGTGGTAGTGGCGTCGGTATGGGGAGGAACCTCTAGTCAAATCATAGGGGCTCAACAGTGGGCTGGCTGCTGCCTCATCTGTGTCTGGCTTGTTGCAGCGAGGCTACGCGAGGAATCTCGCCACAAATTCACAACCCCACACCTTATCCAGACACTGCTCTCTAATCTATGCATAGCATGTGATCTAAGCAGAAACACAAGCCTCCGAAGGGATACATTACTCAACGTAATCATATTACTGATGCTTGTATCTGCTTGGATTCACATTTGCCCTACCTTCCTCCCTTGTGGAGTAGAAGGGGCATAACTATTTCCTGGTTTATCTACTCTTATCTGTTTTATTACATCTGTACTCACACTGCACTTCATGCTACCTCATGTCAGAAACAAAACACAATCTGAGGGACCTAGACGCGTGAAGGACCATGGGTACAGTGGACAACGCACGAAGGATGGTATTGCTGGCATGCCCTGTCGACGTCCCTTTTTGAGTTGTGAATTTTATTTTTTGTATTTGGTCCTACAATTAACCTTTACAAAAAAAGGAAAAACTAAAACATTCCTAATTGTCCATTATAAAAATGAGTGACGTATTGCAATACTTATGTAATACTCCGCGACTACCACTAGATGTCGGCCTATGCATAGCATGTGAATCTAAGCAGATACAAGCATCAGAAAAACGATTACGGTGAGTATCCCATACACATGCATACATGTACATAAATCAATAGAACCACTCATGTATAAACATATAGTTAAGAACTATTAAACAATCAACCATCAGATTCACCTATATAAATCATGAAGGATGTCCAAATATTCACAAAATCATCATGGCATTCTCTTCTCTTAAACTAACCCTATTTCTAATACAGGAATATGCAGTTATACCAATGATCCGTTTCAGAAGAGTGGGACACAACTCTAGGTTAAGTAAGAACTCTAGCAGACTTTTCAGAGGAGCAGTATGTAACTCTAGGATAAAAACTCTACCACTGTTTTAGAAATGCACTAAGCAAGTCAGGGTAAGCTAAACCCAATGGTACACTTTTAGAATGGCAACAGCTATTCCAGGTGAGTAAACCCCATTGGTAAACTTATACACTCATTCAGTTTCAGAATAATAAAACCAAACCAACTCAATTACTTTCTAGAAGAGTGAAACACAATTTCAAGGTAAGCAAATAACCTATTATTCTCCAGCATGGGGTCTGGCATGGATTCACATGCTCATGAATATTCCCCGTCAGGCTGGGAATCCTCAGTAAAGAAAAAAATCAATATCAGTTCCGTTTCTGATCTGTCTTTCGTAGTAGTAACCAATCACTGATCTCTGCGTCATACTGACCACAGCCAATGACTGCCCTCTGCCTAACCCCCGCTTCTGGCAGCCATCTTCAGATTTTTACCGCACGTTCAAGTGTTGGGAGTCCTCGAGCTTTTACTGCGTGTTTCGTGCTTTTTCAGGTGAATTTTCACATTTTTTCGGTTAATCGAGCCTCAAGCTCCACCGTTTCTACTCCCGTTAACGGCTACCCATTGCAGGATTTTCCTACGCCCCTCAAGGGTGAAGATTTCGTCGAATCAACTTCTTGGAGGATTCCAGGAGATTCGAAGGCCTACTTCGAGATTGCCCAGGATGCGAGTGTGTCGCCCGGACCCAAGCTGTTTCGCAGCTGCCCTGGATGTGGGCTGCAGAATGTGTTTAAGGAAGACGAGCATTCGCGATGCCTCTACTGTCTTCATGGGGACAAGATTCATGTAGAGAATGACTGCCAGTTCTGCAAGAACTTGTCGGAGCGGACCATGAGGGACCGTCGATCCCGTCTCGCCAGCTGGTTGGAGAAGGGCTCAACGGGTGAGAAGAAGAAGAAAGGGTCCGAGCGGGCTTCTAAGTCCTGTGCGGGCACCCCGGCGACGGGGGCCCAACACCAGGCCAAGCGCTGTGAGTCCGCTGGCTCCGGGAGCACCGAAAGGTCGGTCGTCAGGCAAGGCGCACCTTCCCCGGCACCGTCCACCACGAGCCAGCGGTCCGGTTCGGGGAAGAGGAAGTCCGAGACCCCGGGTAAGCTTCGGGAGAAGCCCCGTCCGATCTCAGAAGAGGGGGAGCGAGGCGTCGCCCCTCCCCCGAAGGAGAAGGCCCGGGACGCACCTAAGGTGGTGAAGGCCCCTACCCAGCAGGCAAAGGCCTCTATCGAGGCGATACCGGCGACTCTGGCCAAGCCGGCAGAGACCCCGCCAGCGGAGACTGCCTCCGGGACTAGAGTCTCCCTGCCGCCAAGGAGGAAATCCTCTTTTCAGCCCATCGTCGTGGCCGCCATGATGGAAGAAGCGAGGGGGGGGGGGGCATGGTAGCCTCCTCGAGCTCTGAGTCAGCCTCGGAGGAGGAACTGACCAAGGCTGTGAGGAACCTCGAAGTCCAATTCGAGAAGGTTCGATCCCGTAAGGAAGATCCTCGGGAGATAACCGAGGAAGACGACGATGGCGAGGAAGAGCAGCCTTCCCTTCCGGCGCAGCCGGAACCTAGGCCTCAGGATGGCTCGGCGGCCATTTTGTCTGCGATCCAGTCCTTATGCTCTGAGAGAAGGACGAGATTCCCACTGCCCAGGCCTGAGGACCCGCAACCTGGCCCGTCGGGAAGTCCTCAGAACAAACGACGGAGGACCCAACCCTCTCCTCCGCTCGCCCCCGCAAGGCCTACAGTTCCCTCCTCATCCTCCCATGAGTCGGGAGATGGCGGTGCGTTCGGCTCGACAACGGGTTCTGAGGGCGACGGAACGGGTCTCCCGTCGCACGGGCCTCGCCACCCGACGAGATTGGCTCATTCCACGCCATGATCGCCAGGGCGTCCGAATTATTCCAGCTCTGCCCGGAGGAGCAGAAAAAGGAAGGTTTCCTCTATCAGCGCCAGGAGGCCAAGAGGAAGACTGTCATTGCGGTGCCTCTAATCGATGACATCTGGGAGGAGGGCCTGACGGTTCTCAAAAACCCCTCCACGGCACCAGCCAAACGGGACCGGTACGAGAAGAAGTACCGGGTCCCCGAAACCGCTCCCCTGTGCCTCAGGGCCCAGCCAACGCCAGACTCGGTCGTCTCAGCGGCGGCGAAGAAGAAAGCAGCGGGGTCAGGAGCCTCGACGTCGAATTCGATATGCATCTACCTGGTGCGCCTCTGCAGACTACGGATGCGCCCTCTTCAAGAATTTCTCGACGCCCGTTGGATGCAGGCGACGGGCACCTGCGAAGACAGGGCCCCCCCTCAACGGGGTGTTCCGGCGGGCGATACAGGGGTGGGGCATTCGAGCGCACCTCACGGCGGGCAAGGACTTTCAAACACCGGCGTACCAGGAGACGGTGACGACGGACGTCTCCCTGGAAGGTTGTGGTGCCCACACCGGAGATCTCCACGCAAGAGGCCTCTGGCTCCCGGAGGAGAGGCTCCTGCATATCAACGTCCTGGAACTCCGAGCCGTGTTCTGGGCTCTCAAATTGTTCCTCCCGTCGCTCAAGGGAAAGTTGGTGCGGATCTTCACGGACAACACCACAACAATGTTTTACATACGGAAGCAGGGAGGCACCAGATCCCCAGCCCTATCCAAGGAGGCACAGGATCTGTGGCCCTGGGCGGTCGCCCGGAGGATATTCCTGGTTCCCTTCCACCTGGCAGGAGAAAGCAACACCATCGACGACTCGCTCAGCAGGGAGCTGCGCGCGTGTCACGAGTGGGAACTGCGCCAGGATCAGGTGGACCAACTCTTCCGACGATGGGGCAAACCCCAAATCGACCTGTTCGCAGCAGCGACAAACTCGGAGTGCAAGAGGTTCTCCAGCAGGTTTCCCCAGCCGAGAAGCATGGGCGATGCGTTCTCGTTCCCCTGGGACGGCCTATACCTGTATGCGTTGCCGTTGCTGCTTCGACTCATCAGCCAGCTCAAGAGGTCCCGGTGCAGGATGATCCTCGTCGCACCGGCGTGGCCGAGGCAGATCTGGTTCCCGGACCTTCTGGACTTGTCAACGTCCCCTCGAATCAAGCTGTCGGCGGACGCGGACCTTCTCTCCAGAGAAGGAGGCGCCATCTTCCACCACGACCCGGCGTTGCTGAACCTGCAGGCTTGGCTCCTGCAGCGCTAGAGTTTGGAGGCTACGATATACCGGCCGATTGCAGAGAGGTTCTTGCAAAGGCCAGGGCGTCCTTGACTCTCAAATGCTACGGTCATAAGTGGAAGAGGTTCTCTATCTGGTGTCGAGCACAGAACATCAACCCCCTACGGATTACGGCCCTTCAAGTGCTGCCGTACCTGCTATCGCTGGCAAAGGCTGGGCTAGCCCATGCCTCCATTAAGGTTCATCTGGCGGCGATCTCCAGATATACCAGAACCACAGGACGGACGTCCCTGTGGTCCCATCGACTGGTAAAAGAGTTTATGAAAGGACTGTTCCGGGTCGTTCCCGCCGGTGAAGGCCCCGGCGTGGGAACTTAACGTGGTGCTGACCAGGCTCATGGGGCCCCCATTCGAGCCGATGCACTCCGCACCGATGAAGTTTGTGTCGTGGAAGACTGCATTCCTGGTGGCCATTACCTCCGCATGACGAGTGGGAGAGATCTAGGCCCTATCCTGCAAAGCACCGTACTTGACTTTCCATGCCTCGAGGGTGGTGCTTAGGACGCACCCCTCCTTTATGCCCAAGGTGCCGTCGGACTTCCATCTTAACGAGCCCTTCGTCGCCGCCGAGAGGACTTTGCACTCGCTGGATGTGGCTAGAGCACTGAAGTTCTACGTGGACCGCACGAAGAGTTTCCGGAGGACATCACAGCTGTTCGTGAACTTTGGACCTGTGAATCAAGGGAAGGCTCTCTCGAAGTCTTCTATTTCCAGATGGCTCTCCGGCTGCATCATGCACTGCCACCGGTTGGCTAACCGACCGCTGCCAGGCCGTCCGAGATCCCATTCGACCAGAGCGGTCGCTGCTACTACGGCGTTCTTATCTGGTGTGTCCCTGCTGGACATCTGCAGGATTGCTACGTGGAGGTCGACGCACACCTTCACGAGATTCTACTGCGTCGATCGAGATTCCAGGGAGGAGTCCAGGGTCGGCCAAGCAGTGCTGCGCAACCTGTTCGCTTAAGGTGAGCCTGGCGAGGAGGTAAAAGATGTTTAATGTTGAGTTTTTGTATTGCTTAGTGTTGAGCCTTTTGCCACCCCCCGTGGTTGTGCATGTGTTTACTGCTATTTATTCTTACATTCATGAGCATGTGAATCCATGCCAGACCCCATGCTGGTGAAGGAACAAGTTACTTACCTGTAACTGTTGTTCTCCAGCATGGGTCTGGCATGGATTCACATGCGAACCCTCCAGCCTACCCCTCTGCGGCTCTTCACTTGGTCATACTGCCTCTTCACATGCTACCAAATCTGAATATGGCTGCCAGAGGCGGGGCTTAGTTAGAGAGCAGTCATTGGCTGTGGTCAGTATGACGCAGAGATCAGTGATTGGTTACTACTACGAAAGACAGATCAGAAACGAAACTGATACTGATTTTTTCTTTACCGAGGATTCCCAGCCTGACGACGGGGAATATTCATGAGCATGTGAATCCATGCCAGACCCATGCTGGACAACAACAGTTACAGGTAAGTAACTTGTTCCTTCGAGGGGATTGGGTCCTCCGACGTATTCCAAATCTATGACAGGTAATGTCCACAGCTGTGCTGCTTCGGAAAATCTTCTACGTCGATGCGCCGTCCCCGAGGACCTCCTCCGACAGCCAACATCACTCGATGTGATAAGTAGAACGCACGACGCCCATAGCCTCAGTTCCATTTTTGCCACGAACGTGTTCGCTTCGTGAATCTTGGTACGCCTCGACTCTTTGGAGTTTGCTGTTTTCTTCTTGGTTCGTTGAACCTGTTTGTTTTTTTGTGAAGACATGTTCGTGGCGATGTCTACTTCGTCTTCAACCCCGCGTCCGGGCTTCAAGAAATGCGGGGACTGTGGGTCCATGATGTCAGTCACGGACTCGCACAAAGCCTGCCTCGGGGAGGCCCACGATACGGACTGTGTCGACTGCCAGTCGCTCACGGCAAAGGCCTTGCGGGAACGCAAGAAGAAGCTGTCGGTAGGTCGGGCGTCTAAGCCCCGGAAGTCGAGGTCTGCAGGGATTTCGACGGATGACTCTAGGGGCGACTCTCCGCGTCATCGTCGGAAGTCCAGTGGGTCTCCTTCTAGGATTCGGTCTCGCCACTCCTCCGCCTCTTCGAGGCATTCCCGGAAGCGCCGGCATCGGTCGCCTTCCCAGTCCTCTTCCTAGGACTCCGCCCGTCGGCGCGTCGCTTATCGCTCCATGCAAGCGACACCGGAGGAATGGGCTTCCTTCGGGAAGCAGATGCTAGCGATTCTTGAATCGCAGGGCACTGGTCCGTCCGTGCCTCTGAGTGAGGTCGGTCGGCACGGGTCGAGAGACACCGCTCGTACGCCTTCAGGCTCGGGTGGTCGGCACGGCTCGCGGGAGAGGTCCCGCTCGGACAAGGGTAACCGTTCTCGCCGTTCCCGGTCCTCGATGCGCTTAAGATCGCAACATCCTGTGCCGTCTTCGAAGACGACGTCGACGCCTGTGGCGCTGAGGTCGTTGACGATTTCTCTCGAGGCTCCGCCTCTGAGGGGGTCATCAACGCTGTCGGCGCCTAGGTCGTCGAGAGACATGCTCGGAGCTCTGGCTTCGAGGCCTGTGTCGAAGCCGTTGATGCTGGCGGCGCTGCAGCTGACATTGACGCCGATTCGCTCGACGCCGTTTCTGTCAACGCTGGCACCGACTCGTTCAGCGCCCTCTACGCCTTTCAAGGCGGTGGTGTCGGAGGGGCCCCGTGGCATGGGGTTAGCCCCTATAAAGGCTCTGGCTAAGGTCAGGCACTGCTTTGGTGCCCAGATGTCTTCCTCTCCCCGCCTGGAGTACATTTCAGGGGGTGATGAAGGCTCTGATGACGGCTTGGTTCTGGTTACGGTACCAGATGAGCTTATCTCGGGACACAGCCAGTTTGATGACCTGAGGCAGTCACTGCATGATGCCAGTGGATTGGACACCTCTCCGGAGGTGGAGTTTTGTAGGCCGGAGCCTGGCACTCATGCCGATTCTTCATATCGGCGCCTTAGGTCTCGCGTCACGGAGTACTTGGGTTGGTCAGCTCCCCCAGGGGAGTTCGTTCAGGATGATCTCACGGACATCCTTGATCTTGGTCCCCCCACTGACCAGGTTTTGCCGTTTCATATGGCTCTGCAGAGAAGGGTGGCAGCGGCTTTGACTGCTCCGGAGAGTCTCCCGGCAGTGGGCAAGTCTTTGTCGTGAAAATACCGTTCACCCAGTAGCGGCCCCTGCTACTTGTCCAGGCATCCCACTCCGGAGAGTTTGGTGCAGGCGGCTACGGCCCCGGCAAAGCAAGCGTCGTATCCTACCATCCCTCCGGATAGGGATGACAAGCGTTTTGACGGCTGGGCGAAGAAAGTGTTTTCTTCACGGGGTATGGCGCTTCAGGCGGCCAACTCCATATGTGCCTTGTCTCGTTTCACGCACACTCTGTGGAACTGTGTTGCATTAGCGGCTGAACGTACTCCCGAAGGGGACGAACAGGATGGTTTCCTTGCTATGGTTCAGGATGGCAAGGATGCCATGTGTGAGGCCGTTCAGTCGGGTTTGGACATGGCAGATTGAGTCAGCCTGTCCATGGCGGTGAGCACCGTAATACGCAGGTTTGCGTGGTTGCGGAAGTCTGGGTTGCTCCTGATATGCAGTCCCGGCTCCTCAACATAACCTTTGATGGTGAACATCTTTTTGGCAGCAAGGCTGACAAGAGCCTTGAGAGGTTGCAGACCTCCAAAGCTGCAGCAAAGTCGTTGGGCGCTACAGTTCGCCAACCTCCGCCTTTTCTTCCTAGGGGTCAGCAATGGAGGGGAGGCTCCTTTCGCTATTACTCATCCTTCAGTAAAGCGGGAGGAGCTAGCAGTCAAAGAGGCCACCGTAAGAGTGCCAGAGGTGGAAACAAGGGTACTCTAGGTGCCAAGGCCGCTTGGGCAGTTGGCTCTTTGCCCTCAAGCAACGCCGCAGCCGCTACCACTCAGTCATGAGGCCAGGTCCCTTGGTTCGCCGGTTGGGGGAAGGCTGGCGCAGCGTCTTGTAGAGTGGCGAGCCATTACTTCAGATGTGTGGGTTCTGGAGATCCTAACCCGCGGCTACTGTCTTCCCTTTCGGCAGAGGCCTCACGACAATCCACCTGGGAACCTCTTTGAAGAGTCCGGATCCGCTCCTTGCGCAGGAAATTCAATCCCTGCTGGAGAAAGGCGCCATAGAACTGGTGTCTGTAGCGGAGAGGAACAAGGGATGGTATTCCCCTTAT
Organism: Ambystoma mexicanum; assembly: GCF_040938575.1. Classification (NCBI taxonomy): domain Eukaryota; kingdom Metazoa; phylum Chordata; class Amphibia; order Caudata; family Ambystomatidae; genus Ambystoma; species Ambystoma mexicanum. The sequence continues at coordinate 474,806,850 of NC_090938.1, forward strand.
TTTATGATTTCGAAGAAAGACGGGGGATTGAGACCCATCATGGACTTGCACGGTTTGAACAAACTCCTCAGGAAGGAAGTTCAAGATGGTTCCTCTTAAGTCCTCCAGGCCCTTCAACTTCAGGACTGGTTGGTGTCTCCCGACCTCAAGGATGCTTACTTCCATGTGCTGATCCATCCCAATAAGAAGTAGCTGAGGTTCGCGGTTGGCGACTCGCACTTTCAGTTTTGGGTCCTGCCGTTCGGATTGACCTCCGCCCCGAGGGTTTTCACCAAGCTCATGGTGGTGGTGGCAGTGTATCTCAGGAAAGGGGGGATTCATGTCTACCCCTACCTGGATGATTGTTTGATCAGGGGGAGCTCTCCCGAGCAAGTTCTGGATCATCTGTCCGTCACCTGCCACTCCCTTCACAAGCTGGGCTTCTCCCTCAATTTAAAGAAGTCCCATTTGACACCAACGCAGCGGCTCCAGTACATCGGAGCAGTGCTTGACACATCCCCTGGGGTGGTGTTTTCCTCCCCAGGTAAGGGCTCTTCACATTCAGCAGATGGTGCACAAGTTTCAACTTGCCCAGAATCTCCCAGCGTCCGAGTTCTTGAGACTGCTCAGCCTCATGGCATCCTGCATTCTTCTGGTGCCAGAGGCTCGTCTGTGGATGAGATCTTTGCAGTGGGCACTCAAGCTCCAGTGGTCTCAGTCCTCCGGCAGGCTGTCGGACCCTGTTCAGGTGCCGCCCTTGGTCGCCCAGGACCTTCTGTGGTGGGCCGTCGAAGGCAATCTGATGAAGGGGGCCCCATTTTGGCTGCCCTGGCCGGAGGTGACGATTGTGACGGAGCATCCCTCACGGGATGGGGAGCTCATGCCAACGAGTTGACAGTCAGCGGTCGTTGGTCTCCGTCGGAGTCCAGACTCCATATCAATATCAATCTGTTGGAGCTGAGGGCCGTCGGGCTTTCCCTGAAGGCTTGTTTGCCGACTGTGCGAGGAAAGAGTGTCCTGATTCTAATGGACAACACGGTGGCTATGCACTACCTCAACAAAAGGGGGGGGGGCAGGGTCGCTTCCTCTGTGCAGGGAGGCGATGCAGCTCGAGTTCTGGGCCATCCAGCAGGAAGTTTCGATCTCAGCGGTTCATCTGGCCGGAGACGACGAGTCGGCAGACGCTCTGAGCAGGCAGAGCACAATCTCTCACGAGTGGGAGCTGGCTCAGGAGATTCTCCTGGAGATCTTCTCCCTTTGGGGGACCCCTCAAGTAGATCTCTTCGCCTCCAGTGTCAACCGGAAGTGCGAAAGGTTTTGCTCGCTGGAATTTCCTCCAAAAGGAGCCTTAGAAGACGCGTTCGTGGTGGAGTGGTTATTCCCACTGCTGTATGCGTTTCCTCCAGGACCCTCCTCCTGCAAGTACTGCAGAGGTTACGGTGGTTCGGTTCCCGGATGATCCTCATTGCTCCAGCGTGGGCCCGGAGGACGTGGTACCCGGACCTTCTCGACTTGTCCCTCTGCCCTCCACATCATCTTCCCTACCAAGACGATCTGCTCTCACGGGAGGGGGATCAGGTTCTCCATCCAGACGTCAGATCCCTCAACCTTCACGCTTGGCTTCTGAAAGGTTGAGGTATAAGGACTGGGACCTCCCTGAAGACGTGATGGAGGTGTTGTTCTCGGCCAGGCGGCCGGCAACAAAGTCTCTGTACCGTTGCCGTTGTTGAAAGTTCTGCGACTGGTGCAGAGTTAAGAATGTGGATCCTTTTGAATGTGACATTCCCATGGTTCTGTCTTTTTTGCTTTCCTTGGCCCACAGGGGCTTACAAGTGGGGACCATTAAAGGTTACCTGGCGGCGCTGTCCATATTTAAGCGCTCGTTTGAAGAATGTTCCTATTTTAAGATTCCTTTAATTTCTCAGTTTTTGAAAGGGCTCCCTAATGTGTTCCCTCAGTCACCTTTTCTGGTGCCCGGTTGGGATTTGAACCTAGTTAAGTTTCTTATGGGTGCTCCATTTGAGCCTTTACATTCTTGCCCTTTGATGCTGTTAACTCTGAAAACTGTGTTTTTGGTTGTGGTTACGTCCGCTCGCAGAGTGAGTGAGTTACAGGCACTTTCAGTTAAGCCACCCTTCACTGTTTTTCATAAGGATAGGGTTGTCCTTAGAGTTCGTCCTTCTTTTTTTCCGAAGGTGGTTTTGGAATTTCATTTGAGCCAGAAGGTTGTTCTTCAGGCTGTTCTTCAGGCGTTCTATTTATTTATTTGCACTTACAAAGCGCGCTTGCAGCCCATAAGGCATTGAGGCGCTGTTACAGAAAATGCGGAGATTCAATTTACAGGGGGTGCCCAGTGGGCTCTTGGTTGCAGGTAAAGGAACAAATATGCAAAGCATTGTTAAACGGCACAAAATGTAAGGAACTGTTGAACCACCTCATGATGGATATATTGTCAGACAAAGAGTTTAGTTTTAATGGCCTTGCAGAAGGCTAGGTGTGATTCAATCCGTCTTAGGTGAGGTGGCAGGGCGTTCCAGTGCGTGGCTGCTTGGGTGGGGAAGCTGGAGCCTCCAGCTCGCACCTTTCGTGAGGTGGGTGTGACAATCGTGTTGACATAGTGTGATCTTAAGGGTCTGGTGGCCGTATGCCTGGTGATTCTGTTGGTCAGGTAGGGCGGGGCGAGGTCGTGGAGGCATTTGTGGGTGAGGGCAAGCGTTTTGAAAACAATTCTCTGTTTGACGGGGAGCCAATGGACTTGCCTTCTGATTTCAGAGATGTGGTCTCTTCTGGCGGTACCTGTGGCTGCCCTCAACGTTCTATCCTCCTCCACATCCTGGTAAGGAAGAGGAGAGGCTCCATAGGCTTGATCCTAGGAGAGCTTTGAGCTTATATATTTCGCGCATGTCCCGGGTCAGAGTGGACGATCAACTTTTCATTGGTTACGCTGGAAAGCGTTTGGGACAAGCTGTGACGAAACATACTTTGTCTCGTTGGATTATTTTAGCTATCTCCGAGTGTTACCGCTTGGCGGGTAAGGACCCTCTGGCTGGCTTGCAGGCCCATTCTACCAGGGAAGTGGCTGCGTCTACTGCCCTGCAGAGGGTTGTTCCTATTAGTCACATCTGTGATGCAGCCACCTGGGCTTCAGTACATACTTTTGTATGTCACTACTCCCTCGATTCAATCAGAGGGCAGGATCTGGCCTTTGGCAAGGCAGTCCTATATTCCGCAATTTGATTGGGCATGCTAAATTTGTGTTCTAAATTCTTTTCCCACCTCCTTGCTTGGTACTGCTTTGGGAGTCTGTCATAGATATGGAATACGTCGGAGGACCCAATCCCCTCGAAGGACAAGTTACTTTCTTACCTGGTAACGTTCTTTCGATGGGATGGTCCGACGACGTATTCCATATCGCTCCCTCCCTACCTTCCCCGCTGCAGAATTTCTTTTGCGATTGCAACTTTCGTTCCGCAAGGCCTTGTGTGTCTGACTGGCAGAAAACTGGTGGCACACGTTCTGGGGGAAAAAACTATAACTGGGGCTATAGGCGTCGTGCGTCCTACTTATCACATCGGGTGACCTCGGCCGTCGGAGGAGGTCCTCTGGGACGGCGCATCGACGCAGGACGCAGGCGTCGAAGATTTTCCAAAGCAGCACAGCTGTGGACATTACCTGTCATAGAAATGGAATACGTCGTCGGACCATCCCATCGAAAGAGCGTTACCAGGTAAGAAAGTAACTTGTTCTACTCTTCAGAAGGACAATACGCAACTCAAAGTTAAGTAAGAACTTTAGGACAGTGTGTAACTTATTATGCTTTAGGAATCAGTTACACACTGACACATTTACAGGTAAGTACTTTGTAACACACTTTTGATCTTTTCAAGACATGGGCTTACACTGTTAACTCATGTCCTAGAATAGGGAAGGACTTTATCTCGTAGGCAGAAGAGGAACCCTAGTGGTCTAGGAGCCAACAGTATGCAGGCCAGGATGAGGCTCAGATGCAAGAAAGTCAGTTCCAGCGTGTTTCTCTTAAAGCAACTAAGTACAGACTTCAAAGTTGGTAGAAAGTGTTCAGCGACTTCGGAGAAGGCTCCCTAAATGCGTTCGTGTTCGGCCTCTGAACGGTTTATTTTGCTTGTATAGCGCACCTGACCCAGGGGTATCCGGGCGCTCATGAGTAGTTACAGATTACAGTAAATAACGCATAGAACATACATGATTTACAGTAGACATATGTAGTAAATATGTGCAGGCCTGGAAATAGAAGTACATTACAGTTTAGTGATGGGATACATGGGGAGAAAATCAAGTTAGTACTTATTGAGTAGCCAGGGGATGACACTTTTCCTGATGTTGGCAAATACTTGGATGGATTTAATTTCAGAAGGGAGTGAGTTCCAAAGTTGGGAGGCCATGACCGGTAAACTCGAACCACCCTTTTTTTTTTTTTTGATTATATCTGGGGACCACTAGGCAAGTTGGGAGGCCGCTCTTAGAGCATTGTTCTGCATTATCTGTAGTTTGTTGAGTATGGTCTTATTAGCACCTAGGTAAAGACCATTACAGTAGTCCAGTTTGGACTTTGAGGGCTCTGGCTAGTATGAGGCAGCTTTCAGATCACAGAAGGGGGCTGCAGGCCCTAATTGGCTTGCCTCTGTAGGCGGTAGCTGAGGCGGTCATATTCACTTGTTTGGTTAGGCTGGAGGTAGCGTTGAGGTGAAAACCTAAAGTTTTTACATCTTTTGCGATGGGGATGTTGTTCCCATCTATGTTAATAGTGGTGTAGTTTGAGCTTAATTTGTTTAAGTTGATAGGTGAACCAACCATGAGGATTTCTGTTTCGTCATTCAAGCAGAGGCCATGAACGGCAATCCATGCCTGAATGATTGTGTAGATTGCGTTTACTCCAAGTACATCTGTGTCATAGATGCCTGTCAGGGGTAGGAGTATCTGGGTGTCATCTGCGTAGTTGGTGTAGGTGACATCCAGACGGTCCAGTTTAGCAAACAGTGGCTTTGTAAAGATATTTTCTGATGCTTGTTAATCTGCTTAGAATCACATGCTGTGCATATGGTCCAACATCCAGTGGTAACCGCAGAGTATTGCATCTTGTCTTTTGGGGACCAAAAGGGGACGTTGGCATAGGTGTGTCTAACACTATCCCTATCGTGACATGTAGTGTACCCAAAATCCCTCACGCGCTGAGGTCCCTCAGATTGTTTTTTTCCGCCCAGATAACTGGTCACCCAATAGTGGAGCTCTTACATAAGAGACATTGTTTATCTTTATACCGACTTTGTCGGTTATTCCCCTATTCGACAGCGATTAAGAACTTCGAAGACTGCGGTAGGTTTCTACGGCGGCGGATTTCGGTGCCTAAGATCCGGCGGCTGAGGCAGCCACTTGGCCGGGCCCTCTGGCCAGCCTACACAGTAGGGAGAGTGGGGTCAGGGTGGCCATATCTTTCATTATGTCTTTCCACTTTCCCCCTCTTTGCCCTCTAGGTGTGGTTATCTTTGTTTATACCTTTCGCTATGGAAAGGACTCCATTTAGGTTCTGCCCTAAGTGTAGGGTCAAATACCTGTGGAAAGACTAGCACAGAACGTTAAATTCTTGTTTCCCTTTAGATCACGACGAGAAGATGTGTGCGGCTTGTAACCTCCTTCGGCCTAAGACCCTTAAGGAGTGCCGTGTAAAGCAGTGGGCCGCGTATGGTATGTCGCGGGCGGAAACCCTTTTTCCCCCACCGCCACACCCGCCGAAAGTGACGGGGGCCCCTCCGATGACCAAACAACTGTATCGGAAGTTAAAGACCTTGAGGCGGACACTTCTAGGTCCGCCACGCCCGTCCTCGACCCTGCAAGGCCTGACACAAGTCTCGCTTCAGGGACAACACCGAGCAACAGGGGCGTACAAAAACCTCAGCACACTAAGCACCCAACCCCACCACCGATTTTGACGGTTCCGTCAAAAAAGGTGAACGCTAACAGGGCCGTCAAACTTCGCCAGATTCCTCTGATCGGGTAGATCAACAGCCTTCCACTGCATCCGCAGCAGCGTCTTGCAACTGGGCACTCCAAAAACAAGGGTGCTACCCCTAAATCAGGTTTACACGTCAAAGCACGGCCATTCGACGCTCCGACGGTCCTTAAAGGCCCAGTGGGCCCAAAACCTACTACTAGGCCTCCAGGCGAAAAATCTACCGCTAAGCCCTCTAACGCTGCGGTAGGTGGAACCCGTTAACTCACGCCAATTCAGCGGAGATTGAAGACAGTATCGCGAGAATTACTTGGGAGTCGGATTGGTACCTACACTAGCGAAACGCATGGGGCAGGCCGTGGACAAGTCTAAAGACAAGCCATGGTGCCCCGATACTCGCAAAACCTACAAGGACATTCAGGAGCCTCTGTCCAACACCCTTTGAGACAAATTTCGACGCCAAAGGGTGGAAAACTACGTTTTTCCACCTTTAGGCTCTTCTGGTTCCTCTAAGTGGACAAGAGAGAATTTTGAAGGGTGCATGGCTCGCCTTGAGAAAATTCGCTTTCTGGGCATCCTTCCCCAAAGAGATCTCGTGGGGAACCTATTGTAAGATCGGCTTCACGTTTCCTGGAAAATCTTGATCTCGGCCCTCTGGTTCCGTCCACCATGAAGATGTGGTCCAGATGGACACTTACCAGGACATCTACAGCGAAGATCCTTCCTTCCTGCAGGACTACACTGAGGACCAGGCGGATGCCATGGACAACTGGGAGGAAACCCAGAAAGTGGAAACTGAGCCATGGACGCACCCCACACAAGATCAGGATACTGATGTTCTATTCCTGGATTCTCCTCCATCCACCCCGGCTGCCAGGCCTCGCCTGTAGATGACCAAAGGCCTTCAATGCCATCTTAAGGAAGACAGCAGATCACTTTCAAATCACTACACAGGAGGCGGTACCCGATCAAGACTTTGTGGAGGACATTCTCAAGGAGAAACCCCCCACAAGCCAAGCCATTCCCATTCGGTGAAAGAAGATTGGCCCCCTCCTGGTCACACCAGCTCAGACCCGGGCAGTGAACCCAAGAGTTGAAAAACTATTTCGGCCAGCTCCTTCGGACCCTCAGTATATTAAAGACCACGCCACCCCCGACTCCTTGGTAGTCATTACCCCCCAGAAACGGGCAGGAGTACCCCTTGCTACGGGGGAGGCACCTCTGGATAAGAAATCCAAGAGGTTGAACGCCCTAGGTAAGCGTGTTACCTCAGCAACTGCATACACCACACACGGCGAATAACACCACGCTGCTGGCTAGTTATGCAGACGTGCAATGAAACCTTGTAGAGGGCCTCCAGGAGGTTCCAGAACCCGTTAGGTCCAGGCTCCTCACCATTGTGGCAGAGGGCAGGTAAATCAGAATATAATCAAGAACACTCTGGACACTGCTTAGACAGCAGGCAGGTCTCAGGCCCAGGGCACGCTTGGCTTTGCAACTCGGGGTTCAAGCCTGAAACACAGGCCGCTCTGATCAACAAACCCATAGAAGAGACTAATCTCTTCGGGAAAGTGGTCGATGATGCCCTGGAGACGGCCAAGAAAGAGCAAGAGTCTCTTTAAGTCATTGCAACAAGTAACACAGAAACCTTCCCCCCCAAAGGGGAGGTGGTTCACATCGGTCCTTTCGAGGGCAGTCTCGTGCAAGTCAGAACTACAGCATGGGTACCATAACTCTGGACAAACTTCAGGAAGCCCTGCCTACTACCCACGTAGGGGTCAGCGGCAGAGGTAGAGGCCCCAATTCCAGAGGAGCTGCAGCCTCTGGTCAGAAATGACCAACAAATCCAGGTCCCCTCCCATGTTTCCCCGGTCAGGGAGGCGTTTAACAGCTTTCCTCACGGCATTGGAGGGGATGACTTCAGACCAGTGAGTTCTAAAGGCGGTCGCCCACGGGTACTGCGTGGAATTCGCCCGATATCCACAGTTCAGACCGCCATGCTCACGGCGCCTCTCACCGGACCATCTGCAGATCCGGAATCAAGAGGTGGAAGCGCTGCTGGGAAAGGACGCCATAGAAGCCGTCCCTTTTCTTCAAGTAAACAAGGGTATTTATTCAGTGTACTTCCTTGTACCCAAAAAGGACCTCACCATGCACCCTGTTCTAGACCTGCGCCCAGCGAACAAATTTATAAAACCTCAGGTTTTGTATGGTAACACTACAGTAGGTGATCCCACTGTTGAAACAGGGGGTCCACATGGCAACATTGGACATGAAAGATGCATACTTTCATATTTCAATGTTTCCAGCGCACAGGAAATATCTAAGGTTCATGATAGAGGACCGGCATTACCAATTCAAAGTGCTCCCCTTCGGCATCGCCTCAGCGCCAAGAGTGTTAACAAAAGTCCAGGCAGCAGCGGCAGCACACCTGCGCAGACTGTCCGTACCGGTTTACCGTTACCTCGACGACAGGCTCATAACAGGGAACTCTTATGACACATGCTTTTTGAACACCCAGAAGACCGTAGACTTTCTCTTCAATCTGGAATTCTCCATCAACTAGGAAAAATCCAGTCTAGTCCCGTCAAGTAAAACATTTCTGGGGCTCTAATCCATACGAAGGACGGCCTCGTCTTCCCCTCCAATGAGAGGGTTCAGAACATGCATTTTCAGATCCCTCAATATGAAGCCAGTCGAGAGGGGACAGTACGCAAAGCCATGCGTTTGCTAGGTATGATGGCGTCATGCATTTACTTGGTTCCCCACACGCGGCTGTGCATGCGTCCCATGCAAGAGGGGCTCATCAACCAGTGGTGTCAGGCCTGCGGACAATGGGAAGATCTGGTAGTTGTATCGTCAGCCCTCGTTCTCTCTGAAGTGGTGGTAGAGGGAAAACATCTTTAAGGGGAAAACCTTCACCACCCCTGCAGTGGAAGCCACTCTCATGACAGACACATCTATCACAAGGTGCGGGGGGGGGCCACCTGCTGCAGCAGACAGTGCATGTACGCATGTAGTTTGGTCCCCACAAGTAGCATCCAACCATATAAATCTACTGGAGCTATTGGCTGTGTTCAAAGCACTGAAAGCCTTTCAAACACAGCTACAGGGGAAGACGGTCCTGACCGACAGCACCACAGCCATGTATTACCTGAACAAACAAGGGGGCACACACTCTCCAGGGCTATCCAAGCTGTCTCAAAACATTTGGATGTGAACTCTCAAACACAAGTTGTTTCTGTTGTCCCAACATGTTCCAGGGGAACTCAATCTTCTGGCAGATGTGCTCAACAGAGATTTCCCACTGCACAAAGAATACGAATGGCGTCTGCACGAAGACATCATGTCCAATGTCTTCGCAGAATGGGTCTTCCCAGAAATCGACCTGTTCGCAGCTCAGGAGAACGCCTAATGCCAACACTACGCCTCCAGGTACCCCCAGAACCGCTCCAAGGGGAACGGTCCCTGGATAACATGGTCCGGGAAATAAATTTGTTTATGCTTTGCCCCGCCCTCTCCGACCCCTACTCAACAAGATGCACCAGGAACCAGTCACCATGATATTGGTAGCCCCCATGTGGGCTCGCCAACCCTGGTTCGCTCATCTAATGTAAATGTCCCTCTCCCCACCAGTAAAAATACCCTGCCCTTACAACATGTCTCCGGACGGGGGGGAGGCGGAGAGACCCTTCACCCATGCCCACAAACTCTTAGCTTAGCAGCCTGGGTCCTGAGGTCATAGTGTTTGGACACCTTCCGCTCCCTCAGAGATGCATGGACATTCTCAGGGAAGCTAGGAAACCTAACGCACGCTATTGCTATTCCAGCAAATGGAAACGGTTTGTCATCTGGTGTAATGCCAAGGGCACCAATCCCATCGATTGCTCACCCACACACATTTTGCTGTACCTAACCCATTTGTTAGAGACAGGATTGGTCTTCAATTCCCTAAAGGTTCATCTTGCTGTTCTTTCAGCCTACACCACGTCACAAAAGAAGGCGTCATGGTGGAAAATACCAGTGATTAAAGCTTGTATGGAAGGTGTTAAGAGGATTCATCCTCCTATTTCTCACCCATTTTCTGGATGGGTTCTAAATATGGTTTTAATCAGACTCCTGGGGCTTCCCTTTGAGCCAATGCATGAGCAAGTCTAAAAGACCTAACTTACAAGACGGCCTTCTGAGTGGCTGTTAATTCTATTAGAAGGGTTAGCAAGCTACAGGCCCTTTCTGTTCTGAACCCTTTTGTTACAGTCCGCAGGGATAAGGTAGTTCTGCGCACTCATCCCAGATTTACGCCTTAATTCTTCGCTAAATTGCATGTGAACCAATTGATTGAACTACCTACCTTTTTCCAGAATCCCACTAGCATGGCCGAAAGAAGTCTACACACACTAGATGTGCGCAGGGCAGTCATGTTTTACCTAGAAAGAAAGAAACCACTGAGAAAAAGAAACCAATTTTTCATTTCAGTGGCAGCTGGTAGAGAAGGGGATCCGGTCTCTAAATCGGCTATATCAAGGTGGATTGTAAAATGCATCACACTGTGTTACGATCTTGCTAAGAGAGAACTGCCCTTGAAGCCTAGAGCACACTACTCGGGGCACTGGGGCTTCCATTGCATTCATTGCAAATGTTCCCCTTGAGTCCATTTGCAAAGCGGCAACCTGGAGTTCTGTACACACCTTTACAAAACACTATTGCCTAGACACTAATTCTAGGTCTGATTCTCAGGTGGCACAAGCAGTACTAAGACCTCCTTTTCTCTACTGTTCCTTCTCACAACCCACCTCCAACTCCGGGTACTGCTCGCTAGTCTATGCACAGCATGTGATTCTAAGCAGATAAACCAGCATCAGAAGACCTTCATTACTCATCGTAATAGCATTTCTGATTATTGTATCTGCTTAGATTCACATGCTACCTCCCCGCTCGGGGTGGAAGGAACATAGAGGTCTTACTACTTTCTCTCTTCATGTACTCACTCACAATAGCCTTGGGCTCCCTCATGTCAGAAAAAATACAATCGGAGGGACCTCAAAGCGTGGGGGATTTTGGGTACACTACACGTCACGATAGGGAAAGTGTTACAGACACGCCTATGCCGACATCCTGTTTCGGTCCCTGAAAGACCAGATGCAATACTCTGCGGTTACCACTGGATGTCGGACAATATGCACAGCATGTGAATCTAAGCAGATACAATCAGAAATGTTATTACGGTGAGTAATGCATGTCCTACAAACTGGGCGAAATGCATGAGCCTTGTGGCACGCCACAGGTGTTTGGTATATGGTCAGCAGCTGCAGAAGGTGAGAAGACCTGCATGGTCCTGTTTTTGAGGAACGACTGAATCCATGTGATGGCGGTTCTAGAGAATTGAGCTGCCGTGGCGAGGTGATGGCAGAGTACCTTGTGCACGACATGGTCAAATGCCACCGACCGGTCAAGGAGGCGTAGGATGGCCACGCTTCCTTTATTTTTTAGTTCGTCAATCTGACTTTTGAGGTCGACAAGGACGGTTTCAGTCCCATGTTGAGGTCTGAAGCCAGATTGTCGTCCAATAATTTGTTCGTCTCTAGATAGGCTTGGATTGCCAAATATGCAACCCTATCTAGGATTTGTAACAGGAATGGGACTGTAGTGATGGGTCTTTAGTTAGTGGGGATCGTAGGGTGTTTTTTTTTAGTAAATGGAGTACCCACGATTCTTCAGGTTACTCTGTACAGTGCTACTAGAGAATGATGCGTTAATTAGTTTGGTAATGAAAGGGGCCAGGTCTCAGGCCGCTTATTTTATGATCTGTACTGGACAGCTATCGCCCTGGCAATTAGGTTTCAAAGAGTCGATGATTTTTTTGTGCCTCTGGTACTGATACATTATTGAATTTGAAGCCAGTGAGTTGATGCGATGGGGTGGTGGGTAGCGGTGTAGTGGATGCAGGGTCAGTTAGTTGACACTGTTTGTCTGCTATTTTAGTCTGAAGGCTTGCAATTTTGTTGGCGAGAGAGTCTTGAATGCTTGTGCACCGAGGTTTGTCTTTTAGGCACGAGTCTGTGGGTGGGTGAGGGTCTTCCATCTCTCTCATTCTGTTGAATAGTTCTTTAGTACTGAATCCTGCTTGGTTTATTCTATTGTTGAAGGTATCCTGCTTGGTGCGGATGATCTAGTCTTTATATTTAGCCGTGATATTAGCTAGATTGGTTTTGTCCTCTGGTGAGGGGGTGTGTGTGTTTCAAGGTTCCTCTTTTTGGTTCGTAATGCTTTTAATTCAGTGGTGAACCAAGAATTCATATGTGCTCTTGGTTTGCCTTTACGCATTTTAAGTGGTGCGACTATGACTATAGCTTTGGCCATGGATTTGTTATTTCTGATGCTTGTCATTTGCTTAGATCACATGCTATGCATAGGCCGACATCTATTGGAAGCTGCAGAGTATTACAGTTGTTTTCGAAAAGGGACATTGACGGGGCGTGCCAGTAATACTATCCCTAGTGTGACATCCGCTGTATCCATAATCCCTCACGCGCTGAAGTTCCTCAGATTGTTTTTTTTTTTTTTCCGCCATCGTGAGCGGTTGCATATAAGCGGAGTGCATTTTCGGCTTACCCCTTTGACTTATAAAGAGTTTAATATTAGTTTATCTCTGTCCTTTATTGACGCCGTGCCTCGACGCAACAAACTACAAGACAGGACAGACCTGACAGTCGAACAGAGATCTCGACAGGACCATCCAGCCTCGGAAGGCCCACTGGGCCTAGGCCTTACAGTAGAGAGTGGGGGGTGATCATAACATGTATTTTCCCACCCCTTTCCTGGGTCGCCCGGCTGCCTACCCCCAATATGGAAAGTTATGCCATTTAAATTCTGCCCATCCTGCAATATAGGAAAAACAAGCGAATCACCCACACTGCATCGGCAGGATAGTATTACCCAAGCCAACACAGTATCTTGGCAGAGGAGAGGAGAGCTTACAGATGGACACCTCCAAGAAGCAGCAGGACATGACCCAGTACCTGGATTCTTGGTTGTGGTGACGAACGAACAGACACTAGAAGGGAACTTGCAGCAGTTGACAGGAAAGGCTCCCAACAAAGGATTCTCAAATGCTTCTAGCGTCTCTGTGGATTTGGCACCCTTTTACAGGTACCTGATGAAGAACTGATGTCGCTGATCGGATTCTCTTTGCTATTCTGTTCCAGCACTCTGGTGAGCGGACTTAAAGGATTTCGAATCGTGTCTGGAGGTCCAGCAGGAGTCAACCAAAGTTTCAGCGCAAATCAGAATTCAGAAGCTGATGTACAGCGCTCGGGCTCCAGGTTCCCTGGTATTGGAGCCCTGGAACGTCGCAGCACGTTACAATTTGGCTTTAGACAAGTTAGTCTTGCCAGCCTCTTGGAAGGGTCAGAACAGGTTCTGGTTACACAGCAGGCTCTCTGGTTGCTTTAATCAGTTACAGACGTCTTTTCTTCCTCTTTGGACTCCAGTCCAGTAGTCGACTTGTATTCAGCTTCAAGAATCTGACTTTTATCTTGGAAGACACGCACATGTTCTGCAAACTCTCCCTGACATTTACAGAAAAGGTTACGGGGCTGTCAATTTCGGACAGCTGTTGGGGAGAATTCTCATTTCAAATGGATTGTGTCCTCCCACGTATTCCTCATCTATGATATTCGTATCTCAGCGGCTTCGCTGCTTCGGAAACATTTTTTTCAGCAAAGGACGCTGTGCATGAGGGTGTGGCGTCGATGTCCCTCGACGGTCTCCATAGCGTGTCGACTTCACCAGTCGTATAAATAGCTTGTGCGCGCCTGTAGGCTTCAGTTCCGTTTTTCCGATAACTATGCAATCGAGTTAACGGCACACTTCATATTTTCCTCAGTGAAAATGTCATCTTCTTTGACCCCTTCCACTCGGTAGACGGGGTTTAAAAAGTGTGTCAACTGTCGTTCCAAAATGTCGATCACTGACCCTCACTGTGTATGCCTTTGGTGCTTGGGTTCGGACCATCTGGCCAGCGACAGTGGCTCCTGTCAGTCGATGACACAAAGCTCTTCGCGAATGAAAAGGTAAACTAGCGGTGGGGCAGGAAGCTTCGAGAGACTCCGATGGGCATAAACACAGAGGTATCGGTCTAGGAGTAGATCGAGAAGTTCTTTGTCGTCTTTTAAGAAGACGAAGAGGAGACCTAGATCTCCTTCCTCTTCGTCAGACACATCTACTGAGATGGTAAGATGCCCAACTAAGTCGGATTCCCCTAGGAAATTGGAAGAGTTTATAAAATAAATGATGATGGTCTTTGAGAATGCGGCCCGACCCCCTCAAAGAAACCTCGTAAGATCCAGACCCCTTGGACGACGCAGGAGAGTCAGAAACTACTAAGTCCAGTAGTTAAATGTTAAAGGTATTTGTACCGCGCACCGTCACCAACGGAGTTGGTCCCCAGGCGCTCTGGTGGATCTGGAAATGAGAAGTTGGGATGGGTTAGTAGGCGAAGCGGGAGTAGGATAGTGAGAGGAGTGGTGTTCGGTTGGCAGCTTTAACTTGGTATACACCGAGTGCTGAGCTTTGGTGCAAGTATCGGATCGATGTCAGTCCTCGTGTGTCAGTCCTCGTGTGCTGTTGATGCAGCTTATGTGGTGTTGTGAAGTGCGTGTGGGTTGATGTGCGAGAGATGGTCGTGTGAGATTAGTAAGACGGAAACTAGACGATCTCGACCTGACTTTAAAAACTCGAGATTCGAGTGATTCCCCTGTATTGACTAAAAAGCATAAACCGTCGAAGCACTCCACGAGTTCATTGGCGCCGATTACCTCGAAGCTGAAGGAGATATTGTCTCCATTATCGAAGTCGTCATCAACTATTTAGAAGAATCCTTCGATTCCCTCGAGGCAAATTCCGGAACAGGAAAAAGGGTTTACACCTCTACCCAAATCAGACTTTTTAAAGTCCATGTCCTCTATTATTGAGGAAGAAAGTGCCTCAGAGGAAAACATTTCTCCATTTGGAGTAATTTGGTACTAAAATTGCACCAGAGGAATTGATTGGCCCTGAGTGAAAAATGACAGACCTGTGACACCCTTCACTCTGCCAGTGGCATTGACACGTCACCCGAGTTAGGTTTTCAAAAACCTGATCCTGCAGAACATGCAGATTCTCAGGGTACAGGATCTTGATGAGCAGGGTTGCTGACTATATGGGTTGGAGCAGATCTTTACCAACCTTTGAACAAGATGATATGACCGATATCCTGGACGAGTGCCCCTAAAAGGACCCAGTTCTTCCTTTTCATAGGGCTCTTCAAAGAACAATGGTTGCAAATTGGGAGACTCTGGAGTCTGTTGTTGCAGTCACTAAAGAGTTTCTCAAAAAATATAGGCCATCAGGCTGTGACCCTGATTATCTGAGTAAACTCACTACGCCGGAAAGTCTAGTGGTACAAGCTGCTACTTCCACGAGGCAATCAGTTTACCCATCTATCCCCGCAGATAGAGGATAAAAAGGTGGACGCTTAGACTCGCAAGGTATTTACCTCTAGCAGCATGGCCCTTAAGTCAGCAAATGTTACCTGTACCCATGTCGGGTTCACCCATACCCTGTGGGATTGCGTAAAGGCAGCGGCTGAACATATTCCAGAAGGCGAAGAAAGGTTTTCTGAATATTGTGAAAGATGGTAAGGAGGCAATGGGGGAATGTCTCCAATATGGATTGGATTCTATTGACTGCATCAGATCAGCCATGGCTGCAAGCACAGTGCGGCGCAGATGTGCATGGTTGTGGAAGTCGGGCTTAGCACCGGCATTGCAGGCCAGACTACTCAACATGCCTTTCGATGGCTCGAGGCTGTTCGGCAGTAAAGCTGAAGAGAGCTTAGAGAAACTGCAGACCTCCAAGGCGGCAGCTAAGTCACTTAGCGCCTCTATGCGACAGCCTCAAAAACCTTATTCGGGCTCAACTTCCTGGAGAGGTCCTTCTTTTCGATACTACTCATTTGATAGAGGAAAAGAGATGCGAAATCAGCCTCAGCAGCGGCATCTTTACCCTCAGCCGCTCCTGCAGCCGCCTCCAAATCTCTCGAGACCTTAGCACACAAGACCCCGGTGGGAGGCAGAATATCACAGTATCTGAGCAAATGGCGGGGCATTACTTCAGAAGCTTAGGCACTGGAAACAGTAGCTCAAGGTTACTGCCTTCCCTTCATAAAATGGCCTTAGGACCATCCACCGGGAACCAATTCTGTCAATTCCAGATCCGCTCCTTGTGCAGGAAATGTTAACCTTGCTAGAGAAAGGTGTAATAGAACAGGTACCCCCTTACTTTCTCATTCCAAAGGACGACGGAGGATTGAGACCCATCTTGAAACTTGAACAAGTTCCTCAGGAAGGACAAGTTCAAGATGGTAACCCTTTCTCAGATCCTTTAGGCTCTCCAACTCCAAGACTGGTTGTCATCATTGGACCTTCAAGAAGCTTACTTTCATGTGCCAATCCATCTCAAGCACACAAAGTACCTGAGGTTTGCGCTTGGCGGCTCTCGCTATCAGCTTTGAGTTATGCCATTCAGGCTGACCTCTGCCCAAGGGTTTACACCAATGGCGGTGGTGGCAGCAAGTCTCGGGAGAGGGGGGGATTCATGTCTAACCCTACCTGGACGATTGGTTGATCAGGGCTTGTTCCCCCGAATAAGCTCAGGAATATCTCTCGAATCACCTGCCTCTCCCTTCACAGACTGGGCTTCTCCCTCAATTAGAAGAAGTCCCATATGGTACCATTCCAAAAACTCCAATTTATCAGAGTAGTCCTGGATACTTAATCAGGGAAAGCCTCGCCTCCCGAGATGAGAGCTCACCACATTTTGCAGATGGTAACAAAGTTCCAAAATGCCCAGCATCTGCCGGCCTCTGATTTTCTGAGGTTGCTCGGCCTCATGGCATCCTGCATTTTACTGGTGCCAGAGGCTCGATTTGAGAATGAGATCCCTTCAATGGGCCCTCAGGACTCAGTAGTCCCAATTCTCTGGGATTATGTTGATCTTCTGCAAGTTCCCAGCACAGTTGCCCAGGACCACCTATGGTGGGCTTGTAACGACAATATTCTCAGGGGAGAATTGTTTTGGCAACCATGGTCGGAGATAACAGTAGTGACAGACGCCCATACCAACGATCTGACAATCAACGGTCGTTGGTCTCCATCGGAGTCCAAACTACACAACCTTTTAGAGCTAAGGGCGATCAGATTAGCGCTTAAGGCCTTTCTGCCCTCTGTATGGGGAAGGAATGCCCTGATAATGACGGACAACACAGTGGTCATTTACTACCTCACCAAGAGAGGAGGCGTAGCGTCACTACCACTGTGCAAAGAGGCAATGCAGCTCTGGTTCTGGGCAATACAAGAAGGAATCTCTGTCGGCAGTTCACCTAGCCGGACAGCTGAACACAGCGGTGGACGCTCTGAGCAGGCAGAGCACAGTTTCCCGCGAGTGGGAATTGGCTCAGGAAGTATTGGGGAGAATTCTCATAAATGTGCAAATTCCCTTCACCTTAGAGACCCCCAGCAACTTTGCTGGATTTTGAGGAGAGTGTGAGCCTTTTTTCCCACTCATGTATTTTAATGTGTTTTACTCTCGTGGACTCCATAGGCATCATCTTTTCATTTGCATCACAAAGCACCTTCAGTGCAGTGGCACAGGGAAACCTTTTTAGGCTTTCCCAAGGTTTAAATACCTTCTCTGGGATAAACTACTGTTTCCCAGAGTAAGTCAAGTGAAATTGACTTTAATAGTCTTTCCAAATTCCTAGACCCAGCACACACCATCTTACAATAGAGTGAAACTTATGTAGCAGTCAAATGCTTCCCTTTCCTCTCAAAATGGCTGGTGGCCACCATGATTTTTCCCAACGGCGAACACCGGTAACATTTAATCGCAGGAGCCATGTTTTTCAAGATGGCGTCTGAGCCTCCTTTGTTTAAACGGGTCCCAGGCTCTCTTTTTTGGAATTTCTTTGTGGAAAGGTCCTTCTAGAGTTTGTCTGCGCGCCAAACCAGCTTTGGTCCCTTTGTCCCTACGCCTTTGGCAGGCTTCAGGACTGAAGACTGCCTCTGGCGCATGCGGTTCTGGGGTGGGCAGTAAGTGAGGGAGGTGCCCATAACGGCCTTTGCTTAGTCTCCCAAGAGATCCGAATGCATTCTGGCGTGATAGGCTGGCAGACTGTCCGCAAGGACAGCCACCCTGCTGGGTGAGTGGCAGCTAAGCTGGAATGAATGGGAAAAAACTGTTTAAAAGGCGAGTCTCTTGGCTTGGAACGCCGAGTCGACAACTGGAGCAAAAGAACCGAAGACGAGCTGGAGAGGACGGCTGCTGCAACTCCTGGACCATTGGTTTGCCCGGTGAAGCCCTGCTGCAGGTCCGAATCGCCAAATTCATCTCGACCGAGAAGTCCTTCAAGGACAACTTCTTCCTTTTGAGTTGGTGGGACCAATCAACTCATCTAAAACTCCATAACCAAAGAAAACACAAGAGTGAAACACATTCAAAATACATGAGTTGGGGGGGAAAGGCTCACACTCCAGGAAAAAAAATAAAGTTCTCAAAATCCAGCAAAGTTGCTGGGGGGGTCGGTCTCTAAGGTGAAGGGAATTAGCACATTTATTTGAATATTTCCTAACAGCCGGGGGAGGCGAGAGGTAGGAAACGAGGAAGTGGGATTGGGCATGGCGTCCGGGACGGATGGGGGCGTGAAACGGAGCTGGGGGGAGCAGAAAAAACACAATGTGTTTTGCCAGGGCCCAGGAGGGTCCACCTACCTTTTTCCCCTGACCTGTTTCGCCTGATGTGTATTAACATTTTACTCACTGTAGTGACTAGAATACTCCTAGTTCTAAGTCCCCTTTCCTCCATACAACCCACCTCCATCCCCCTGAAATAAGTTAATATCTGGCCATGGATCTCTTTAAGAGTGTCCAGCGTGCTGCTAAGGGACTGAGGTTATGTAGAGGGCGGGGCTAGGTGGCACGCGTGCACTGCGGCCGTGCCTCCGCCCCTGGCCTAAAGTACTGGGGAAGCTCAAGTTTTTAGCGGAAAGGTTCTGGTACCAACCCCACCTCGTGGTTGCCCCTACAGTATGGGGGAAAGGGGACTAAGGATTATGAGTATTCTATTCGCAAAGGTGACTTTGCAATCTTATCTGGTCTGAACTTAGTTGTTACTGCTCGGACCTGGACTGGAAATGAAAATAAAAGCCTCATATCCCTGACCTCCTTTATATTTAACAGAGCTCATCTCCAAGGCTACCTGTCAACTAAAAGTAGAGCTCTGGTAGAACAGCCCTTACCGTTTGCCCATATTTACACATGTGGCAAACAAAGGACTGGTGTCTGCTCGCAATACTTGTTTCTAGTGGAATCCTCTAGCGCCATCCCCATGGTACAGCTTGTACCCCAAACTGCAAATCATGTAAAACTGGCACCAACCACAAATGAACTGTCTCCCACAGTAGGGGGGGGCAGTATCCAACTGTACAATACCATGGTCCATTTTGAACTCTCCCTAAAGGCTGATGGATCTCATGTTTACAGATTGACTTCCTTGTTGAAGCTTCACGTTATGCCTCACGCCAAAAACGTAGATAGCCAGGTAGATATACAAACAATATTACCAGGGTCCCTCTACCACAGTCGCAGTGGGTGCTTTCTATCATACAGTGGGTCTTCGTCTACGCTTTACAAACCATGCACTAGGACCAATACAACTCTGGTCAGAACTTGCCCCGTCACATAGTGTTTGCCTCTATCTAGTGAACGTGTGCAAATTATCTGTATTTAGGGTGAAGTGTAATGCCATTGCAGGTTAACGGTTAATGTTTTCGCAAAAAGGATGACCTGTTTTTAACCTCTCTAGAGTTAAGTGTAAATTGCTGGGTAAATAAATGTAAGCATATTTGATGAAAGCTCTTCTTTCTGGGTTGTCGATAGAGCTTAAGAGTAACAACTTGTCAAACATTTATATATTTAGCAGGCAATGAGGAGGCGGCGTCCAGAATGTTCCTTCGATATTAATAACATCGTTATCCCTATGTCTGTGGCTGCCACTACGCGTGTGGAGAAGCTGCAGTACAAAGAGATCCTGACACCAAGGTACTGTTTTGTCTTGTTCAATAATTTAACATGTCACTGTTGTGTTACTAGGCATTTCACTAGTACACATTTTCTAAGCGCTGATGGAAGGTAGCACAGTGACCCAGATTGGCATACACATTTAAAGAGTATATACCAACCCAGAACTTAGTACTTTCTCAATATATCTGGCTGACTGCACACTACATATTATGTTAAATGTAAATGCTTTGAAAGAAGGTAATTAAAGCTTGTTTGTGTGTCATGACAACTCTGTTCCACAGTTAAAGGCCATCCATTTTATGGTCCCTTAGGCGTATAAATATAACACTCACTACTCTAATAAGTCGTGTTTGTAGTTTATCCTCCATCCGAGATCTTTCATTGAATTGGGATTTCAGCCTCAATGTTTCGGTCTCACAAAGTTTAATCCTGAAAAGAAGTGTTATGTATAATTGAATACCCCAGTCTCAGTATTTTAGTACTGTTAGCCAACGGTATTATCGCCTTATCGAGTGATCTTTTCTGACACCTAAAGAATTTAATGTTAGGAGAGATTTCCTTTTTGCTGATTTCCTCCCATATCCTTCTATGGGACACATTTTCTTTTTGCTAGAATCCTGTCCTGACTTTTTGGAGGTATGTAAAGCCTTCTGCAACTATTTGATCATTGTTTGATTCAAGACCTCTCTGAAGAAGTGCAACCCTCTGACCTCCCAAGGAGAACAACTGAAGTTGCCCAGCAACTACTCCAGTGCTGTCCCTGTGAGGTGCTGCCTCTCTATCCTGATCTCAAGAATGCCTTCATTGGCGCTTGGAACCATGTACCAGTGAAAACAACCTGTCTCGACCCCTGCTTGAGGATCCGCACCTGCTGAGTGAGCCTTCAGAAGTTTCCCTGGATCAACTGGTGGACTTACAAGCCCTCTCCTGGGCTAACTCGCTGCAGCCATTCCAAGTGCATCCTTGGTTCTTGGAGGATCTTCAACTTGCATAACAAGATGCCTGTTCTTGCATTTTCAGCCACATGTGCGCTGGCTGCTCCTTTGTTCGTCCATTGAAGATAGCCTGTTGCTGCCTGCCCGTGGTGAGACTGGTTGCATCACTTGTTTGATCTCTGGAAGTGGCCTGGAGTGGTCTGTTCCGTTGAAGTCTTCATCTTTTCTCATTTGTGTGTTCTACTAGAAGCTGTCTAGAACAGATTCCCAAGCCCTGAGACTGACCGAAACTAAATTCTGCATCTGAAAGTGACGTTTGCACCTGGGCCTTCCTCTATGGAACCAAGCACAGAAGATTGTGTCTCCAACTGGTCTCTGGATTGAACTTTCAGCAGGTTAAGTTAACCGGTTTCTTTTCCCCCTTGTCCTCCATAGTGTTACATGGGCGTAAATTGCTGTCCTTCAATCACTCTTTCCTGATTTGGTTGACGGAGGCCTGGTCAAGGATCCCTTTCCAGGACTACTCTCTGGGATTGAATGAATTTACTTACCTGAACTTTAACCTTTTGACTCTTATCAATCATAACCACTGGTGGCATCGCCAATCTCTTCATAAACCTACCTTTGAAGTATATACTTTGAGTCTGGTGACATGTAGGCCCAAGGCCGCAACCATCTTAGGGTTGGACTTCATAAGAGCTAGGGAAGCTGTTCTCGGATTATCCTAAAGTGTTCTTTCTATTTCTAATGCAGTACTTAACTTGAGTTTCACTGGTCATTGAATCAAATGCTATTCTAGGTCTCCAAGTCTTAATGTACATTTCGAATGGATTGTGTCCTCCAAGGTATTCCTCATCTTATGATAATCATCCTTCCAGCTTAAGTTGCTTCAGAATTTCTTCAACAGGGGGTGCTGTGTGCCGTCTCGTTGAGTCGATGTTCCTCGAGGGCCTCTGTTCGACTGTCGACATCATAAGTATAAATAGCGCATGCAGCGCCCATTGGCTTCAATTCAGTTTTTCCAAGCTAACGCTTCAAAGAATTACAGCACCCTCTGGTTCTTCACTATGTCGCTATTTTCGGAAATGAAAATGTATTTTCCCTCGTCTCCATCAACGCCTAAGACTGGTTTCAAGAAGTGCCAAGACTGTGGATCGAAGATGTCGATCACTGACCCTCCAAGGAGTTTAGAAGAAAATCCAGTTGAGAGATTGTCCTCGACAGGGAATGTTTAAAAAATGTTGATCGAGAAGTCGGATCACGCCGTTCTTTGCCTTCTAAGAAGGCAGAGAAACTGCGTCACAGGTCACCTCTCAACCTCCAGTGATTCTTCAGCCGGCCTCGCTAACGCCATCGGTGTCAGAGCCGTGGACGCCAGTGTTGCAGTAGACTCTGACAAAATCGACTCCGCCTTCGAAGTCGTCAACGATTTCTTCGAAGTTGTTATAGCCAATAGTAACCCAGGAAAAGGTTTTCAAACCCTTGCCAAAAAGACTTTTTTAAAAGTCTCTTAACTCAATATATAAAGACAATGAACCTTCAGACGACAATACACCACCATTTGGCTTACAATATGGCACCCCAAATGTGCCAGAGGAGTTAATTTCTGAAGTCTAAGTTAAAAAAAGCTTGTATGATAACCTACAATCAGTCAGTGGTATAGATGGCTCTTCAGAACTGGAATTTGGTTAACCAGATGCTACAGACCACGCTGACTCCTCATATAGCCAACTAATGAGCAAGGTGGTAGAATCTTTAGGTAGGAGCAGGCCTACACCTTCTTTGGTGCAGGCTGACCTGACAAATATTTTGGATCAGGGTCCCCAAAGAGAACCAAGTCTGCCTTTTCACATTGCCCTACAAAAAAGGGTCTCAAATTGGGAAACGCCAGAAGA
This sequence comes from Ambystoma mexicanum, assembly GCF_040938575.1. Classification (NCBI taxonomy): domain Eukaryota; kingdom Metazoa; phylum Chordata; class Amphibia; order Caudata; family Ambystomatidae; genus Ambystoma; species Ambystoma mexicanum. The sequence continues at coordinate 474,829,762 of NC_090938.1, forward strand.
CTGCTTCCTGGCTTTCATCAAGGATGGTAAGGAGGCAATGTGTGAATGCCTCCAGTCAGCTCTGGATACCGCAGGTAGCATCAGCAGATCCATGGCAACTAGCACTTTGTCGTGCCGATTTGCATGGTTGAAAAAGTACAGATTTGTACCAGATTTGTAGTCTAGACTCCTCAATATGCCCTGACGGCTCGAGGCTGTTTGGCAGCAAGGCAGATGAAAGTTTGGAAAAGCTGCAGACCTTTAAAGCGGCGGCTAAATCTTAGTGCTGCCATTAGACCGCCTCAACACTCATACCCTGGTTCATCATCTTGGAGGGTTAAGTACTTTCGATTCTACTCCTCAGTTGGAAGTTGAAGGGGACAAGCCAGTCATAAAGGTCAGCAAAGATTTCTCAGCATCTGAAAGAATGGCGGGGCATTACTTCCGATGCTTGGGCACTAGAAACGGTAACCCTAGGTTACTGCCTTCCTTTTCAAAAGGGGCCTCATGATCATCCACCAGGGAGCAACTCTCTCAAAATTCTGGATCCACTTCTAGTGCAGGAAATATTTACCGGTCTAGAGAAAGGTGCTATAGAACCGGTACCTGTTGCTGATAGAAACAAGGGTTGGTACTCCCCGCATTTTCTAATCGCCAAAAAGGATGGAGTGGAGACCCATCTTGGATTTAAACAAGTTCCGCAGGAAGGACAAGTTCAAGATGGTTACCCTTTCTCAGATCCTTCAAGTTCTCCAACTCCCAAGACTGGATGGTGTCATTAGACCTTCAGGACGCTTACTTTAATGTGCCTATCCATAAGCACAGAAATTACCTCAAGTTTGCAGTTGGCGGTTCTCATTATCAATTTCGAATTCTGCCATTTGGGTTGACCTCTGTCCCTAGGATTTTCGCCATGTTAATGGCAGTGGTTGCAGCGAGTCTCGGTAGGGGGGGGGGTTGGAGGGATTCACGTTTACCTCTACTAGGACACGTTCACCCGAACGAGCCCAGGAACATCTCATTGTAACCTGCCACTCTCTCCACAGACTGGGCTTCTCCCTCAATTACATGAAGTCCGAAATGATACTACCTCAAAGACTCCAATTTATTGGAGAAGTCCTGGGTGCTTCCTCGGGGAAAGCCTCGCCACCAAAGGTGAGGGTTCAGCACATTATGCAGATGGACACCAAATTTCACAGTGCCCAGCATCTTTCGGCCTTTGATTTTAGGGGTTGCTCAGTGTTAGGGAGAATTCAGACATGTGCTAATTCCCTTCTACCTTAGAAACCCCCAGCTCCTGTTGCTGGACTTTCGGACTTTTCATTTTTATCCTGGAGAGAGCAAGACCTTTTTCCCACTCTCATATATTTTTCATTAATTTGAACTCTGTGTTTTTGACTTTGGGGTCTGACAAACTCCCTAGGCATCATCTTTACATTCTGACTGACACACAGCAGATTCAGTGCAGTGGCACAGGGAAGTCTCTCAGATTTCCCAGGTTAAACTACTGTTTCCAAGAGCAGTGAAGTAAAATTGACTTTACTTACATTTTGTAACTATTTTACAATAGGGTGCTGGAGGGGTTACTTAGTACCTCCTTCGGCTAGTTTCTCATGTAACTATGTTACACTTTCTACAGTGAAGGGCTGGTGGCAGTGGGTTACTTTTTCCTACCCTACCATTGTGTGTTTCTACCATGGGCCGCAATTGCAGCTGCAGTAAAGTACCCATGGTTGCCCATTTTGTCAAAACGGCCCCAGTCGTCTTTTTTAGCCATTTCCTGTTGGAAAGGTCCTTCTTGAGATTTACTCTGCGCGTCAAACCAGGTTTGGTCCCTTTTGTTAGGTTTGTTTTTGGCGGGATTCACTGGTGAAGCCTGCCTTCGGCTCCAGCGTATCTGGCAGGGCAGGAAGCTCCATGTGCTTAATCCCCTTGGTTACAGGAATGCACCCAAAGGTGATTGGCTGGCTGTCTACGGAGGACAGCCACCCTGCTGTGTGACAGGCGGCAAATGAATGGGAGAAACCTGCATAAAAGGCGAGGTCTTTTGCTTGGAAGGCAGAGTCGACCACTGGATGAAGGAATCCTAACAATAACTTGGAAGAGATGCTTGCTGCAACACCTGGACCGTTGGTTTGCCCAGTGAAGCCCTGCTGCATTACTGAAGGTCTTAATTCACCTCTACTAGAGAAACCCTGCAACGGACGACTTCTCCCCTTGGGTTGATGGCACCAATCAACACTCAAAGCAAACTCGTCTGGACATCCTCTCGGAGCCGGCTGTACTTCGATTGCTGCTGCAGGAACCGTTTGCCAGGTAGAGGAACACCAGAATTGAGTGTCTCGACTGAGACCCAGCAACAACTGGATCTGCAGACATACAACTAAGGGGTACTTCTCCAGCATGGGGTCTGGCATGGATTCACATGCTCATGAATGTTCCCCGTCGTCCGGCTAGGAATCCTCGGTAATAGAAAAAACAGTTTGTTTCGTTTCCAAACTGTCTTTCTCATATAAACCAATCACTGAGCTCTGGGTCATGCTGCCCCCAGCCAATGACTGCCCTCTACCTAAGCCCCCCTCTGGCAGCCATCTTCAGATTTGTACAGCATGTTCAAGTGTTGAGTTCTCGTGCTTCACTTTTCGAGCTTTTTGCTGCACGTTTTGAGAGTTGAACTTAGTCAATTGGGCCCTTGTGCTCCAGCAATCATCTTTTTGACTAATGGGGGATCCGTTCTTCAGCGCACCTCAAGGGCTGTTTTCGTCGTGGTGTTCTTGGAGGCTTCCAGAAATTTCACCGCGTGAATCAGGTCAGACAAGGACGATGGCGTTTCCCTCTTCAAGCTTTGCGCTGACTGGTTTGCGGAATGTCTACGGACGACAAGCATACCCAGTGCCTGTACTGCTTGCACCCGACGCATAAGGAGGATTCTGAGTTTTGCCATGGCTTCTCAAAGCGTACATTGAAGGATCGTCACCAACGGTTGGAAGAGTGGCTGCAGTCCAAGGCATCTACCCCGGTTGCCACCCAGGGGCATGCCTCTCCCGGATCCAGCAAACCTAAGTGGGCTTCTAAGTCCTTTGAGGGCGCCCCAACAGTTGGGCCTACACATGGCCAAGCACCACGAGTCTGCTTCCACCGGGGTCGCCGCTGTTGCACGTCCTGCGACTGGCAGGGCGCGATCGTCATCTCCATCGGCGTCGATCTCCAGCCACCACTCTGGATCATCATCCAAGAGGAAATTAATTATCCCGGTGGAAGTACAGGGAGAATCTGGAGAAGGCCAGACAGGGTGCAGTATCCGACCCTCCGCGACGGAGAAGGCCAAGGTGGACAAGGGGTCTGACAAGGCCCCAAAGCAGAAGGCCAAACCGGACAAGGGAGCCATCCTTTCTGTGAAGGCCCAAGTGCACCATGCAAAACCGTCACCCGCCCTTGAGGTGGTGGTGGCTTCGCTTTCAAAGGCCGTAGGGGCGGACCCACAGGGTTCACCGGTGACGGTGTCTCTTCCTCCCAGGAGGGGATGGTTCGAGCAAGCTAACTGAGAAAACCCTGAAGTGGATGCCAGACCTCAGCCCGAGGCAGACTCCACTGGACCCGAAGAAGGGGGGATGGGGGATTGAAGGCCTCCAAGGTACAGACATTTCTTCGGCTGATGAGGATGAGATAATTTCCGTCCACAACGTCCAGGAGGGCAATGACGAGGAGGGAAATGCTGGGGACTCTCCCCACAACTGGGGCGATGACGACAAGAGTACCATCGATGGAGGAGAGGAAGAGGGGCCCCGGGAGGCCCCGGATCCCAGCTCTACTACACCCCAGATACTGCCTGTTAGGGAGAATTCTCAAAAATGTGCTAATTCCCTCTACCTTAGAGACCCCCAGCAACTTTGCTGGATTTTGAGGGCTTGATTGTTTTTAACCTGGAGAGAGCGTGGCCCTTTTTCCCACTCTCTCGTATTGTTATGATATGGCATTTGTAACGCGCTATACACAAGTGTTTCAAGGCGCGACGAGGCGGTGGGGGGGACAAGGGGAGAACAGACAACGATCCCACTAGGCCAGGTGTCATTCAGATTGCGCAAGGGTAGGGGGACTGGGAAAAGTGGAAGGGGAGAGGGGAAGTGCAGTACATGGTTAGTAGAATACAAGATAAGTAATAGGGCCAACTGGTGGCAAGTGCAAGGTAAGTGGCGGGAGAAGGGGCTGTAGGATACAGAGACAGTCCCGTAGTGCAGGTAGGCAGTGCAGGGAAGAGTGGCTGGGCCAAGGACCGAGATCGGTAAGTGGCCAGTTGCAGATTCAGTGCAGGTTCAGTGATTTTAGCAGAGGAGAGAGAGAGGGAGAGAAAGCGGAGGCAAAGAGGAAGGTTTTGAGGTGCTTCTGGAACCGGAGATGGTTCTCCTCAAGTTTCAGGGAGGCAGGAAGGCTGTTCCAGAAGGAGGCCCCTGCTGCGGAGAGAGATCTACTCCCAGCTCGTTGCTTGGAGAAGCGGCTGACCCTGAGGTAGTTGGAGGTGGATGAGCGAAGAGCTCGAGAAGGAAGATATTTAGGAAGAGAGAGTTGAATGTATTTTGGCCCAAGGCCCCAGAAGGCCTTGTGGACATTGCAGAGGGTTTTGAACTTAATCCTCGCAGCCACTGGGAGCCAGTATAAGCGAATTCAGTCCTGGAGAGATACGGTCCCTGGGCTTGAGGCCAAGGACAAGTCTTGCAGTCCTGTTCTGGATGAGTTGCAAAGGGCGGAGAGTAGAGGCAGGAAGATTTAGATAGAGGCTGTTACAGTAGTCCAGCTTCGAGAGAACCAGGGCTCTGGAGACAGTGAGCTTCTGGGGGAAGGAGAGGAAAAGGATACCTCTGAGGAGGTGTAGCTGGTAGTGTGACTTCTTAGAGACGTCAGATATGTGAGGAGAGAAAGAGTGTGGAGTCGAAGAGGACCCTGGGGTTTTTTGACTTGCAAGTAGGAGCAGGAAGAGGGCCAAGGGAGGCCGGCCAAAGAGCTGCAGGGAAGGAGGGGGTGGGTGTACCGATAAGTAGAATCTCAGTCTTACTGGCATTAAGGCAGAGGTCGTTGGTGGAACACCATTCCTGGATAGCAGAAAGACAGTCGGAGATGAGGGAAGGGGAAGAGGAGGCCGAGGGTAGCCTGAAAATGAGCTGGGTATCATCCGCATAGCACTGAAAGTTGGGACAGAGAGTGGCGATGCGGTGAGCAAGAAGTGCCAGGTACTGGTTGAACAGCCAGGGGGAGAGGTTAGATCCCTGGGGGACACCACAGGTAGAGAAAAAGATGTCCGAGCGGAAGGAACCCAGTTGGACCTGGGAGGGTCGATTGGAGAGGAAGGAGGTCAGCCACGCCAGAGCCTGACCAGTGATACCCAGGTTATCACAGAGACAGTTGAGCAGGATGGTGTGGTTGACGGTGTCAAAGTTAGAAGAGAGGTCGAGCAAAATGAGAACACAAGGGTGTTAGAGTCAAGGTTTGAGAGCAGGTCCTCACGGATGTTCAGGAGAGCAGTTTCCGTGCTTCTGGCAGCTCTGAAGCCAGACTGATGGTCATAAAGACTACCAACGGATTCAGCATGAAGATCAAGCTGGAAGATGGCCAGTTTCTCCAGGAGCTTGCCCAGGAAGGGAGTGATAGAGATTGGGCGATAGTTAGCTGGGCAGGAGGGGTCGGAAGAGGGTTTCTTAAGAAGGGGGTGCACAAGGGAGTGCTTGGGAAGACTCCAGAGGTGAAGGAGTGATTGCAGAAGTCAGCCAGGGTAGGCGCCAGGAGTCAATGTGGTCCTTGATAGTTTTGGAGGAACAGGGGTGGACCTGTTTTGACAAGACTTTCATAGATCAGACTTGTCTCGAAACCTCGTCAGCAGAAAAAAGGGGAAAGCCAGAGGAGGAGGGAGGAGGGGTGGCTGCAGAAGGGCCTGAGGGAGAGCAGGGAATAGAGGAGGGGAGGTGATAGGAGGAGAGTGAGGACAGGATGTCCTGAGTTTTTGAAATGAAGTGAGAGGCCAGTGCCGTGCAGAGGGCCTGGGAGGGGACACGAGAGGTGGAGACTGCAGCAGGGTTGGCCAGCTCCTTGCAGATTTTAAAGAGTTCAGCCGAATTGTTAGATGCCGCAGAGATGCGGGCTTGGATAAGGGCTCTCTTCTTAGTGAGAGCGGAGAGCCGATTTTGCCTTCAGGGCAGGCCAGTTTGTCAGAGGATGAACATGAAGCACGCCATTTCCTCTCTGCCACCCTGCACTTGCGTTTAAGGGTGACGAGATCTGAGTCGTACCAGGAGTTACATTTGGCTTTGGGCTTCAGGCGGATTCTCATGACCGGGGCAAGGATATCAAGGGTATCAGATATAGCAGAGTGGAGAGGGCTGTGTCAGGGTGGGAGTCAGCAGAAGGGGGAGGGGGAGGCGAGAAGGTGGAAGCGAAAGCCTCAACTGACACGCGCTTCATGGGTCGGATGACCGTGAAGGTGGGTGGCAGTGACGAGGGTGGCTTTGCCTGAGGGGTTGGGAAGGTGAGGTGGGAGGATAGGAGAAAGTGATCACTCCAGGAGAGAGGAGTGGAGAGGGGGACAGAGAGGGGAAGGTCAGAAGAGATGAGCGCATCAAGAGTGTGCCCTGCAGAATGGGTCGGCCCAGACGGGAGAATAGAGAGTGAGAGAGAGTCGCAGAGGTCGCGAAAGAGTCCAGAGGGGAGGACAGGAGGCATCAAGGTGGATATTGAAGTCTCCAAGAAAGAGGAGTTGAGTGGTTGAGGACAGGAGTGAGTAGGAGAGGTCAGCCCACTCAGAGAGGAAGGAGGAAATTTGACCAGGTGGCCGATAGATAGTAGCCACGGTAATGGAATGGCTAGGAGAGGGTGTCGGCAGACAAGGCATTCAGAGGAGGAGTAGGTCTGCGTAGGGGTGACAGTGGCAGGAATCCACTCATGGAAGATGAGGGCCAGCCCACCACCCCACCCCCCCCCCCACCCCCCCCAGCACGGTTGGGCCAGGGCAAGGAGAGGATCTTGTAACCGTCAGGTAGGAGTGTGTTAAAGCTGGTGACAGATCTGGCAGTGAACCAGGTCTCAGTGATACCGAGGATGTCAAGGTCCAGTTCCTCAAGAAGGCGACAAATATCAGAGGAATGTTTGACGGCAGAGCGAGAGTTGAGAGTGGCAATGAGAAGGTTGCCATCCTTAAAGGACTTCCGGGGAGGGGTACAGATCAGTGGTACGCCCTGTGGAGGTGAAGAGGAAGGAGGAAGAGAGAGGGCAGGGTGAGAGGATGGAGGCAAGGTAGCCGAGGAAAGGAAGTTGATGAGGCGCGGGAAGCGTCGATCAAAGAGGTGGAGGTTGGCTTGAGGGCCTTGGACCAAGACGGTCCCATTAGCCTAGACATTAATGATGGCCTTAGAGGAGCGGAAGGGAGCCAAGAGGACATCCCAACGGGTGCCACCATTAATGGGAGAAGAGGAGAAAGGATGTTATACACAGTGTTTCTTTTTGGTTATGGAGTCTAACAAACTCCATAGGCATCATCTTTTACATTGTGTCACACAGCAACTTCAGTGTAGTGGCACAGGGAAGTCTTTCAGATTTCCCCAAGGTTTAAATACCTTCTCTTGGATAAACTGTTTCCAATAGCAGTGAAGTGAAATTGACTTTACTTACATTTGTAACTTTCTAGACGCAGCAGACCCTATCTTACAATAGAGTGCTGGAGGGGTTACTTAGTATCCCCTATGTCTAGTTACTCATATAACAGTCAAATGTTACCCTTTCCTCTCAAAATGGCTGGTGGCGGTGGTTTTACAATGAACTACCATGATGACCAATTGACTTTTGCCCCACACATTTCCCCATTGTGGATTGTTATTTGTGGCACTTGCTACAAGCATGCAACTGCGACTTACCTGTTGTAGCACAGACGTTGCGCAGAGCCCCTGCCTAAACTGTCTGTGCATGGAGCTTTATCTGTTCTTACCTATTAGGCTTTCCCACTCCTCCTGCATCCAGTGCGCTGCCTTATTTTTCGCTGATGCTTGATACCTTGTTCTTCACTTTGATCTACCGCCCTGCGATTGTGTAAACAGCCTCTTTACTAGCCTCCCACTCACAGGTGGGATTAGGGTGCAGTTATGCTCGCATAGCGCATTTGATCTTTATCATTGCCTCAGCCTCTTGCCTGTAAAGCCAAACGTAGCACATTGGAGCCCACCTGGCCCAACTGTCTCACACTGCTCAGAACATACTTCACTATGTGCATACCTTACTTACTTGGCTGCATCCTCCTGGTACACCACTCAACCACATCTCTGGTCGGGACATCTCTTCACGACAGCATTACTCCCCGTTCCGAGTACACCCTCACTGAGAAACCCAACATCAACATGTTGGGCCTTGTCACCAGCCTAGGACCTCTTGGGTTGCCACACCCAAGACTACACCCTCAACCGCTACTTTTGCCTAACATCCTGCCACACTGCACCAGCACCATGATCACACCCTGGACTACTCCTACTAATCCCTACTGGAATGCCCCTGCCTTATGGCTGGAACACTTTGCAGCCAACCCCACCCCTAATCAACCTTGCCCTGTGCTCCTCAAACACCAGACTACGCTCTTGATTCTCCCGTGCTATCCACTACACCAACTCTCAACGTTACCGCTAAAACCTTGAATACTACTTGCAACAATACTCACAGCAGGAAGGCACTAGGCACCAACTCCACCACCGTAGGCTCCCCCAACAGCCTTGCATCCAAAATACCATGACCCAAAGAGACCCTTATCACACTGTATTAATTAGACTCATTGCTATCATGAAGACATGGCTACATGCAGCTTCAGGCCCCCTTACTCTCCTTGGCCATCCCCAGTGGATATGCAATTATTAGATGTGATTACAACACCAATCAAACAAAAGGCGGAGGTGTCGCTATCATTCACAAAATCTCCCTTGGTCTCAGTTATCCCATATCAACAAATTACCTCTGCTGGGTTACTGTCGGTTAAGCTACCCATCTCACCTAACCAAACTGCTACCCTGCATCTCATCTACAGGCCCCCAGGACGAATCGCCACCTTTGCAGACAACATCACTTCCGTCCTCGCTGATAAAACTAAGACAAATTTGCAAGTTATTTTGCTTGGAGACTTCAATCTCAGTCTCCACGACCCCAACGAACTTAAAGCCTTGGACATTGCCAGCACTCTCACCGAAATGGGATTCTCCCACCACATTCTCGAACCCACCCACAACAAAGGGAGAAACCTTGATTGGCTTGTCGACCTTCAGCATTAACCTGGTGGCTAACTCACCGTGCATATGGTCCAACCATCACACTATCTCCTTCAATATTAAAGCCAATGATCATTGCCCCAGTCAGGACCTCGCTCCTGCAACATATACCAGAAATAAAAAGGACATAACAAGAGAGAAACTTCTCCCCCTCATCCTACCCTTACTCAACAATGCCCACCTGTCCTGCTCGAACACCACAACCCTAGTCGATACTTTCAACCACACCGTGCTCAAAGCTATGAACGCCATAGCCCTAATTAAACTGCAGAAACCTAAACAACACGCACACCTCAACTCTTGATTTACTCCTCACCTTAGAGTGCTACGCAAATAAGAGAAACCTGAAAGCACGCTGGAAAAGTCACCCTTCCGATGCCAACAAGGACAATCTCATTTTAGCTTCTCTTAATTACAAAGAAGCTATCTTCCAAGCAAGAAAAGACATATAATAAGCTTATCACACAAGCAGAATCCAACACCAAAGAGCTCTTCAAGATTCTCAAAGAAATTGAATCACCATCCACTCCCCCTGGCACCTGTAGCAAAGATAGTACATGGTGTTCTAACATACAAAAGGCACTTCTCGACAAAATCGCTACACTAGAATCCACAATGCACGCCAAAAAAATTGCCTACAAACTGACCCGCAGCACAACTCCCTGCATGAAAAAATGCCCCACTACCTTGCACACCTTTCAGTCTCTCACCTCTAACCACCCTAGAGGTAGAAAACATCAGTAAACTCAAACCCTCAAACTACAAGGGCGACTCGTGTCCAGCTCCCATCATCAAGGAGGCCGCCCACGAACTGGCCCCTTCCATCACCACCTTTACTAATTCCTCATTCATCTCTGGCACTGTCACTGATAACTTGAAAGACGCCTGGGTCATTCCCCTTCTCAAAAAACCGTCCTTAGACCCTAGCATACCCACCAATTATAGGCATATCAACACCATCGCCTTTTTGCTAAAATAAATCTTGGACAGGGCTGCCTACCTGCAGATCCAGGACTATCTGGAGTTTAACAATCTACTTGGACTCAGACAATCCGGTTTCCGCCCCAGGCATGGAACCGAAACGGCCCTCATTGACCTAAAAACTCAAATTGAGGACTTAAAAGACAATGGTAAACTTGCCCTCCTATTACTTAACCTTTCGGCCGCTTTTGATTTGGTTAACAACCAAATTCTTTGCCGACACTTGAGAACTGCAGCACATTTTTCAGACAAAGCCACCCAGTGGATCAACTCCTTCCTGGCCAATAGATCCATGAGGGTCTTCTCCCTGTCTGCTTCCGCTGAACCTTCTCCGGTCCTTTGTGGCGTCCCTCAAAGTTCTTGTGTTCCGCCCACAGTCTGTGTTCACAAAACCATTATTTGATATTCTGGACCATCTGGGTGTCACCTGCACGAACTATGCAGATGACACCCAGATACTCATCCCCATTACAGGAAATCCCACCTTGGACACTAAAGCCTTAAATGTTGTTTATCTAGTCATCCAGGCCTGGATGGCTCAACACAAGCTCTGTCTTAATGACGAAAAAACAGAGCTCCTCCATCTTGGGTTCCCACCACAGTCTCAACAAACTAGATCCCATTTTCAAATCGTTCATCATTAAAGTCTCCAACAATACCAAAACCCTTGATATCTACCTTGACTCGACTTTGTGCAAAGGTCCTTCTAGAGTATTTCTCTGCACGCCAAACCAGGTTTGGTCTCTTTGTTCATTCACCTTTGGCGGGCTTCAGGAGTGAAACCCGCCTCTGGCTCCAGCGTGTCTGGGGTAGGCAGGAAGTGAGGGAGGTGCCCTAAGAGACCCAAACGCACTCTGTGACGATTGGCTGGCTGGCTGTCCGGCAAGGACAGCCACCCTGCTGAGTGACTGTGCAGCTGGGCTGGAATGAATGGGAGAGAACTGAATAAAAGTAGTCTCTTGGCTTGGAAGGCAGAGTCTACCACTAGACGAAGGAACCAAAGAAGAGCTTGAAGAGGACGGCTGCTGCAACTCCTGGACCCTTGGTTTGCCCGTTGAAGCCCTGTTGCAGGTCTGAATCGCCAAGTTTGCATCGACAGAGAAGCCCTGCAAAGGGTGACTTCTCCCTTTGAGTTGGTAGGACCAATCACCTCCCAAGTAACCCACCTGGACACCCATCTCGGAGCTGGTTGCTTTTCCTCAGAGTGCTGCAGGAAACCGTAGAGCCAGGGAGAGTGACACCAGATTGTGTGTTGCTTGTAAGCTGGCATAAAGCTTTTGGAAGATCCTCGAACTCCCACGAAGGAGGACTGACCAAGCCTGAACACTTTGCCCTGCTTATGACTATTTGTATTTCTTGTGTTCTAATAACTTTTGCCTTTTACTTACTTTTTAAAGAGTATTCTGTATGCCAATAGTAAGGTATTCATGTCCCCAGCACCCTTGTTACTGAAGTCGCCTGTGGGTTTAGATTGTGTCTGTGAGCCATCCCAAAAAGGCCTGGTCTGATCCAGAAACTCAGAGTGATATTGTATTGTATTGTTTTATTTGATAATGCGCACAAAACCCAGGGGTAGCCGGGCGCAGCAGGTACAAGGTTACTTAAGCTTGGGTTACATACAGAGTATAGGCGAGAAACAACATAACAGTACAGTAAGACATATCAATACACGCCGTGTGGAAGAAAAAAAACTAGCATATTGTAGATTTGAGGGAGTGTACAGGTATAGGTATGAGAACAGAATCATTTTGGACAACGGTATCATGGTCATTGGGTGCCTCAAGAGTTGTCGTTTGTCCAGAGCCAGTTTTTTACCTTGCATCTAAAATTGGAGTAGGGTAAGTTGGCTCTTAGTGCAGTGGGCAGTGCGTTTCAGGCCTGGGCAGTTTTGACAGGGAAGCTTGCTCCGCCCGCTTTGGAGCGTCTGAATCTAGGGGTTTCGAGCAGGTAGTGGTTAGTAGCCCTGGTATGGTGCCTGGATGATTTTCTAGTCAGTCTGGCTGAGATGTAGGGGGGAGCAGTGTTGTTGAGCCCTTTATGGGTAAGCGATAGTGTCTTGAGCAGGACTCTGTCGCTGATTTTGAGCCAGTGGTGGTCTTTCCTAACGTTTGAGATATGTGCTTTGCGGGGTATGTCAAGGGCTGCTCTAAGAGCGTTGTTTTGAAGGATTTGCATTTTATTTATGATTGATTTGCTGGCACCTGCATAGAGGGCATTGCAATAGTCCAGTTTGGACATGACTAACGCATTGGCAAGCATGATGCAGTTGGTTTTAGAGAGGTAAGGTCTACAGGTCCTGATAGTTTGCAGGTGTACGCTGTAGAGGATGCCAGGGTGTTGACTTGTTTTTTGAGGGATAGAGTGGAATCGAGGTAAAAGCCCAGGGTTTTTACTTCGGTAGCCACCTTGATTGTGTTGCCATCTATGTTAAAATTATGATAGTTGGGGCTCAGTTTTTTTAGGTTGGAGTCGGAACCCAGTATTAGTATCTCAGTTTTGTCGTCATTTAGGCAGAGGCCGTGGGAGGCCATCCATGCCTGAATCAGGAGGTAGATTTTGTTTACTAGAGCTGTATCTTCGACAAAGTTGCCTGATAGAGGTATGAGAATCTGCGTATCGTCCGCATAATTCGTGTAGGTTACCCCTAATTTGTCAAGTTTGCCGAAGAGAGGCTTAGTAAAGATATTGTACATAGTCGGGGAGACACATGAGCCTTGTGGGACACCACAAGTGATCTGGATTGGGTCCGCTGCTGCTACAGGGGAGAACACTCATCGAACGGTTGGCTAGGAAGGATTGTACCCATGCTATAGCTTCACTTGAGAAGTGAGCGGCAGACGCTAGATGGTTGCATAATACTGCGTGATCCACAAGGTCAAAGGCCGCTGACAGGTCAAGGAGGAGGAGCATAGCTGTATTACCTTTGTCCTTCAGCTCGTCAATTTGTGTCTTGAGGTCAATGAGGGCTGTTTCGGTACCGTGCAGTGGTCTGAAGCCAGATTGCCGTGTACCTAACAGTTGGTGCCTCTCCAAATGGTTTTGGATTTGGAGGTAGGCTACTCTATCAATGATTTTAAGGAGGAATGGGACCGTAGTAATAGGCCTGTAGTTAGTGGGGATAGCTGGGTCAAGTGTCTGTTTTTTGAGAAGGGGGAGAACCCAGGATCCTTTAAGGTTGGTAGGTACAGTGCTCGTGTTAAAGGAGGCATTGATAAGTTTCGAGATGAAAGGTGCTAGATCTCTGGCTGCATCCTTGATGATTTGCGCAGGGCAACTGTCGCCTTGGCAGTTTGATGGTTTAAGGGACCGAATGACCTTTTCAGTTTCCAATATAGAGATATTGGTGAATCTGAAGGGTTTATCGTTGTTTTGTGGGGGTGTGCTGGGTAACTCCTTCAATGGGGTGGTGTGAGTACCGTGAGGGTGCAACGAGGCTTTTATCTCAGCAATTTTAGATTGAAGGGTTGTGATTTTATTTGCAAGAGCATTTTGGATGCTAGTGCACCAGGATTTGTCCTTAGGGACATTGTCTGTGGGGGCAATAGGGTTTTCCAATTCACGAAGAATAGTGAAGAGCTCTTTGGAATTAGAATTGGCTTTACTAATTCTATGATTGAATGAGTCTTTTTTCGTTTGAATAATTTCCTTTTTGTATTTTTTGGCAAAGTTAGCAAGTGTGGTTTTATTGTCGGCAGAGGGAGTATGCCTCCAAATAGCTTGGAGTTTACTTTTTTGGATACGCATTTCTTTGAGATGGGGGGGTGAACCAAGAGTTAAGGTGAGTTTCACGTTTACTTTTGTGAAGTTTGGTAGGGGCAATCAAGTCTAACGCTTTGGTCATGGCGTTGTTAAAGGATTCAACTAACTCACTAGGGTTGGAATCGTTAGGACTAGCTATGAGAGTTGGTAGGAGAAGTGGGAGTAGTTTTTCAGCTGTGATTTCTTTTTTACTTCTTGATGTTATGGGGGGTGCTATTTTATTCTTATTGGGTTTGGGAGGTTCGATGTTGGCTGTGAAGTATATAAGATGATGGTCAGTCCATATTTGAGGTAGGATACTGGAGATGGTGATGTTGCAGTTGTGGTTGGCTATCCAGTCTAGCGTGCGGCCTTTTGTATGTGTAGGAGCTAGGACATTTTGGGTAATGTCGTGATTGGCTAGAATAGATTGGATTGCTTGTGCTTGTTTGTCTTCAGCGTCATTAAAGCCTAGGTTAAAGTCGCCTAGTAGAAGGAGCTGAGTGGAGTCTTTAATGCTGTCAATGAGGAGGCTAGATAAACTATTGAATTATTTTTGTGTTGCTATTCTATTGCTCCCTTCTGAAGAAGGCTTTATAACTGACTGATAAATACATTATTAATTGTTTATGCAAGAAACCTTGAGTGTAAGAGTTTATTTGAATGCCTGTAACTATGAATCTTTGTGTAACTCCACTACAGCTCACATTTCCACTCTTTAGATAAGCCTGGCTGCTCAACACGCTACCAATCTGAGTAGTACAGATTTATACCAAAGGTTTGGTTACTACTGTCAGGATGTCAGGGTTGTTGTAGTCAGTGCTCCAGATAAGATTTGAAACTGGGAGTATTTTACTCCCTATTTTTTTAAAGTTGGTAGTAAAAAGATTTTTAGAGAGTAAAAATGTAAGTCCAAATCCCAATGAGAGTATTTTATAAGCGAGTAAAAATATATTACTGAAAAATGGAAATGTTTTCGTAATATTTATTAATTTGCACATAGTTATTCATGCACATAAAAAGATGCAGGTGTACTTCTTCCAAATAAGCCGTTCAAATAGGAGTTTGTTTCTTGGGTACCACGTGCACAACTTGTCCAAAAACGTATCCATGGAGCAGTGAGGGTGAAAGCAGGGATGCAAGTTTCTACATGTCTTTATCCTGTTTTTTGTTGGGAGTATTTTTACTCTTGATTTTTATTTTTTGGGAGTATTTGCCATTTTCTAGTGCGTAAAAGAAGCTAATGCACACCTTATCTGTAGGTCTGGTTGTAGTGCACCCTATGGGTACTGCATACAATCTTGCCTAACAGCTGTCGTGGCTGGCTCAAGGCCACTTACATTAGACAGCAAGTCCAGACAAGGGTTTTGGACATGCCCTTTGACTGGGACAACCTATTCGGGAAGGCTGTGGATGAATCTCTCCAGGCCATCAAGACGGACACAGAGATGGCATGTGCCATAGGCACTCTACAGCAGCGACAACCGTCCTTTCGTTTCTCAGGAGGTAAGTCTATTCGCTCTTCAAAGGGTTTTGGAGGGGGCTCATCCTCTTACTGCCAGCCCTCCCGCTCCTCGACCCAGGAAGCCAACAGGGGTCGCGTCAAGGACTTCGGGGGGGGGGGGGGGGAGCCGAGGGATGGCTCAGGTAGCCACCCTGCTTATGACCTGCCAAGGCACATGCCGCTGGAACGCAATGGCCATGGTCTTGGCTCTGACCGTAATGGCATGCAAGTTCGCTGGCACCGGTTTGTGCTGCCCCTCACAGGCCTCCTTGATGGCCGCAACCAGCCACCTTGCAATGGAGGCCTGATAACCGGGCCTTGACCAACCGAAAAATGACAAACAAGGTGTCCGACTTGTGGAAGTCCTTGGTTCTGTCCAGGTAGTATTTCAGCACGTGTCTGACATCCAGACGGTCCAAGACCCTCTGAGGCTCGTCGAAGAAAGTGGGTAAGACTATTTCCTCATTGCGATGGATGGAGGTGGTCACCTTGGGTAGGAAAGCAGGGTGCGTCCAAAGGACGACCTTGTCCATGTGAAAAGTGGTGTAGGGTTCTGATGCTACCAGAGCCTGGATTTCGCCGACTCTGCGAGCTGAGGCCCACGAGCAGAGCTGTCTTTATGGTGACCAGACTGATGTCCACGGACGCCATAGGCTCAAAATGTTTGTGCGCCAAGGCGCTCAACACAACATGGAGGTCCCACACTGGGTGTGGCTTCTTTATAGGCGGGTAAAGCCTGTGGAGGCCCACCAGATGTCGCTTGATCACCAGGTTGGAGGAGAAGAGGCCCTCCTCCGAATTCCTGTAAGCCTCTATGGCTGCCAGATGGGTGCTGTATGTATCCACCTGCATACCGGAGTGGGCAAGGTGTGTTGAAAAGGAGGGCACGTCGTCCAAGGTGAACTTAAGAGGGTCAATCTCCCTAGAGTTGGCCCAATGACAGAATCTAGACCATTTACTCTTATTTTGGATCTTGGTAGCCTTGCTTCTAGCACCCTGCATGATCTTTAGGTTAGCCTGTTATAGGCTAAGTGGACAGCATGATCTGCTCAGGAACCACGCTGTGAGGGCTAGCTTGTGTGTAGCAGGGTGAAATACCCTACACCTCTGCTGGGCCAGGAGAGGAGTTGGGCCCAGCGGTAGATCGTGTGTCCGATAGGCTGAGAAGCTCAGAAAACAACCGTCTCGCCGGCCACCAGGGAGCTATCAGAATGATGCTAAGATGCCGGGATTCCTTTAATTTGCAGATCACCCTGTGGACCAGGGGTGTTGGCAGGAAGGCATGTGCTGTTATGTCGTTCCATTGTATCTGGAATGCATCGCCCAGGGAGTCTGAGCCCTGCCAGGAGGCGAACAGTTGGCATTTCCTGTTGCCTGGTAGGAAAATAGATCCACCTGGGGATGCCCCCACCTGAGGATCTCCTTCAGTACCAGGTCGATCAATTGCCACTTGTAATTGGCCGCCCCCAGTCTGCTGAGCCTGTCCGCTTCCAGGTTGGATTCCCCCGGGAGGTGGACAACCATGAGGTAGATGTTCTCCAGAGCCCATTCCCACATTCCAACTGCTAGGTTGCGGAGGGGATCTGGTGTCCCCCTGCTTGTTGACATAGTACGTGCTGGTGGAGTTGTCTGTCTGGATAAGAACGGTATTACCATCTAGAAGAGGGAGAATGGCCTTTGGGGCCAACCATATGGCCTTCAATTCTAGCCAATTGATGTGCGACTCCTGCCGAGTCCAGACTCCATGGATGCTGTGGCTGTCCAGGGTGGCTCCCCAGCCCTCTAGGGAAGAGTCTTTAGTAACTGTGACCTGAGGGGCTAGCTGTCGGAAGGGCTTGCCCTGCCGCAGGTTGAAGTCCGCGGACCACCATTGGAGGTCCGAGAGGAGAAACTGAGGAATGCTCTGGCTCCTCTTGGGATTCCCCGGGGCTGCGAAGTGCAGCTCTAATCTCTGCATCCTGAGTCTTATTTGGGGCACAGCCAAGATGACCGCTGCCAGAAGATCCAGTAGGTGTTGGTACCACCAGGCCGTGGTCACAGGCCTGGAGGGGAAGTGAGCTGTAGCTCTCTTGATGGCCGCAATCTTGTCCCTCGAGGGAGACCCTCACGGAGCTCGTGTCCCAGATGAGGCCCAAGAAGGTCAGGCTGTGCGTGGGCTGCAGCTGAGACTTGAGATTGATAGTGAACCCCAGGTCATGGTGTGTGTTCATCAGTGCGGAGGCAGTATGCTGAACCACTTCTGGAGAGCTGGCCCGGACGAGCCAGTGGTCCAGGTATGGGTAGACATGGTGGCCCTGATCTTGAGAAGGGCTGCCATTGCATTCATTAACCTGATAAATACCCTGGGCGCCAAGTTGAGGCAGAAGGGTAACATCCTGTATTGGAAATGGAAACCCAAGCCCAGTAAGGAACGATGTGGCTGCCAAATCCGGACATGTAGACGAGCGTCCTTCAGATCCAGGGAGGACATAGTCTCCCTGTCTGGTGTTTCTGCAATAAGAGCTGGGGTAACCATCTTGAATTTTTGTAGAGCGAGGGAGGGATTGAGGGTGGAAAGGTCCTACACAACTCTCAGGCCAGCCTGGTGGTTCTTCTCTATGGCAAAAATCATGGAATAGAAGCCAAATCCTCGCTGGGAGGCTGGGACTTCTTCCACTGCCTGGCTCTCGACGAGCGACCGGATCTCCGCCAGCAGAGTTGTTGTCCCCATCTGTGGGGGGAGAGGGAGGGAGGGAGGGAGGGAGGGAGGAACCGGTAGGCGGTACCACTAAGGAGATTATCCAGGGGTCTGAAAACTTCTGGCACCAAAATTGCACGTGGAAGGCAAGCCTCCCACCCCCCCACCTCCTCCCCCCCCCCCCCCCACTGGAAACATGTGGACCCAAAGGGGCGTGTCATGCCTTTGTTCCCTCCAAGGCTGCTGCGGAGGAGGGGGATTGGAAAAAACCCTTGCTACCCTCCCCACCCACCAAAGCCCCCTTTGTTGTTTCCTCCGGTGCTGACTCTGAGAATGGTCAGTTTGCTTGGACCTCTGTTCCTGGACGCCTCGGAACAAGCCAAACGCCCGCCCCTTGTCAGAGCGTTGCTGCGACTTGGTGTAGGCCTTGGGCGTGGCCTTTGTAAGAATAAATAAAGACGTCGCGACTTGCGAGCTGTTCTTTTTATCCACTTTTTCATCCGTGGTGCAGCGGAAGAGGTCACTGCCCTCGAAGGAAAGGTCCAATATGCGTTCCTGGACATCAGGATTAAACTTAGTAGCCCGGAGCCAGGCCGTTATTCTTATGTCCGTGGCAATGCAGATGGCCCGGGCAGAGGTATCGATGTGGGCCACGTTGTACTCCATCATGTCCTGCGCTACCAGCCTGGCTCTGTGCCGGAAGTTCTGAGAGGAAGTCCGCAATTTCCCGCCACAGCCTTTGGTTAGCAGCTGCCAGCACGGCATCTGCGTTGGCCTGATGTAGGCTCAAGGAGGCGTTGGAGTACAGTTTTTTCCCATACGCCTCCAAGATCTTCTCCTCCTTGCCATGCAGTGTCAATGACGAGGTGGCTCAGGACGACTGAGGCTTGGACTAGTGTGACGCTGCAGCAATCACGGAAGAGTGTGGTTGAGGATGTGCCGAAAGCAAGAGTTTGTCCCCCTCCATCTGCCTGTACTTGGCGTCTAGGTGCCGATTGACAGGCTGGGCCGAGTGCGGCTTGAGCCACCCCTTCTTGGCCAGGGCAACAATGTCTTTCTGCATCAGGATCCCCATTTTGGTAGGGGGCCTTAGGGTGAGGACTTCAGCCAAGAGGCCCTCCATGGGCTGCTCTACCTCCGGGCTGAGGAAGGCCCAAATACTCTGCCAAACCTGCAAGGCATTCCTGGAAGAACCTGGCTGAAGATGGCGTGTCAGGGTCCTCCTCCCCGTCGGTGTCCACCAGGTGCTTGGAGGGTCCGCAGCTGGTGGAGGAGTGCTGTGTGCCTTGAGTTGCGGTGTGGAACCATCTGCACTGTGGGAGGCAAGGAAGGAGGAATCAGAGGAGCCGGCTGGGGCAGCGGCGGTTGCGCTGGGGCCTGTAGCACCGGTGCCAGAGGAGGAATGACCATGGGTGCCGGTGGTGTGACCTGGGGGTGAATATACCTAATGGCGTCCCGGAGGATGGTCCCCATCTGGGAAGTTCGCAACAGCCCTAGGAACCTTTCGAAGAACCGGTCTTCAGAGGCTGTAGAGGTGGCTGTGATATTGGCAGAGTGGCCAAGGGCAACTGGGGCCGGGGGCACACACTGCCTGGGGTGCAGGGGAAACCTGCCCTGCGCTGCTGATGGATAAACTGTAGGCCACGCACCTGGTTGACACCAGTCCCACCTTGTGACTCTTTCCTCCACCCACTCCCCAAGAGGGTGTATCGGACGAACGGCAATTTTTACAAGATGCGTGCCATGTGCAGAAGTCGTGGTGCCCGGCTCGCTGGAACCACCCCCGTCCAAGACACTTGGTGCTGGAACACAAGGCCTATCCCGCACCTCCAGCTGTGACCTGGAACACGTATTGCCCCGGCAGAGCTGCCGGTAGTGCTGTGTGAAGGCACCCCCCTGGACAGGATGCCAGTACTAGGGCATTGCCCCTCAGGAGTAACCCCGGTAAAAGAACCTTGCGGTCCCTCAGCACTGAACCAGGAAGGATCCAGAGAACCCCTCAGCCGTGAGACTGGTAGCTGGTCTAGCCTCGCTACGTATGCTGGTGCTAGAACCCAACAGGAGTCACCCTTACTGGGGGTGATGGTGAATAGAGGCCTTTCCTTCGGCCTCGAGCGATGTTTGACAAAGTCCTTTAGGTACTCCGGAGGAGACTTCCGGAAGAGCTCCCTCCACATAGCTAGCCCCTTCTTCGGTGCCCGTGGAGTCAGTGCGTTGCACGCGGAAGAACCTTCCCTGCCATGGTCGTGCCAGGGCAGCAGAGGCAAAGGGCATGGGGGGGGGGTCGGATGTAGGGAAGAGCCGCTCGCAGGCTGGACACCTGCTAAAGCCCGCTGAAGTCGACATGCGCCGGGGAGGAGCGTGGCGTCTGAAGACCAAGTACCTAATAGAAAAGAAAGAGACAGATAGAAGAATATTTGGGGAATAGGGTGTGGTATTACATGGCCGAAGCCAAACCCAGGAGTGTTGATGAATTCGGCCCGTTCCTGTCGATGAGAAAAAGGGGACTGAGGAATGGCGTCAATGGGCAGAGTCAGGCGAGCGCATGCTCCCAGGGACGCACCCCCACGTGTCTAAATTTAAATGGGAAGATTTTCTCTGGTGAAAAAGGTTCTGTCTCCCGTACCACACAAGGGACGCCCATACAGTATGGAGGAAAGGGGATGGGAAGCAAGAGTATGCTTCCCCTGAACGAAGCATAGAAATGTGCAGTGTCCTTTGTGTATGCAGACGTGAAAGTATGCGTCCTCGAGATCCAACGACGACGAAATCCCCCTCCTCCATCTGGCTGAGCACGTGCTGCAGCGTGACCATCCTGAACTTCTGGGACTACATTTGTGTTAGTAGACTCCAGAGCCCCGGAGTCGCCATGGAACCAACTCTATCGCCCCCTTCTGTAACATGGCCCGATCCTAAAGAAGCAGCTGAGGGACGTGGCTTTCCTGCCGGGCCACTGCTGGTATTCGCAGACACTTTAGTTGGAATTCTAAGGGGTTTGTGTGTGTGTGTGTGTGTGTGTGTGTGTGTGTGTGTGCAAGAGCGTCCAGCACCCATCTGTCGGTGGAGATGGTCTCCCACATGCCGAAGTTCGCCAGCTGGCCTCCCACCAGGGCGGACGGGTGGGGCCCGATGTCCTGGCTGGTTCAATCTTGCTTGGAGGTAGACGGCCGCCCTGCACTGAGAACGGCCGCCCTTGTTTGTCATTTTCGGTTGGTCAAGGCCCGGTTATCAGGCCTCCATTGCAAGGTGGCTGGTCGCGGCCATCAATGAGGCCTGTGAGGGGCAGCACAAACCGGTGCCAGCGAACTTGCATGCCCGTACGGTCAAAGCCATGGCCATTGCGTTCCAGCGGCATGTGCCTTGGCAGGTCATAAGCAGGGCGGCTACCTGAGCCATCCCTCGGCGACCCCGGCCCCCCCCCCCCCTCCCTCCCCCCCCCCGAAGGTCCTTGGCGTGACCCCTGTTGGCTTCCTGGGTCGAGGAGCGGGAGGGCTGGCGGTAAGAGGATGAGCCATCCCTCGGCTTTCTGTAAACACTACTGTTTGGATGCCGCCTCTAGGTCAGACGTGGCATTCGGGCGGAATCGCCTATACAGTATGGAGGAAATGGGACGGGACGTAACAGTAATTAATAGTCACTCACCGTAGTGACTAATGTTCTCTTATTCCATAGTCCCCTTTCCTCCATAAGTCCCACGATCCCTCCTCTTCCCCTCCCCCGAGCCCCTTTACCTTAATACTGGTGTCATAAGGCGATGCTGATCATTGTCGACGTGTCAATGGGGACTGAGGAGTGATGCCGGTGGCGGAGTCAGGCGAGCGCATGCTCCCAGTGCCGCGTCCTCCTCTAAATTTCTGGTGAAAAAGTTATACAGTATGGAGGACTATGGACTAACAGTACGTTAGTCACTACAGTGAGTAACTATTAATGTATCAGTTCAAGGCCCTTCCATTCAGACTGAAGTCGGCGCCCAGAGTCTTCAAGTGCTTGGCGCCAGTGGCGGCCCATCTGCGACTGCAGGGGACCTACGTTTACCCCTACCTGGATGGCTGGCTTATCCCGGCCAAGTCGAGGGACACTGCTATCGAACACACGGAGCGGACTGTCCGTCTTCTGGCGGATCTGGGTTTCTCAGTGAACTATGCAGAGTCCTGCTCAACGCCCATCTCGGAACGCTCTGTTCCTAGGATCCAGGCTCAACAGTGTCATGCCTGACGTCAGTCTGAGGAAAGGATATCGGCCATCTTGGATAAGGTGCAGCGGCTGTTGGCACTGAAGGTCGCCATGGTGAGGACCATCGCGTCGCTGCTCGGCATGATGTTTGCATGCATAACACAGTAACCAAAAAAGCTCAAACTTTCTGCATACTTAACTCACTCAAAAACCCACACAACCACCATTCGCACCGCAAGTCGCATGCATTTCACACTGCAACAACACATAAACCACCCCTACAGCACACAAGGACTGACAAATCTGCGATACTCTCACCGAAGTTCGTCGCATGGTGTATACCGAGATGAAGCTGCCAACAGAACACCACCACTCTTCACTATCCTACTCCTCCCTCACCCTACTAACCCATCCCGCCTTCTCCTTTTGCAGATCCGTTAGAGCGCCTGGGGACCAACTCCGTTGGTGACGGTGCGCAGTACAAATACCTTTAACATTTGCCTGATTCGGCTCTGCAGGTTACGGATGCGTCCTCTGCAGGAGTTCCTCGACACCCGTTGGGTCCAGGTGTCCGGAAGCTTCCAGGACAGGATCGTGCTCAACGAGAAGTTCCGACGAGCAATCAAATGATGGGGCGTGCACTTCAATAGAGCCGGAGGCGCAGATTTCCAGAGCCCCCCCCCCGCACCAGAAGACTGTCACGACGGATGCGTCACTGGAAAGATGGGGAGCCCACACTAGACGTCTTCACGCCAGGAGTCTGTGGCTGCCGGAAGAGAAGACGCTACACATAAAACTACTGGAACTACGTGCAGTGTTTTGGGCTCTCCAGTCGTTTCTGCAATCCCTCAAGGGCGAAGTGGTGAGGGTCTTCACAGACAATACACCACAAATATTATACTTCCGGAAGCAGGGGGGCACCAGATCCCCGGGGCTCTCCAGGGAGGCGCAGGACTAGTGGCACTGGGCCGTCGCCCAGGGGATGTTCCTCATTCCATTCCACCTGGCACGAGTAAAGAACACTGTCGCCGACTCTCTCAGCAGGGAGCTACGCTCTTGCCACGAGTGGGAGCTTCGGCAGGACCAAGTGTCCAACCGGTTCGACAAATGGGGCAATCCCCACATCAATCTATTTGCGACGGCGACAAACACTAAGTGCCTGAGGTTCGCCAGCAGGTTTCCCCACCCGGGGATCATGGGGGCCGCATTCTCATTCCCCTGGGACGTCCTGTTTCTGTATATGTTCCCTAGGTTGCTTCTTCGAGTCATCAATCAACTCAGCCGGTGCAGGATGATCCACGTCGTGCCATGTTGGTCGAGGCAGATCTGGTACTCGGGGCTTCTCCGCATGTCAGCGTCCCTTCCAGTCAAGCTGCCAGTGGTCGTGGATCTTCTTGCCACGGAAGGAGGTGTAATTCTACACCACCACCCAGGATTGCTGGACCTGAAGGTTTGGCTCCTGCAGCATTAGAATTCGGGGGTTACGATCGAACGGCGGACTGCAAGAAGGTACTCTCCAAGGCCAGAGCATCATCTACTTTGAAATGCTACAGACTCAAATGGAAGAGATTCGCAATTCGGTGCTCTTCACAGAAGATCGCCCCTCTGAGGGTTATGGCTCCTCAGGTGCTTCCATATTTGCTGTTGCTGGCTATATCAGGGCTGGCTCACGCCTCCTTCAAGGTTCATCTGGTGGCTATCTCCCTCTACACCATATCCCCAGGACAACTCTCCTTGTGGTCGCACCAGTTGGTCAAGGGACTATTCCGCTCATTCCCGCCGGTGAAGGCTCCGACCTCGGCCTGTGAGCTCAATGTGGTCCTTACTAGGCTCCTTGGAGCCCTGTTCGAGCCTATGCATTCTGTCTCACTCAAGTTTGTCGTGGAAGACAGCTTTTCTCTTGGCCATCACCTCTGCATGACGAGTGGGTGAGATCCAGGCCATATCCTATAAACCACCTTACTTGAC
Organism: Ambystoma mexicanum; assembly: GCF_040938575.1. Taxonomy (NCBI): domain Eukaryota; kingdom Metazoa; phylum Chordata; class Amphibia; order Caudata; family Ambystomatidae; genus Ambystoma; species Ambystoma mexicanum. The sequence continues at coordinate 474,854,066 of NC_090938.1, forward strand.
TTTCCATGAGACAAGGGTGGTGCTGCGGAGGAACCCCTCCTTCATGCCCAAAGTGCCGTCGGACTTTCATCTAAACAAGCCCTTGGTGTTACCTGTGTTTTTTCTGACGCCTTTGTCGCCAGCTGAACGGTCTTTGCACTCGCTGGATGTGACTAGAGCGCTGAAGTTTTATGTGGCCCCCACAGAGTTTCTGGAAAACTTCACAGCTTTTTGTGAACTTTGGTCACTTGAACCATGGAAGGCCCTGTTCAAGGCTTCCATTGCCAGGTGGCTCACCGGCTGTATCGCTCACTGTCACCGATTGGCAAACCGACCGTTGCCTGGCTGCCCGAGAGCCCATTCTACCAGAGCGATCGGTGCCACTACAGTGTTCCTGTCTGGTCTGCAGGGCTGCCACGTGGAAATCCATGCACTCCTTCGCGAGATTCTACTGCATCGACAGGGATTCCAGGGAGGAGTCCACAGTCGGCCAACTAGTGCTGTGCAACATGTTCGCTTGAGGTGAGCCTGGTGAGGAGATAAGAGATTGCTTCTGTTGAGCCTTGCCACCTCCCGTGGTTGTGCATGTGTGTACTGCTATGTATTTTTTATTCATGAGCATGTGACTCCATGCAGATCCCATGCTGGAGAAGGAACAAGTTACTTACCTGTAACTGTTGTTCTCCAGCATGGGTCTGGTATGGATTCACATGCGAACCCTCCCGCCTACCCCTTTGTGGCTATTCTCTTGGTACTACTGCCACTTTACGCGCTACCAAATCTGAAGATGGCTGCCAGAGAAGGGGCTTAGGTAGAGGGCAGTCATTGGCTGGGGGCAGTATGACCCAGAGCTCAGTGATTGGTTTATAGGAGAAAGACTGTTTGGAAACAAAACTGAAACTGTTTTTTCTATTACCGAGGATTCCCAGCCTGATAACGGAGAATATTCATGAGCATGTGAATCCATGCCAGACCCATGCTGGAGAACAACAGTTACGGGTAAGTAGCTTGTTCCTTACCTCTTGTTGTGTAACCTTGCTAGCTCTCAGTTGACTTGTCTTGATTGCTTTTGCAGAGTTGCTTGCAGCTTTTCCCCTCACAAGCCTCCCAGCTTGTGGCCCAACAGTGATTTCATTTTCTCTAAAGATTTCTAAAACATTGTCCAAGACTTTTTACTTACCTGCAAGAAGTGCTTCAGCTCACCCTAACTTTTGCTCAATTGACTTTGGGTCACCTGGCTCCCTGAAAGACTCTTCTGTTTTCTGACAACGTGCTTTAACTATCCCTCAACAAAAGGCACACATTCCATAACTTGTGTAGCTGGGAAAGGGTTCATTTACGTTGCATTGGAGGGTTCAAAAGTACTTACCTGCTTAAGGAATATTTGTTAACCATAATTCTGTTCCCTCATCTTTTCCTTTTGATACCAACCTCAGTACCAGTGATATATCAATGTCCAGTGTCCTAGTTATTTGTCGCCTCACGGTGTAGGAAGTGTCTGTGCGCCATCCCAAATGGGTATCTACAGATTTAAAGAAAAAAGAAAGTATATTTTTGTTACATGCATTTGCTCCCTTTTAAAGAAGGCTTATTCAACTGACTGTTAAATTAATAAATAATTGTTTAATCCAGAAACCTTGAGTGTATTTATTTGGATATCTGTCACTGTGAATCTCTAGGTTATAACGCTACAGCTCACATTGACCCCTTTTGAGATAAGCCTGGCTGCTTAGTCACTCTACCAACTTGTGTAGTACATGCTTATACCAAAGGTTGGGTTAACTATTGCTAGGAGTACAAGGCTGGTGCAGTCTCCCACAGGGTACTGCATACAATCTTGCCTAGCACTCAGTCTCATGACATCCTGCATTTTCCTGGTGCCAGAGGCTCGCCTGAGAAGGAGATCCCTCCAATGGGCTCTTGGGGACTCAATATTCCCTATTCTCAGACAGGATGTCGGACCACTTTCAAGTTCAGAGTAGCACAGGACCTTCTCCCACGGGAATCATCCTTGCATATCACCGTTCTGGAGATGAGAGCAGTACACTGTGCGCTCAAATCTTTTCTTCCTCTCATCAAAGACTCAGTGGTAAGGATTCTCACAAACACCGCAACCATGATCTGTGCAAGCAGGGGGGGAAACGCTCACTACTCCTTTCCCAGGAAGCCCAAAACATCTGGCACTGGGCCATACAACACAGGATTCAGATCCTGGCTTTCCACCTGCCAGGGATTTTAAACATACAGGGAGATTCCCTCTGCAGGGATTCTTCTGAAATGCATGAATGGCAACTGAATGATGTCCAGGTGGTGAAGATATTTGAGAAATAGGGCACTCCTCCTCTGGACCTGTTCGCCAGCACCGAGAACAAGCAGTGCCTTCACTTTGCCAGCAGAGTTCCTCATCCGGACTCCAGGGGGGAGCGTTCTCTTTTCTGTGGACGGGGATGTTCGCCTAAGCGTTTCCGGCTTTTGCCCTGATGAGGAAAACGATTCAGATGATTCACAAGGTTCCCTGCAAAATCATCCTGGTAGCTCCGTTCTGGCCCAGACAGAAATGGTCCTCAGACCTCCTTCACCTGGCGAGGGGGCGACCCTCTTCATCTGGGTTCCCAGCAGGATTTTCTCTCCCAGAACAAAGGGATGGTGTGGAATCACAACCTGGGCTCCCTCAACCTAGCCACATGGCTCCTGACCAACCTAAATATACCTCAGGATTGCTGACGCATTTTGGCTGCGGCAAGGGCTCCATCTACCAACGCATCATACGCCCGTAAGTGGAAAAGGTTCTGCGTCTGGTGTTCTCAGCAACTTGACCTACAATCATTACGTGTTTCACCTCAGCAACTCCTTCCTTAGCTTCTGCTGTTAACAAAGGATGGTCTGGCAAGATAGTCTATCAAGGTTCACCTGGCGGCCATCTCAAGATTCACATGGAAAAGGAATTCTACACCTCTGTTCAGCGATGGGTTGATTAAAAATTTCCTCAAATGCCTTTTCAGGACTTTTCCCCCGAAGAAAGTTTTCTCCGGTTTGGAGTCTCAACCTGGTGCTCTCAGCCCTCATGAAACCAATTTTTGAGCCTATGTCAACGACGGCCATAACATTTCTCACTTGAAAAACAATGTTTCTAGTGGCTGCCAGACGAGTATGAGTTGCAGGCGCTGGTTATTGACCCTCCATATTTGCGCTTCATGAAAGACGAGGTTCTTCTCACCACAAATCCACACTTCATTCCAAAGATTCCCGTCGAACTTTCATAACACTACAATAGCCTTATCAATTTTTTTCTCTAATGCTTCTACTCCGGCGGAAAAAGCCTTGCATTCCCTGGATGTCAAAAAGGCGTTGAAGTACTATCTGGATCGCACTAAGTCGTACAGAGCATCCAAGCAACTCTTTGTGGTGTTCAGCCCCTCCAATAAAGGGAGGCCGATTTCTAAACAAGGCATCTCACGCTGGGTGGTGGCGACAATATCTTTCTGCCACGCTAAAGTTAACAAACCATTAGTCGACTCCCAGAACTCACTCTACAAGCTCCATGGCGACCTCAGCTTCTCTTTGGGCAGGTATACCGATCAGGGACATTTGCAAAGCAGCAGCGTGGGCAGTGCCCTACATGTTCACCAGACACTAATGTCTAAATCAATAATTTTGCCTTACGTCTGCGTCTGTTTGCCTGTTATGCACCTCCACGCTCTCTTACTGTTACGAAGTCTTTTCACATGCGACCCTCTGGCCTTCCCCCTCAGGCAAACAGCCTCTTCGGACATCCTCTTTTTGATAGAGGTTAAAATCTGAGGGGAAGGTGCGGGGGCAGAGCTTTACTCCAGACTTCCAATTGGTGCTGCCTTAAGCACCCATAACGACGTCGATATAACACTCAAGGTGTTGCAGTTTTTCCATAGGAAAACTACTGTACTAAAGTTACTGGGGTCTTGCCAGCCTGACTGGGAATATTCACAGCATGTGAATCCATGAAAGATGCCAACGCTGGAGAAATGGAGTTACAGCTAAGAAGAAACTACTTCCTCCCTCACGTGATCAGACGGTTGTGAAAGTTTGGGAAATCCATGATACTAATTGCCCCGGATTGGGCCAGGAGGACATGGCACCCGGACCTTTTGGACATATCCATCTGCCCTCCAATACATCTTCCACAAAGAGAGGAGCTTCTCTCACAAGAGGAGGGTTGGGTTCTCCATCCAGAGGTCAAGACTCAACTTTCACCCAGGGTTTCTGAGAGGTTGAGTTACAGGCACTGAGACATCCCGGATGACATGATGGAGATCTTGTTTTCGGCCAGAAGGCCAGCAACAAAATCTTTGTACAGCTGCCGTTGGAACAAGTTCAGCGGTTGGTGCAGGGATAAGGTGGTGTACTCTTTTCTTTGTGACACAGCTATGGTGCTTTCTTTTTTATTACATCTAGCGAATCTGGGACTCCAGATTGGAACAATTAAAGGTTACTTGGTGCTGCGGTCTATTTTTAAGCGCACGTCAGGAGAGGATTCATATTTTAAAATCTCTTTGATTGTTCAATTCCTAAGGGCTCTTACTAACCTATTCCCACCGGTTGCTTTCCAAGTCCTTTTATGGGATCTTAACCTGGTGTTAACATGTCTAACATGCATCCCTTTTGAACAAATGCATTCATGCCCATTAAGACTTAACTTTGAAAACTGTTTTGCTAATAGCAATACCGTCATCCCACAGGGTAAGTGAGTTGCAGGCACTATCCTGATAACCTGCACACACTGCATTCATTGAAGACATTGCTATTCTCAATGTAAAACACTCTTTCCTGCCTGAGGTAGTCTCTGACTTCCACTTGTCGCAAAATATCATTTTCCCAACTTTTTACCCACCTCCTCATCCTGGAAAGGAGGAAAGATTACATAGGCTGGACCCCAAAAAGGGCTCTCAGCTTTTACATATCAAGAATGGCTAAAATACATCAAAATGAACAATTATTCAATGGCTGTTCAGGACCCAAGTAGGCTTCAGCTGTGACAAAACAGACATTATCCAGATGGACAATTCCCGGCTATTGGTGAATGTTGCAGGTTAGCGCACAAAGACCCCGCCGGAAGGCTTGAGCACATTCCACATGGGGCATGGCAACCTCTGCTGCTGTTCAGAGAGGTATTCCAGTCAGACATTTGTTCAGCGGCCACTTGGTCGTCTATTCACACGTGTGTGACACATTACTGCCTGGATTCATCTTCCAGTCAGGAAGCACAATTTGGAAAAGCAGCCCTTCATTCAGTCCATGATAACAGTTGAGACAAAATATAATTTGTGCTCTCACCGCCAAAATACTATTGCTTTGGGGCCCCCAGACGCACCCGAACTCCAATATATAGCAAACTCTACAGGTGGCAGGGGCATAATATCCTCCTTGTACAAAATGCAACTGGGAAAACATGGGAATACATCCCTCAAACCACGTGAAACTTGGGCCAGGGAGCTAGAAATAGAAATTACTGAAGAGATGTGGGACAAAATGTGTGCATACATGCGAAAAGTGATTCCGATGCATACAATATAAATTTCTTAACAGGCTTTACTACACACCACATAGAGTGGCGAAGTTCACACACGACCCTTCCCACACCTGCCCGAGATGTAACTTCGGGGATGCAGATCACGTGCATATGTTTTGGTCCTGTGCTGCACTGGGTATGTTCTGGCTGGAGGTGACAGGGGCTCTCTCGGAGATAATTGGGTCTCCAGTAGACCCGGACCCTCTGGCTTTGCTGTTTGGAATGCGGTCTGGGGAAAATGCAAAATAAATGTCGAAATATTTTAATATAAGTGCAATTGTTGCTAAAAGATGTATATAGCAGAATTGGAAGCGCTGCTCCCCCCCTACCTTCGAGATGTGGCTAAAAGCCCTTAGCTGGGTACAAATGTGCGAGGAGGAATATATTGTACACTTGCCTGCATCATCTCGCCCAAAAAAGGACACGATCCATTCGAAAGAACGTTATCAGGGTTTGTAACTTGTTAATCTGTTTCATTAGTGTTGGCGTTACAGTATTTGACTAAAGGTTTTACTTGCATAGTGTGTATTTATTTTAAATCCCTAATAAACTATTGTATACTTGTCTGTCTAACTAGAATTATTAGTGTTGCTCTTTCCGGACTCGATGTAGCCCTACACCACTCAACCTTTCTGAGACGAAGCCTTGCCGCCCTGCTACCTTTTGGTTTAGCTACACTCTCTCCTTGTTCACCATAAGTGTGGCCTTCCAAAATCCTCACTGAGGGCTGATTTTGGAATTCCATTTGAACAGAAGACCCAGCCCACAGCTACTTGATGTTTTTTACGGCCTTGTTCACAGGCTGGCTGTCCCCACAAGCAGTGCTGTTCATCCACACCACCTCAGTTCTGCACCTACCACGCAATTCTTTAAGGATCATTGCCCATCACTTCCGGATCGCTTGCACCTCTGCACTGAGGAGCAAGACCACAGCTCACGGGCACAGGAGCGTGCACATTCAAGACAATATCCACAGCTCAGAGGTTCTACTTTGCCAAAATCTCTGCCAGGCTCTCACCTAATTTCATATGGAACCCTCCTATCGTCTGCTGGCATTTTTCATAAAAACGTTTTATTTTAAAGTGTCCCGTTTATAGTGTACCCCAAATTCTTTTTTTGTTTCACAATATACATTGTGAGAAAAATTACAAAATGAAAATTACTTATATACTTGACGAGCATTTAAAGGAGGCTCATGTAAGTTCTGTTGCTCTCTGGTTACTGATCAACCCATATCGAAGCCTATTTTTTAAACTTGTAAAATAACATTCACTTTAACGTTTTTCAGCAAAGTAGTTTCCTTATGCTATGGTTTGTCTGAGCCATTACTTCTATTTCTTTGGCCAGCAGAATTCTAATCTTGAGTTGCTTGGAAAGTAACACATTTAGCATGTACCCTAATGAGAATATGCTAGTGTCTCTTTCCTGATTACTCCTATTTATTGTCTTCCAGCTGGCGTGAAGTAGACAACAGTGCTCTCACTGGCGACCCTGAAGACCATGAGGAGGTAATTGTTTTTTTTCTTTGGTGAATCTGCACTTACAGCTATTTTGTGCATTGGAGCAGGAACTAATAGTTCTTAGTATCAGTCAGGGGAAGGAGCATAAATAATTTTCTTAATTGTAACTTGTTCACCTCAATGTATGGTGTAAAATATTTCTTGGCTCTGTATTTGAAAATCTGTCTCGCAAATGTGGGCCATGCTTCCCAAAGTGGGCCATTTTTTCTTTTCATAAATTCCTTCAAACTCTGTGGACTAAGTTGTTTTTGACAAAGTTTGGTTAGATTTATCCCATGGGGAATGTGTTGAGTGGCAGTTTTGATTTGATAATGCTGCTGTGGTGTTATATTAGCATGTAGTGGTAGTTTGACAAGCATTGAGGGATTCCTAGGAAGATTTAGTAGAGGTTTAGTTGATTGAAACAAGTCTGTAATTACAAACAGTGTGAATTAGGCTTTAACTGTTGGATCTTCTGATTTCTTTCAGATTGAGGATCTGTCGGATGCAGCATTTGCGACCCTCCATTTGAAGTGTGAAGAAATAGAACGGGCGAGGTGGGTGTCAACATCCAGCATGCCCCCTCAGAGACGAGGGAGCAGGTAAGGTCCTAGACCTTGTATTGTATGCCACAGATCTGCTGCTAATTCACTAGTACCAGGTCCATTCACTGGGATCCATAAGGAAGATTAGTTAAAATTTACAGCTCTTCAATTATGAAAGTTGCCCCACACTCCTTTTGGATGCAGTGCTTCAGTTTATCAATTATTTTTTCAATTTGTGAATCTGTTTTATATTCACGTTCTCCAGCATGGGGTCTGGCATGGATTCACATGCTCATGAATATTCCCCGTCAGGCTGGGAATCCTCGGAAAAATAAAACTGTTTCACTTTCACTTACAAACTGTATTTCTCCTCTAAACCAGTCGCTGTACTCTGGGTCATACTGCCCACAGCCAATGTCAGTCCTCTCTTTAAGCCCCTTGTCGGGCAGCAATCTTCAGATTTTTACTGCATTGTCAAGTTTTGGGAGTCCTTGAGTTTTGTTCCATGTGCTACTCCTACAGTTTTTATTGTTTTTAACAGAAAAAAAGTTTCTATTTGTGTCAAAAAAGAGCCTGTGTGCCTTTCTCTCCATCTGCCAACAGCGGGGTTGCCTTTGTCTGTGAATTTCAGCGCCCCCAAGGGCAAGGATGGTCAACGTTTCTTGGAAGTTTCCAGAAGGCCATGAGGCCTACTCCGCACCTCCAGCCATGACGGATGAGAAGGAAGGAAGATCACTCTTCAGGCCCTGCACCAAGTGCGGGCTACGGAACGTGTTTGTGGAGGACAAGCCTCTCCAATGCCTCTGTATTCATACAGACCACAAGGAAGGAGAATGTGAGATCTGCCTCGGCTTCTTCAAGAATACTATGAAGGACCGATAGACTGGCAGCGTGGCTGAACGCCAAGGCCTTTACCCCATGCTCAGAGCGGGGTCATGCCTCACCCAGGACCAGCCTGTCCAAGGAGCAGGCTTCAAAGTCATTTGAGGGCGCCTCACCCGCAGGGGCCCAAGAAAAAGCCAAGCACCACGTCCAGTTCCTCTGGGGTCGCCACACCAGCGGGTCCCACGATGGGCAGGGTGCGTTCGACCCCATCCACCTCAATTGTCAGCCACTGATCGAGCTTCTCCTCTGAGAGGAAATCGCCCAACCCAGCTAAGCTCCAGGAGAGGCAGAGAAGCGAGGGACAGAGGAGAAGTTGGCTGACCTGGCCAAGAAGGCCGGACGGCTCAGGAGAGGTCTTCGTCGACGATGGAGCTGGTGGTGGCTACTCTAACAAAGTCACAAGTAGCCCCCCACAACACAGAAGGTGGCCCTGCCTCCGAGGCGAGAAACCGATGGCACACCAGAGAAGATGCCTTCTCTAAGCCTGTCTCTGACCCCTCGGGATGGAAAAGTGGTTGGGGGGCACGGAGGCCCCGGGCCAACCCCAGGCCGTGGAAGCTTCGTCCACCGATGACAAGGACCTGGAGTCCTGGCACACGGACGTGCAAGAGGATGACGACGGCTGTTGGGGAGAATTCTCAGAAATGTGCCAATTTCCTCTACCTTAGAGACCCCAGCAACTTTGCTGGATTTTTTTTAATCTGGAGAGAGTAAGATCCTTTTTTCCCTACTCTCTCGTGTATTTTAATGTGATTTTGTGCACTGTTTCTTTTGGTTGTGAAGTCTGACAAACTCCATAGGCATCGTCTTTTACACTGTCACACAGCACCTTCAGTGCCGCGACACAGGGAAGTCTTTCAGATTTCCCAAAGGTTTAAATATCTTCTCTGGGATAAACTACTGTTTCTCACAGCAGTAAAGTGAAATTGACTTTACTTACCTTTGTAACTTTATAGACCCAGCACTATCTATCTTACATTAGGGTGCTGGAGGGTTTACTTGGTATCCCCTTTGTCTAGCTTCTCATGTAACATTTTTTGTGTTACCCCTCACTGAATGGCTGATGGCAGTGGTTTACTTGTTACTACCATTATTGGATTTTACCCTGGGCTGCGTTCGCAGCCACGATAAAGCACCCATAGGTGCCATTTTTGTCACAATAGCCCTAGTCTCCTTTTTTTCACCATTTCTTTGTGGAAAGGTCCTTCTTGAGATGTACTGTGCGCTCCAAACCAGGTTTGGTCCCTTTGTTCGTTTTGTCTTGGGAGTGAAACCCGCCTTTGGCTCCAGGGTGTCTGGCGGGGGAAGGAACCAAAGGAGGTGCCCGAAACTCCCTGTGCTTAGTCTCCTAGGAGACAGGAATGCACTCTTGGGTGATTGGCCGGCTGACAGCCACCCTGCTGGGTGACTGACAACTAGGCTGGAATGAATGGGAGAAAGCTGCATAAAAGACGGTGTTTTTTGCAAAATGACGAATTCTCCCTTTGAGTTAGTGGGACCAATCAACTCAACCCGTAAGCCGCCTGGATACCATTCTCGGAGCTGGTTGTATTTTCTTCAGAGTGCTGCAGGAAACCGAATAGCCAGGGAGAGGGACACCAGTTTGTGTGCTTAGTCTACAGCTACCGGAATTGAAGATTTGCTTTTGCCAGCTTTTTGACCGTCCCAGTGCAGAAGTCCCCTGATGTCCTCCCTCTTGTCCCCACCACTGAGGCTCAGGAACAGCGAGATCTGCCAGGAACAGGCGTCTTCAGCTGCATCTTTTTCTTCATTCTAAGGTACTGTGACAACCTGACAGAGAACTCTCAATGCAACAGTGCTTGAAAGTTTGGCAACTTGCAGGCCTAGTCCGCTTGTGACCCAACATATGAATCTTTCTTTTACTAACTACTCCTGAGAACCGTGGCAAAGACTTTTCCGTTTAACTACCAGAACTGCCTGGTTTATAGTCATTCGATCGACAGCCAAAGCATCTAATGCCATACCATCTTAAAAAAAAAGCATCTAATGCATTTTTTTTTTAATGAAGTGCCTCCCACCCCCTCCTTTTTTTTTTTTTCTTTTTTTTTTTTTTTTTACTTTTAAAACCCATTTTTACTAAACTATACCCTTAACCATCTAAAATAAATGCATTGGGTGTTTTTTTAGATGCATTTGTTTTTTAGATGGTGTGGCTGTCGATGCTTTGGTTGTCAATGCAATGACCGGATACCAAACTGCCTATCCTATACAAAACTTTAGCCCATTGACCTTGGCCTAACCTATTGCATTGAATTGACTCCCCTGGTGAATTCAAACTATTTGCACTGTCTAAGAGTAACTATTTTTCTTTTTATTAACCTATGACTTTTTGCTCCTACTTCAAATACTCTGAATGCCATTTTGCTCCTCCTTCAAAGTAGTTTAAATACCTCAGAAACGGATAGTGTGAAGTACTGAAGTATATGTTTGTGTGATATAGATTGCCTCCTTCTAGTGAATGTTTTATAACTCACTGTGAAATAAATTAATAAGTGTTTTACCAAGAAACCTTGCGCATAAGTCTATTTAAATACTTGTGATTGTAGACTTATGTGTAACATCATTACAGCTCACATTCCCCTCTTGAGATAAGCCTGGCTGCCCAGCAACACTACCAAAAATGTGCAGTACAGACTTGTACCAAAGGTTGGTTTGCTTACACAAGTAGTCCTAGTTGTGTATAGTGGTCCCAAAGGGTACTGTGTACAAACTTTGCCTAACACTGGTGGCAGGCGGTGAGAATAAATTGTAGAGTTGTTACATTGAGAGTTCTGCTTTACTTTTGTTCAAGTAGTAACCTTCGCAAGGCTAAGCACCACTAGAAAAGCAATTTCTAACATGCCAGATATGGATAAGTTCTGGAAGCCCTGATCATTCCAACAGTAGAACTGAAAGAAATGTGTAAGGTCAGGAATCTCCCTGTTAAAGGAAAGAAAAATTAATTGATTGAAAGCTTGTTGAATCATCAAAAGCTGAATAGTCGGCCTGTCACACCTGCTATTTCAGAAAATGTGGAAAATGTTGATAATGATTCAGAGTGTAACTCTAATATTGTTGAAGCGTTAGAGGAGTCTCAGGATGTTAGCCCCTCTGCATCTCAACAAGCTCTTAAGCCTCAACCTTTAGCCACAGGGACCCTATCCTACCAGGTCCAATACTGAGTCCAGAATGCGTCTCTCTTGAAAAGATGAGCCTTCAAAAGGCTACAAATGCAAACTGAAAGCAAACATCAAGAACTCAAACCAAGGGAAATGGAAATGCAACATACTCTTGAAATGAAGAAATTGTCTCCTGAAAATGTTTCTATCCCAGTCGTCTAGGTCTTCCAGTCCTGAAGCTTGATTCTGGATTGGTTGTGTGCTTTTGAATAGAACTATGGGATTCAGGGTTTCACAGGTAATCAGTTGATTCCTTGGCTTTTGTCTAGTCTCCCCAGGTTGCAACTGCTGCTGTAATGGAGGTGGGGGAATTGAACGATTGGAGTATGAAAAAGTTAAGCTAGCTTTATAGCTAGATTTGGGAAAACTCCTTCCCAGTACCTTAAGAGGTATAGGACCCTCAAAAAGACTGATGGTACCCCTTGGGCTACCTGGGTGTGTGCATGTTTGAAGAAGTTGGATGGTTGTGTAAAGGGTTACAGAGTTAACACTTTTGAAGGAATGAGAAATCTGTTTATGCTGGAATCTATTTTTTATGCCTGCTCTCCTGAGCTGAGACAGTACTTGCCTGACTCTAAAGAGATTGATCCCAAGAAACTAGCAAACGCTGCTGACTTGTGGGTTGCCAACAGGGCTACCCACAAGGATTCTGGGGCAACTCAGAAAAAGGATGAAGGGAAGCAGCAAAGGAAAGATGGTAAAGAGAATTCTAATACCTCCAAGCCAAAAGAAGGTCCCAAACAGAAAAAGGGTAAGCCACAAGGGAAACCGAATCAGTCTAGGGATACCTCTGGCACTAAACCAGAGTGAGGTCAGCAGAAGCCGCCATTTGTCAAAATATTTGGAAAATGTTTTGCTCGTTTGTCAACTGACCATGTGAAAGGGAATCCCAAATGCAAGGGTAAACCTTCAGGGGCCACACTGCCTCCTTAGCCTTCTACCCAGAGGAAGAAGTACATAAGGCAAGTGGAAACTTTCAACTATTGGTTGAAGATCGCATTGGAGTCTCTGCCAGTGTTTCTTTGGTGTCCCTGGGCCTGTGGGAAAAGCAGAATTTTGACATCTATAATTCTATACCAGATAACACAAAAGAATATTATAAGGACAGTGTACTTGTAAAGGGTCAGGAGACCCCTGCTATTAGAGACACTGGGGCCAGCATTACAGTGGTGGATGAAACCTTTTTCAAACCTGAGAATGTTGCTAAGGTACCCAAAGGCCTCACTTAGCTTGCTGGAGGGCCTGTCCAAATGCTTCCAAGACTACCAGCTCTTGTCCAGTGCAATAATATGACTATAGGAATAGGTAGTACAAAGTGAGGTGCCTGGGAGAGTCCTGCTGGGGAATGACTTACAACTCTTGGAGTTGTATCAAGCACCCCCAGGCCTCCCAGTAAAAGGAAACCGGAGCAGACAAGGAAGGCCAGAGAGATCACCCTAAATGACTCTCCAGGTTGTTACAGGAGAACCCATAAGACCCAGTCGAAAGGAAATGCCAACTTCTATTTCCAGGAAAAAGGAGACAAAAAGGGAAACCAAGGTCTCAGGAAAAAGAAAGATAGCACTCCTCTGCATCCAACTAGGACATCCCCAAGAGGACTGTCCAAAGTCACACCTGTGACTACTCCACCGGCTGAGTGTGAGAAACAACCAGGAGAGGTTGAATCAGCTGCTGAAGATTCAGAGCTGGTAGAAGACCTTCCCCCTGTTGGAGATCTGGATCCTAAAGACCATCCTGAGCTGCAGTCTTTACTGGCAGAAGGTGTCCCCTGTGGAGCAGACTCTATCCTGAAGCTATACCTATGAGGACTGTTACTGCTCAGGCAGTTGCTAAGGCCCTACCAGGGTAGGTTTTCCTAAGGAAGTCGTCTCTGACAGGGGATCAAATTGTATGTCCCAGTTACCAGACATTTGGTCGAACCAATTTGGTCGAAAGCCAAATGGTCGAATGATTTTTTTTTTTTGTATTTTCACCTTTTTTTTTTTTTTTTTTTTTGGTGGGGGAGGGTCCCTTTGTATTTTCACCCTTTTTTGGTGGGGGGGGGTCCCCCCAAACCCCCTTTATTTTCTAAAAAAAACCCTTTTTTTCCCTAAACGAAAACCTAAAAAATACATATATTAATGAAAAAAAATTCGACCATTTGGTTTTCGACCAAATTACGTCGACCATTTGTCTTTCGACCAATTTACAGTCGACCACTTGTCTGGACAGCGTATGTCCCACTACATGCAGGCCATGTGAAAAAACGGTGGAGTGACTTACAAGTTCTCAACTGCCTACCATCCCCAGACGGATGGGTTGGGTAGAGAGGTTTAACCGAACTATGAAGAACATGATAGATGCTGGTGCTTTAGAAGAACCCCTTAGAAGAAAGTAGGACCGTCTACTGCCATGCCTTCTCTTTGCTTAAAGAGAAGTCCCTCGGGAGGGAGTTGGATTTAGTCCATTTGATCTCATCTATGGTCATCCAGTTAGAGGTCCGTTGGCCCTAATTAAGGAGGGGTTGGAGAGTGCTCCTTCCCCCAAGCCCTTGAGTCACTGATTGTGTTGGGTCTCCGAAGGAGAATGCCACACATAATGACAGAAGCTTCTGATAACTTGAAAGCAGGTCAGGCTCTGGTGAAGCATTGGCATGACCAGAAGGCCAACATGGTTGAGTTTACTCAAGACCAGCTAGTTCTAGTTATGGTACCTACAAGTCAGAGGGCCTTGCAGGACACATGGATTGGACTCTTCAAGGTTGTGGGAAAACCTGCAGAGGTAAATTATTTGGTGGACTTAGGCAATCCTAAGGAGGTCCCCAAGGTCTTTCACACCAACCGTCTAAAAGCCTATGCCTCTAGACCAGAAGTGCCAGCTTTGCTTCTAGCCTCTGCTCAGGAGGAGGAGCAGAGTGAACCTCTGACCTCATCAGGGGACAACCTTTAGATGGGAAGATAGGAGTTATCTGTTAAATCAGTTTGCCTCCCTGTTTTCACTATCACCAGGCTTGACCCCTTGGGGCCAGCATAATAATCTCACTGGTGACTGTTTACCTGTTAAAAGCAGAGGTTGCAGGATGTCAGATCATGTAAGAACCCACATAAAGGAAGAGGTCAACAAGATGCTTGATCTCGGGGTAATAGAGCAATCTACAAGTCCATGGTCTAGTCCAGTTGTATGTGTACCAAAGGCAGGATCCAAGGAGTTGGGATTCTGTGTGGACTATAGAGCCCTAAATGCAGTACCCAAGACTGATGCCCATCTTTTACCTAGGACGGATGAACTGGTGGACAAGCTTGGTTCAGCCAAGTACCTCAGTACATTTGACCTAAATTCAGGCTATTGGCAAATAGCTCCGACAGACCATGCGAAGGAGAAAACTGCATTTTCGACGCCAGCAGGCCTCTACCGGTTTCAGGTAATGCCTTTTGGATAAAAAAAATGCACCTGCTACATTCCAAAGGATGGTGAATCAGATTCTGAATGGGATGGAGGACTTCTGCATGGCATACTTTGATGACATTGCAGTGTTCAGCCCTACTTGGAAAAAACATGTTGACCACCTGGGATATGTATTGCAGGCTCTTGAGCAGGCCGATCTGACCATAAAGGCAAGTACATGTCAAGTTGGTCAGAGCAAAATGGTCTACCTTGGACATCAGGTAGGAGGAGGTGAAATACAGCCATTGCCTAGCAAGGTACAAGCTGTACACGAATGGGCCACCCCTACTACTCAAACCCAAGTGAGAGCCTTTTTATAGGAACGTCCTAGAGAACTATGGGACCGTAGCTTCTCCCTTAAATGTGATTTACTCACCAAAATTCCCAAAGGTCAGGTTGAATGAGGAGTGCACTAAGGCATTTGAAGGACTTAAAGCCCTTTGTCAAGCTCCAGTCTTGAGAACTCCTGACTATAGCCAAACCTTCATTGTGCAGACAGATGCTTCCAATACAGGTATAGGTGCAGTTCTGAGTCAGCTGGATGAGAAAGGTAGGGAACACCCCATCTGCTTCATCAGTAGGAAGCATAAGGAACCTGAGACAAGGTGGGCATCCATACAACGTGAGTGTTTTGCCATTGTGTGGTCTCTGAAGAAGTTTTAGACCATTCTTCTATGGATGTACTTTTGTCATTCAGACAGACCACCAACCCTTGAGATGGTTAATGCAGATGAAGGGGGAGGGGGGAATCCTAAATTAAGATGGTCAATCAGCCGACAGGGGGTTTGATTTTACCATTGAACACAGGTCAGGGTGTAATCCCCAAAATGCTGGACTAAGGAGATTCATCCAGGGGTGGATTAGATCCTCCTGTCCCTTAGTCTGGGGGGGACGAGTGTTAGGGAGAATGCTCATAAATGTGGTAATTCCCTTCACCTTTGAGACCCCCAGCAACTTTGCTGGATTTTGAGGACTTGCCTTAACCTGCCTTTTTCCCACTCTCTCAGGTATTTTGATATGTTTTACACTCGACTCGTGGCATCGGGAAACATTTTCAGGCTTTCCCAATGTTTACATACCTTCTCTGGGATAAACTACTGTTTCCCAGAGTAAGTCAAGTGAAATTGACTTTACTAGTCTTTTTAATTCCTAGACCGAGCACACCCTATCTTAAAATAGAGTGCTGGAGGGGTAACTTAGTATCCCCTGTGTCTATATAATCATGTAGCAGTCAAATGCTATCCTTTACTCTCAGAATGGTGGGTGGCAGTGGTTTTACAACAAACTACCATGATTTTTCCCACCACGAACACCGGTAGCATTAAATCACGGGAGCCATGTTTTACAAGATGGTGATTGACCCCCCTCTATAAAAACAGGTACCGGTCTTCTTTTTTGCCATTTCTTTGTGAAAAGGTGCCTTTTGGAGTTCTGCTCTGCGCGCCAAACCAGGTTTGGTCTCTTTGTTCATTCGCCCTTGGTTGGCTTCAGGTCTGAAGACCGCCTCTGGCCCCCGAGAGTCTGGGGTGGGCAAGAAGTGAGGGAGGTGCCCGAAACTCCCTGTGCTGAGTCTCATAGGAGACCCAAATGCACTCTGGCGTGATTGGCTGCCTGACTGTCCGGCAAGAACAGCCACCCTGCTGGGTGAGTGGCAGCTAGGCTAGAATGAATGGGGGAGAACTGAATAAAAGGCGAGACTCTTGGCTTGGAAGGCAGAGTCGACCACTGGACCAAAGAGCTTGAAGAGGACGGCTGCTCCAACTCCTGGACCGTTGGTTTGCCCGGTGAAGCCTTGCTGCACGTCTGAATGGCCAAGTTTGCATCGACAGAGAAGCCCCTGCAAGGATGACTTCTCCCTTTGAGTTGGTAGGACCAATCAACTCCAAAGTAAGCCGACTGGACACCCATTTCGGAGCTGGTTGAATTTCCTCCGAGTTGCTGCGGGAAACAGTATAGCCAAGGAGAGGGACACCAGATTGTGTGCGTTACTTTTGAGCTGGCCTAAAGCTTTTGGAAGATCCTCCAGACTCCCACGAAGCAGGACTG
Source organism: Ambystoma mexicanum (assembly GCF_040938575.1). NCBI lineage: Eukaryota > Metazoa > Chordata > Amphibia > Caudata > Ambystomatidae > Ambystoma > Ambystoma mexicanum. The sequence goes on from NC_090938.1 coordinate 474,871,167, forward strand.
ACCAAGCCTGAGCCCCTCAGCAGAGTGCGGGACCCCAGAAGCAAGGACAGTCCACCTTGACAGCCAGGAACCGCGTTGTTGCCATTTGTGGTAGATGAAACGCAAAACAGCCACTGAAAGTGAAGTTTGCCAGTTGTGGGTTTTGACAGTCCCAGTGCATTGCAGGAGGCCCCCAAAGTCCTCCCTCTTGTCCCCATGACTGAGGCCCAGGAACAGTGAGATCTGCAGAGCTGCACAGAACAGAAGTCCTCAGCTGCATCTTTTCTTTACCAAGGTACTGTAAACCAAGTCTAAGAGAACTTAACTCTTACTTTAGAAGCGCTTGTAACTTTCAGAACTCGCATGTCTAATCGGCTTGTGGCCCTACATTTGATTATTCTTTTCATCGAAGACTCCTAAGAATTTAAGACTTTTCCATTTAATTACCAGACTTTGGCTTAGCCTATTGAATTGTATAACTCTTCTAAGAGGATCTAAAATAGTTTTGCCCTGCTTAAGAAATGTGTGATCTCTTTTGTTCTAATAACCTTTACCTTTTGCCAACTTTTAAGCGTGTTCTGAATGCCAACAGTAAGATATTAATGTCCCGAGCACCCTTGTTATTGAAGTTACCTGTGGGTGTAAGTTGTGTCTGTGGGCCATCCCAAAAGGGTCTAGTCATATTTAGAAACTCAGTGTACAGTATTGAACAATATTTGTGAGTTACTATTCCATTGCTCCCTTCTGAAGAAGGCTTTATATCTGACTGATAAATTAATAATTGTTTATGCAAGAAACCTTGAATGTAAGAGTTTATTTGAATACATGTATCTGTGATAATTTGTGTAACCCCACTACAGCTCACATTTCCCCTCTTGAGATAAGCCTGGCTGCTCAACAGGCTACCTGAACTGTGTAGTACAAGCTTCTACAAAAGTTTGGGTTTGCCTATACCTGTAGTCAAAGTTGTTTGTAGTGTTCCCAGAGGGTACTGCATTCAAACTTTGCCTAACACCATGGTTAGAGCACGTTAGAATGAATGAGGGGAAAAAGGCTCCCCTCATTCAGGAGAACAAGAAAAAGGTCAAAAATTCCAACAAAGTGCTGGGAGTCTCGCTAGGAGGGGGGATTAAACATAAAACTGATCTCCTTAACAGTCCTTTCCGAGGTATTGGCCCTGCGCACCTCCAACAGATCAGGCCTTGCAATTCAAAAAGACATTTTGGCGGAAGCCACAAGTTTATGGGTAAAATCTCACTCCTTACAACCCACCAAAAGGAAACTGGGCTCCAGATATCTACCTATCCCTGCCATCAGAGAAACCCGCCTTATGCTCTCATCCTCGGCCTCGCTCAGCAGTGGTGTCTTCTGCATCATTATTCACTAAACCCTCTGGCTCAGGGACCGCCTCTTCCCATAGTCCATAAAGAAGATGGCTGCAAAGTGTATGCCAATCCTGCACTGCATTTTAGGCCTGCCAGTATAGATATACCCCTAGCAGCTGGAAATCAATGACTTTGGAGCGAATTGGGCGATTTGCAAACATTCTTGCCTACAGACAAGCAACAGGCATTTAAGTTGGGGCTGGCCGAAGCCAAGATCATTGCACAAAGCCCCTTCAAGGCATTGGTGCATCACATTGATACAGCCAGCCTTGGAGGATGCTAAGATCAGACCTGCACAGGGTGACATGGATGCACTCCACAAAGTTCACACTGGCGGTCCAAGATGTTATTGTAGATCTTTGTTGACTGTCCTGTCCGGACCTGTTCCACAGATGAGCTTGATAAATGCAAGACCTCCACCCAAACGGCCCAGGGCTTGCAAAATCAGGATAGAGGCCTTTTCGCCGGTCCACCTTTTCTAGAGATACTAGACCAGTCTTTCCGGGGGTTTCGTGGCTACCAAGGAAGAAAAACAAGAAACCCTAATCTATCCCACAGTGCGCTTAGGAAGAAAGCAAGAACCTCCTCAAAAAACTAAACTTCAAAAGCCATACCTCACCCTCCACTAAGGATGACCAAAAGCAATGACACTGAACTGCTGGTCCACCCAACTCCAGTCTGCTACAGACTGCCTCCATCTGACCTGGCAGTCGATTTCAGAGGACCTCTAGGTCTTATCAGTAGTATCCAGAGGTTTCGGTCTCATTCACACCCTCACCTCCTCTGAATCAACTAGTCTCACCTCCCCTCTTGCATGAGATAAACAATATTCGTGTTATGCAGAATATAGAGATATTCACTCGCCCTGACCCCCCTGCCCCCCACCCCCCCTGTCTCTCCAAACAGGTCAAGGATTCTACTCGAGCATCTTCTCGATACCCGAGAAGAAAAAGAGAGATCTGCATGCATTTATGGACCTCTCCAGCTTTGATCTTCCTCTCCCCAATGAGAGGTTCAAAATAATGCCAGCCCAAATACTTTTCAGATGTGCGGTGAACCTCTGAACCCTATTCCATGACGGCTATGGGAGTCCCGCTGCAAAATTCCTCGGATAATCAATTGGCAAACAGAACCAGCAATGCCAGGCTGTGCCTTTTAGACTCAATGCAGCCCCAAATGTATTCACCACGGTTTTGAAGCTGTCTCCAGTGCTCTTCATCTCAGCTGGTCTGCTCCATATCCTCAATATCCTTGATGATTGGCTGATTTAGCTGGTTGATTGAATTAGTCGCACATACAGATTATGCCATTGCTAGATCAGCATCATCTTTGGTGGTCTGATATCCAGAACATATTTGAGTCCCCTTCAGTCCAGGTGGTCTTGAAGGAGTGCATCACCAGGTACCCATCCCTGAGTGGTTGGGGGGGGGGGGGTGTTATCCTCTTTAACAACATTTTGTCAATAAGTGCCTGTTTTTGCTGGGTTGCCCTAGGGGCTCCCCTTTTAACTTTCGCTGGCTAACCTTGAGAGAACTACAGTTCCCAAGGGTAGGAAGGATCTTTGGATCCCTTTTAGATTTTGTTAGGTGAAACCAGCACACCCACCCCACCTTATGTGGAGTGCTGGTGAGATAAAATGTATCCCCTTTCACACTAAAACTGAAACAATTCTGTTACAGGACAAGCTTACTTTCAATGGATGGTGGCAGTGATATCTTTTATTAATTTCGCTGGAAATATCATCGCAACGGCTCTGAATAAATGGAAGGAATTCCTCAATCAAGAAAGGATAAGATATGACATATCAATTGAAACCTTAATTTGCAGACCCGAAAGAGCCAAAATCCAAATTGAAAGATTTGACTGGATATCCATAATAAAAGAAAAAGACGGATACAAACTCAAGTTAAACATACCACTGAAGTTGGATCCTTAAATGTGATCCCTCGCTATCTGAACCGGTTTCCTGACTGTCTTATTCGAGACACCTTCATGAGGCTTCGTCTTAATGCACTTCCAACACAGCAAATCCTTGGGATACGAGCACAAAAAACCCTTCGAAATCAAACATGCAGGTATTGTAAGGAAGACAGTATTGAAAGTCTACATCATCTATTAATGTAACTCCCAGCCTTAGCAGACGAACACATAGCAGTTGGTAGGCTCTACATGAAATCCAACAAATCCATGGACCCTGAAGAAGGATTGGGCACATATCTTATCTGGCAACAACAATTCCATGACGACTGCGGTTATCCACTTCTGGCAAGCAATCCAGACGCAGTTAATGCCTGGTCATGGACAACTACCTCTCCTCGAATAATTCATATTAATATGCTAAATACTCTTGTATGAACTGATGTAATGAGATGTTGATAAATGTAAGGTTTAAAGCTATAAACCATATGCATTTTAATAATTTATTAATTTGCACCTTTTTCCCGCAGGCCGTGTGCACAACTGTAGTAAAGGCAATTAAGGTGCTCATTTTTCCAAAACCGCCTGTCTTCTTTTTTTCGCCATTTTAATGTTTCTTGTCCTTTCTTGTTCCTTCTCCTGACATCCAGTGCAGGATATTCCTTTGTGTGATTTTTGTCTTCAGCGGGAGTCTCCTGGACTCGCTGCCCAGGCTCCCGTCTGTCTGTGAAGGCGGGAAGCAAGGAAAGAGTCCAAATCTCCACAGCCCTTTGTCTTCCTCCTTGCCTGAATGGCGACAAATCCTAGTGGGGGCTGGCTGTCCTGATTGAACAACCAGACCGCCCCTTGTTGTAAAATGCAGGAAGAGAATGCAGAAATTGTGCTTTCCTAGTAACCCCCCTTGTGCCCCGGAGAACACTCATGCTCCAAGAATAAGAGAAATACTTTTAAGGGATTTGGCCTTTTGCCTAGAAAAGAGAATAAGTGTTTTAACAGTTACTTACTTGTAAGAGTTAGTTGGTAACTGGAACTCTGAGTGAAAAGTTACAAACGTTCTTACTTACCTCGGATGTGTGATGCACTATTCTTAAAAGTATGGTTAACATCTTTCTTTCCTTAGAAACCGTTTTGCCATTCTAATAGAAAGTAGATGTGAAGGTATAGTACTCACCTGTGACTAGGCTGTGCCTCTTCCCAAAAGTAATGTTGGTTTCACCAGATTATGCCTGTTAGGATAATTGTATGAGTGTCCCCCAACTGGGTCTTGCTTCGCCTGACTGGCTTTTAGCCTGTCCAGAATAAGTCTGTATTAGTTTGTTGCCTACCTGGAATAACTGTCATTCAGTAAAGTGTAGCACTGAGTTTTGCTTTCCCTGTGCTGTTTTAGACAGACTCAGACTCTTTGGTTCCAACTGTCCATCAAAAGTCATACATAAGGTACTTGTATAGCTGGGAAAGATCTAACCTGGATTCCATTGCAAGGTTAAAAGTATATGGTTTTTACTTACCTTGAGTTAGCGGTTTGCCATCCCAAAAATAAGTTACAATAGTTACTCCTTAACTCAATCTGTTTCTCTGATCTCTGAAGCACCTGTAATTGAATATTACATCCTTAGGTTTTACTCACCTAGTAGAACTGTTTTATCACAAAAGTAGTTATCGGTTTTTACTGTACATGGAATAAATGTTCCACTATTCACAAAACGTATACTGTCCAGTTGACTAATAATGTGATTTGTTACCGAGCGTCATTGTACAACTGATAGGGTCCACTGCCCTGGTATTACTGAAAGTAACCATTGGTTTTTACTCCCCAAGAATAGGTGTGACCAATACTGAATGTGTTTGACTTCCCTAGGTCTATTGTTAGGTGTTCCAAATAAGGGTTATATATTGGTCTGTGTACCTTCAACTATAGTGTTGTGTTTTTATAATTGTGATTACATATAATGTGTGATGGTATTTATTTACCCCTAGATTTATCTGGGCCTACCTGTATGTAAATAAATCCTTTATTTTTACATACATAGTTTTTCAGTGTTTCTTTGGACCATTTGTATTGCAACGTCATTTGTACTGATTCTACAGCCCTCTCTCCCTCCTAATATAAGCCTGGCTGCTCTGTCTACTCTACCCTGAACTCAGGTTGTACGGCCTCATACTAAGAGTTGAGTCTTGTACTGCCTCTGGTTTTACTAAGCCCTTAGTTGGACTTCAGAAACCCTGTCCTAACAGCTATTATACTCATTGCCACTGAATTCACTGTTATTAAATTTATTGTGCGTCATGTCATATTAGGCCCATCTCCCTCTATCCAGGTGTCCCAAATCTAGGTGCTGCTACTGCATCTACGGTTACTGCATCTACGGATACTGCATCTAATGATACTGCATCCACTGATGTACCCCTGTGTTAGGCCTTTCTCCCTCTATCCAGGTGTCCCAAATCTAGGTGTCACTCTTACATTTACTGCCATTGTTAGGGAGAATTCTCAGAAATGTGCTAATTCCCTTCTACCTTCGAGACCCCCAGCTCTTTTTGCTGGACTTTAGGACTTTTCATTTCTAACCTAGAGAGAGAGACAGCGTGAGAGAGAGAGACGGCGTGAGAGAGAGAGAGAGAGAGAGAGACGGCGTGAGAGAGAGAGAGAGAGACGGCGTGAGAGAGAGAGAGACGGCGTGAGAGGGAGAGACGGCGTGAGAGAGACGGACGGCGTGAGAGAGACGGACGGCGTGAGAGAGACGGACGGCGTGAGAGAGACGGACGGGGCGTGAGAGAGACGGACGGGGCGTGAGAGAGACGGACGGGGCGTGAGAGAGACGGACGGGGCGTGAGAGAGACGGACGGGGCGTGAGAGAGACGGACGGGGCGTGAGAGAGACGGACGGGGCGTGAGAGAGACGGACGGGGCGTGAGAGAGACGGACGGACAGACACACGGACGGACGGCGGGGGCGCGAGACCTTTTTCCTCACTCTCGTATTTTCCTTTTGATTTGGACTCCATGGGCATCATCTTTACATTGTGACACACAGCACCTTCCGTGCAGTGACACAAGGACGTCTTAGATTTCCCAAAGGTTTAAATACCTTCTCTTGGTAAAACTACTGTTTCCAAGAGCAGTGAAGTGAAATTGACTTTACTTACATTGTGTAACTTTCTAGACCCAGCACACACTATCCTACAATAGGGTGCAGGAGGGGTTACTTAGTATCCCCTAGTTTCTCATGTAACATTTTTGTGTTACCCTTTCTTTGATAACTGGTTTGTGGCAGTGGTTTACGTTTTACTACCAGCATGTGCTTTTACTGCGGGCTGCGTTCAGAGCTACGGTAAAGCACCCAAGGGTGCCATTGTTGTCAAAAAGGCTCTGGTCTTCTTTTATTTGACATTTCTTTGTGGATAGGTCCTTCTTGAGATTTACTCTGCGCACCAAACCAGGTTTGGTCCCTTTGTTCGTTTTGTCTTTGGTGGGATTCACGAGTGAAGCCCGCCTCTAGCTCCAGTATGTCTGGCGGGGCAGGAAGTGAGGGAGCTGCCCAAATTCCCTGTGCTTAATCCCCTCGGTTACAGGAATGCACTCAAAGGTGATTGGCCGGCTGGCTGTCCGGCAAGGGCAGCCCCCTGCTGTTTGACTGGCAGCTAGGCTGGAATGAATGGGAGAAACCTGCATAAAAGGCAAGGCTTTTTGGCTTGGAAGGCAGAACCGACCACCGGACGAATGAATCCCAAGAAAAACTTGGAGATGGTTTCTGCAACTCCCGGACGGTTGCTTTGTCCGGTGAAGCCCTGCTGCTGTGCTCAAGCTCCAAATTGGCCTTGACTAGAGAAGCCCTGCAAGGACGACTTATCCCCTTGAGTTGGTGGGACCAATTAACTCCAAAGTAAGCACGTCTAGACATCCTCTCGAAGCTGGTTGTATTTCGACTACTGCTGCTGCTAGAACCGAAGAGCCAGGGAGAGGAACACCAGATTGTGTGCATTGCTTTTAAGTTGGCCAAGAGCTCCAGTAAGATCCTCCGGACTCCCAGGAAGCAGGACTGACCGAGCCTGAGCCACCTCAAGAGTGCTGGACCCCAGATGCAAGGGAAGCCCATCTCGACAGCCAAGAGTCCGTGGTGATGCTATTTGCTGAGACCCGAGGAGCTGAAACCGCGAAGTGCCACTGAGTAGATCTTGGTCCTTTTCTGTCGCTGACCGTCTGTTGTGTTGCAGGAGTCCCCAGAAGTCTTCCCTCTTGTCCCCATGACTGAAGGCCAGGAACAACAGGATCTGCATAGCCACACGGGAACAGAAGCGAGCTGGAACGATTTCTTCCATCCAAAGGTACTGTACAGTCTAAGATCTTGCCTCTTGTTGTAGTAGCCTTACCTGATCTCAGTTGAGACTTGTCTTGGTTGCTTCTGTAGAGTTGCTAACAGCGTCTTTACCTCACAAGCCTAATCAGCTTGTGGCCCTACATTGATTTCTTCTTTTCTACAAAGACTTCTTAAACATTGTGCAAGACTTTTACCTACCTGTAAGAAGTGCTTCAGCTGACCTAGACTTTTGTCAATTGCCTTTGGCCTGGCCTGGCTCCCTGAATGATGACTCTTCCCTCTGACTTGGTGTTTGGCCTTCCTTCCAGGAAGGGGTTCTTACTTTGCATTGGGGTTGCCAAAAGTACTTACCTGCTTCAGAATATTTGTGTCATCTCTTGTGTTCTAATGACCTTTTTCTTTGACATACCCCTAGGTATTGCGCTAAATGCAAGTGATATATTAATGTCCACAGTGTCCTAGCTATTTAAGTCACCTGAGGGTGTAGGAACTGTCTGTGTGCCATTCCAAATGGGTATTTGCTGATTTAGAAAAACTGTGTGTATTTGTCTGTTACTATCACATTGCCCCTTCTGAAGAAGGCTTACTCCAACTGACTGTTAAATTAATAATTGTTTAATCAAGAAACCTTGTGTATAAGTTTATTTGAATACTTGTCACTAGGAATGTCTTTGACGGGGTTCACGAGTGAAGCCCGCCTCTGGCTCCAGCGTGTCTAGCAGGGCAGGAAACGAGGGAGGTGCTTGAAACTCCCTGTGCATAGTCTCCTTGGTTACAGGAATGCACCCATGGGTGATTGGCTGGAGGGCTGTCCTTGGAGGCCAGCCTCCCTGCTGTGTGATGGACAGCTAGGCTGCGAACAAATGGGAGAAACCTGCATAAAAGGTGAGGATTTTTGCTTGGAAGGCAGTCGACCACTGGACGAAGGAATCCGAAGACAAACTTGGAAAAGAGGCTTGCTGCAACTCCTGGACCGTTGATTTGCCCGGTGAAGTCCTGCTACAGTGCAGAAGCTCAGAATTCACCTCGACTAGAGAAGACCTGCAAAGGACGACTTCTCCCCTTGGGTTGGTGGGACCAATCGACCCCAAGACGAGCTCATCTGGAAATTCTCTTCGAGCTGGCTGTACTTCCATTGCTGCTGCAGGTACCGAAGTGCCAGATGGAGGAACACCATAATCGAGCAAGTGTCTTTCAAATCGGACCCGAGCTCCAGGAAGATCCTCGGGACTACCAGTAAGCAGAACTGGCAAAGCCTGAGCCACCTCAACAGAGTCTGGACCCCAGATGCTAGGAAAGTCCATAGTGGTATCCGAGAACCGCTGTGTTGCTATTTGCGAGAGCCGCAAGGAGCTGAAACAGCGAAGTGCTCCTCATCTGAGGTTTGCCCATTGCTGCCGCCAACCTTCGATTCGTAGTGCAGGAGTCCCCAGGCATCTTCCCTCTTGTCCCCACGACTGAGGCCCAGGAACAACAGGATCTGCTCTGCAGACCTGCACAAGAACAGAAGCCAACGGGAACCAATTTCTTCTAACCAAAGGTACTGTAGAACTAAGGGGGACTTACCTCTTGTCGTGTAGCCTTGCTAGTTCTCAGTTGAGTTGTCTTGGTTGCTTTTGCAGAGTTGCTTTCAGCTTTGTTTGCCCCTCTCAAGCCTCCCAGCTTGTGGCCCTACAGTGATTCTATTTTTTCTACAAAGACTTCTAAAACATTGTGAAAGACCTTTTCTTACCTGCAAGAAGTGCTTCAGCTCAACTAGACTTTTGCTCAATTAACTTTGTCTGGCCTGGCTCCATGAAAGACTCTTCTTACCTCTGACTTGTTGCTTTACCTTTTCTCCAGGAAAGAGTTAATTTACTTTGCATTGTGGAGTTCAAAAGTACTTAGCCGCAGAATATTTGTGTAACCTTTGTTTTATTCCCAAACCCTTTTCTTTGATGCCCAACTCAGTATTGCTCTAAATGTACCAGTGATATATTAATGTCCAGTGTCCTAGCTATTTAAGTCGCCTCTGAGTGTAGGAACCATCTGTGTGCTATCCCAAATGGGTACTTGCTGATTTAGAGAAGCTAAGAGTGTGTATTTTGAAGTGTTTGTGTTACTTATATATTGCTCCCTTCTGAAGAAGGCTTATTCAACTGACTGTTAAATTAATAATTGTTTAATCAAGAAACCTTGAGTGTAAGAGTGTATTTGAATATTTGTCACTGTGAATCTGTGTGAAAACCTTACTGCTCACATTGACCACTCTTGAGATGAGCCTGGCTGCTCAGCCACTCTACCAACCTGTGTAGTACAGGCTTATACCAAATGTTGGGGTTACCTATTGCCAGGAGGACTAGGTTGGTATAGTCTCCCAAAAGGTGCTGCATACAATCTTGCCTAACAGCCATTGAGTTCATTGTTATTGGATTCATTCTTAATGCATTTACTGTTGTGCTGCAGCGTTGGGCCCCAACTCCCTCTATCCAGGTGTCCTAAATCTAGGTGCTGCCATTGCATTAACTGTCACTACATCTCTTGCGATCTTAGCCTTAGGTGCGTCGACCCTGACACCTTCTGTCCTAACCCTCTGTATCTGCAGCTACTCTGACCCACATCGCTCACCTCCTGCACTATTCCAACCCATAACCATGACTGACTTTCCCAACCCAATGGAGATACCACGAGAAACAAAACCGACTTTCGGCCCCCACAACCCTGCCCCCTCCGCACCACCGCCACCCGCCAAACAATGCACCCCACCCAGCTCATGCCCTCTGTACTAGCTCCTTCATTCATGACCCCCCCCTTGCATGCCACCTCACCCACAATCTCCGACCTCTGTACTACTCGAACACCCATACACTCTGACCCCCCTCGTAATCCCCCCATTTACCATACCCCCGCTAACTCGAAGATCAGAGTAGCGCTCTGGCACGCCAAATACAACCTGTTGGGACAGTTTTTCTGAAGTCCAACTAAGGGCTTAGTGAAACCATTCAACTGAGACAGTACAAACTCCACTCTTAGTATAAGGCTATACCACCCGAGTACGTGGTAGCGTAGACAGAGCAGCCAGGCTTATCTTAGGAGGGAGAGAGGGCTGTAGAATCAGTACAAATTAAATAGTAATGCAAATGGTCCAAAGAAACACTGAAACACTTTGTATTGTAAAAATAAAGGATTTATTTAAATACAGGTAGGCCCAGATAAATCTAGGGGGTAAATAAGCACTAACACATTGTATGAAATCACAATTATAAAAAACACAACACTATACCTGAAGGTACACAGACCCAAGTATGAACCTTATTTGAAGTACCGAACAGTAGTTCTAGCGAAGTCAAAACCTTTTCATACACATTCAGTATAGGTCACACCTATTCTTGGGGAGTAAAAACCAATGGTTACTTTCACAATTACATTCAATAATGGAAGGGCAGTAAACCCTACCAGTTGTACAGTGACTCTCAGTACAAAACACATAATCAGTCAACTGGACAATATACCCTTTGTGAATAGTGGAACACTTATTCCAGGTACAGTAAAAACCTTGAACTACTTTTGTGATAACACACCGTTATATTAGGTGAGTAAAACCTAAGAATGTAATATTCAATTACAGGTGCTTTTGAGATAAGTGAACCACAGATAGAAATAAGCATCAACTCTTGAAACATATTTTTGAGAAGGCGCACAGCTAACTCATAGTAAGTAAAACCCATATACTTTTTTATACCTCCCAAGCAGTCCAGGTTAGATATTTCCTAGCTATAAGGATAACTGAAGTATGACTTATCAGGGACAATTAGAACCACATACTGTTAGATAGCACAGGGAAAGTAAAACCCGTGTTACACTTTACTGAATTAATCAGTTATTCTAGGTGGGCAACAACCTAATGCAGACTTATTCTGGACAGGCTAACAGCAAGTCGGGGGAAGCAAGACCCAGTTGGGGGACACTCCTACAATTATCCTGCAGGAATAATCTGGTGAAACCAACACTTTACTTTTTGGGAAGAGGCACAACCTAATCACAGGAGAGTAATTTACCTTCAAATCTACTTTCTATTAGACTGGCAAAGCAGTTTCTAAGGAAGAAAAGATGTTAACCATACTTTTAAGAATAGTGCATCACACATCCAAGGTAAGTAAGAACTTTTGTAACTGTTCGCTCCTGGAGTTACATTTACCAACTGTTTGGCAGAGAGTTTGTATGCAGTACCCTTTGGGACCACTACACACAACTAAGTCTACAGGTGTAAGAAAAAACAACCTTTGGTATAAGTCTGTACCACGCAGTTTTTGGTAGCGAGCTGAGCAGCCAGGCTTATCCCAAGAGGGAATTTGAGCTTGTAAGGGTGTTACACAGAGGCTTACAATGACAAGTATTCAGAGACACTTATACCCAAGGTTTCTTGGTAAAACACTTAATTTATTTCACAATCATTTGTAAAACATTTACTAAAGGAGGCAACCAATATCACACAAAAAGTATACAATACTAATTACTAAGCAGTTGAGCTCCCTTGAAGTAGGAGCAAAATAGCATTGAAGTAGCAGCAAAAGGGCATAAGTTAATAAAACTAATATTACAGTTACTCTAAAACAGTCAAATAGTTTGAGTTCGTCAGAGGAGTTGATTCAATTCAATAGGTAGGCCAAAGTCAATGGGCTATTTTATTTAGTTTTACATTTATATAGCGCACATGCAGCCTAAAGGCATCGCAGTACTGTTGTGGCAGTTTTAGTTACAAAAAGTTATACATGTAATGAAAAAGATATGAGTACATTTAATTTATGGGTTTGTGGTACATACTCTTTACATTATATACGCAGTAAGATACAGATATTAGCTAAAACATGAGAATGTGTATAGTCTGTCTTTGATGAGATTTAGTTGACGAGCATAGTTTTCAGTGACTTACGGAATGCTAGCTGAGACTTCTGCTCTCTAGGGTGGCGGTAGGGCATTCCATTGCAACGCTGCTAGGTACAGGAAGCTGATTCCGCCTGCTCTGGCTCATTTGACTCTAGGGATCGGGAGCGTTTTTGCATATGGAGTTATGGTCGGTCTGGTGGATCTAGTGGGGTAGATTCTCTGAGAGGAGGGGTAGGGTGGAGCAGTGAGGTGGATGCACTTATGGATAAGGGCAAGTGCTTTAAAAAGGACTTTCTTTTACTGGGAGCCAGTGTACCTCTTTCCTAGTTGACGTTATATGCTCTTTCTTGGGTATTCCTGTGACTGCTCTTAAAGCGCTGTTTTGTATAGTCTGAAGTCTGGTCATGTTTTTGGTAGAGGTGCCCAGGAACAGTGCATTACAGTAATCAAGTCTTGATCCTGTGATGGCTCTGGTAATTGTAATGCAATTATCCTTAGATATGAAGGAGAATCTGGGTATTGTCAGCGTAGTTGGTATGAGATTCTCAGGGAGTCAAGGATGAGGAAGAGAGGTTGTGTGAAAATATTGTAGAGGGTTGGTGAAATGCATGATCCTTGCGGGACGCTGCATAGGATGATGGAGGGTGAGGCTGAGCCAAGGTCCAAGAAAACTTGCATAGTCCTCCCTTGCAAGAAGGAGGCGATCCAGGCGGTGGCATTGGGAGAGAAGTTGGCTGTAGTGGAAAGTTGGTGGCAAAGGACTTGGTAGTCAACGAGGCCGAATGCGGCTGATGGGTCTAGGAGGAGGAGGAGCACAGGTTTCCCTTTGTCTCTTGTCTCGTCCATTTGGTTTTTTACGTCCAGTAGGGCTGTCTCAGTTTCGTAACTTGGACGGAAGCCTGATTGTCGTAGTCCAAGAATTTTGTTCTCAATAAATTGTTGTACCTGTAGATAAGCTGCCTTGTCCAGTATTTTGAGAAGGAAGGGGACTGTCGTGATGGGTCGGTAGTTATTAGGTGAACAAGGGTCTAGGGAAGGTTTTCTTATGAGGGGGCGGACCCAGGCTTCCTTGAGGCATGAAGGGACTTTACTTGCGGCAAAGGAGGCATTCACAAATGCTGTGAGAAAGGGGGCAAGGTGGCTGGCACAGTCCTTAAGTGTGGCTGGGCATATGTCTCGTATCTTGTATAAGTAAAAACGGTTCTGGTATTTAAAACGGAAAGGTCTTTGCCACGGTTGTTAGAAGTAGTTCACGGAAGAAAGGTTTGTATGTCAGGTCATAAACTGACTAGGCCTGCAAGTTTCCAAAGTTCCACAAACATTCGCGGTGAGGGTAAGTTCTCTCGGTCGGGTTTTCACAGTACCTTTTATATTGAAGAAAAATATGAAGACTTTTGTTCCTGGCAGTTCCTGCAGATCTCGCTGTTCCTGAGCCTCAGTCGTGGGGCAAGAGGGAGGACATTGGGGCACTCCTACACTGCACAGGCACGGGACACGAAAGCTGGCAAATTGGCAAATCTTTGATTCCGGTTGCTGTTCTTCAAGCACATAAGCTTGTGTCCTTCCCCCTGGTTAATCCTAACCAGATCCGAGAATGGTATCCAGGTGGCTTACGAGTTGATTGGTCCCATCAACACAAAGGAAGAAGTCATCCTTGAAGGGGCTTCTCTGTTGATATGAACTTGGCGATTCAGACCTGCAGCAGGGCTCCACCGGGCAAACCAACGGTCCAGTAGTTGCAGCAGCCATCCTCTTCCAGCTCCTCTTCGGTTCTTTCGTTCCAGTGGCCGATTCTGCCTTCCAAGCCTAGAGACTCGCCTTTTAAACAGTTAGCTCCCATTCATTCCAGCCTAGCTCCCACTCACCCAGCAGGTTGGCTGTCATTGCAGGAAAGTCAGCCAGCCAATCACGCCAGAGTGCATTTGGGTCTCCTAGGAGACTAAGCACAGGGAGTTTCTGGCACCTCGCTCACTTCCTGCCCACCCCAGACACTCGGGCGCCAGAGGCGGTCTTAAGCCCTGAAGCCCGCCAAAGGGACAGAAACAAAGGGACCAAACCTGGTTTGGCGCGCAGAGAGAAACTCTAGAAGGACCTTTGCAAAAAGAAATGGCGAAAAAAGAAGACCGGGACCTATTTAAACAATGGGGGCTTGGGCACCATCTTGAAAAACATGGCTGCCATGATTTTTAGCTACCGGTGTTCGCGGTCGGGAAAAATCATGGTAGTTTGTTGTAAAACCACTGCCACCAGCCATTTCGATAGGAAAGGGTAGCATTTGACTGCTACATGGGTTTCTAGACATGGGGGATACTAGGTAACCCCTCCAGAACTCTATTGTAAGATAGTGTGTGCTAGGTAAAAGTCAATTTAACTTTACTCTGTTGAGGGTACTTTTCAGACTCAATTCGTGTCTCTTGTCCACCAGGATACCCACAAAGTTTCTGCGAGATTCAGAATTCAGAAGACCATGCACTGCACAGTGGCTCTCGGTCCCAGGGTTTTGGGGTATTGCAGCAACGCAAGGAGTCGGCAACATGTGAGATGGCTCAAAATGCAGGTTATCTTGAGGCTAGTGGGTTTCACCAGGCGCTGCGTCTGGGTCATAGTTTTCGGAGTCCTCAGGTGGATTGGAAGGAAGGGCCACAGCAGGCTCTGGTTACACAGCAGGCTCTCCGGTCACTGGGAATAGTTTATGCCGCTTTTCCCTTCATCCTCTTCGGTTTCTGTTCCAGTGGTCGACGTCTCTTCAGCTTCCAGGTTCACAGTATTTAACAGGAAGGAACTACAGCACATCATCTGCATTCTCTCCCCGCATTTTACAAGAAGGGCGGTCTGGTTGTCCAATCAGGACAGCCAGCTGCCCCACTGCGATTTGTACCCATTCAAGCAAGGTGAAAGACAAAGGGCTGTGGAGTTTGGACTCCTCTTGCTTCCTGCCCTCACAGACAGACTGGAGCCCGAGCAGGGAGTCCAGGGGACTCCCGCCGAAGATAAATCGCACAAAGGAATTTCCCATCCTGGGTGTCAGGGGAAGGAACAAGAAAGGACAAAAAACACTAAAATGGAGAAAAAAGAAGACCGGGCCATTTCGGTAAAATGAGCACCCTTAGGTGCCTTTACTGCAGCTGTGCACACAGCCTACGGTAAAGGTGCACCAAATTAATACAAGGTATCACTGCCACCAGCCATTGAAGGTAAGCTTGTCCCTGTAACATAATTGTTACAGTTTGAGAGTTAAAGAGTATACATTGCATCCCCCAGCACTTCATATAAAGTGGGGTGTGCTGGTGTCATAAAATAAAATGTAAAAGGGAACCAAAGTACTGTAGTTCTCTCAAGGTTAGCAAAAGAAAGTTAAAAGGGGAGCCCCTAGGGCAACCCAGCAACAACAGGCACTTATTGCCAATAAGTTGTTACAGAGGATACCAATTCTGTGAAAATCTTACCCAACACCACCCGCCCCCACCCACTTCCCACACACCTCTGCCCTTACCCCTCCCCGGCATCCATTGAGAACAACCCGCTTTCCTACACCCCGTGCAATTTACAAGCCAGAAGAGCTCTCTGGCGCTCCAAGCACGTGCCCCCAACCACTACCGCGGCATTGTTGCCGTCACGCATGAACTCCCCCACCCCTCGACCTCGGTCCTCCAAGCCCCTGCCAAAACCCCTGCACTAGCATTCACCCACTCGTCCAGACCTCCACGTCGCACCACCACCACCATCGTCGCCCCGCCGCCAACATGCATTCCATCCATCCCCCACCTCAATGCCACACATCCTCACCACCAACAGTACTCCTTCAAAATCCCAGTGTCTCCTTGACCCTGCGGGCCCAGTAGGACCTCCACATCCCCCGCACCTCCCCGGACTTCGCACAGCTTGGCGACTCCCCAGCTTCACCTGCAAAACCCTCTTGCCCCCCCCCCCCCACCCACTGCTCCTCTTCGACCCCACCCACAGACCTCCCCTTCAACTCCTTTCCCTTCTCTCAAACTAGCATGTCTTGCCCTCTCTAAAACCGTCGCTTCATCCCCTTTCCTCTGACTCGCCGACACTCACACTCCATTTGCAGCCAAACGCACGAAACGCGTAAAGGGTGACCGGCCCGCTCCCTTAGGTCTCCATACCTCGCCATTTTTTAATCCTTCCAACCTCCTTTCCTTTCCCAGCCCTGCCATCAGGCCCACCCCACCTACTACTCCCGGTCTCCAGCTCTTTGAACTTGACCTCTCACCCAGCACACCAAAACACCCTAGCTCCCTCCAGACACAAACCACAATCAACTCCTCACCTGAACCCACACAGCACACCAGCACCACTCTCACCCCCGCCCCATCTCACGAATACCTACACCTCATCTCACGAATACCTACCACCGCCCGCCTACTCTTCCTGTCCCCTCCCCATCGACCTGACCCACTCACCACTGGACCCCCACCCACTCTGAAAGAGCATGTGTCACGAACACCCACTACCACCCCTCAGTCAGCCTCAGGCACCCAGACTGTTCGGACCACTCCTTGCATCGCAGCGACTGACACCTTACCCACCGCCTCTCAATCCAACCGAGCTCTCCCAGCTACGAGCATCAGCAAAAGCGCCACCCCTCATGAAGTCACCTGTCTCCTTTTCAGTTCCCGCTCTGTGGCGAGAAACCGACACAGCGTCTTTGACTTCCTATCCTCTGACAATCCTGACCTCATTTTCATCACCAAAACTTAGTTCCCGGATGATTTTGGTTCTGACGATTTTGCACCAGTCGTGCACGAGGCATTCCCCCTGCTACTCGCTTATCTCCCACAACAGACGTTCCCGAGGTGGCAGAGTAGCGATCCTCTATGAATCTCATTTCTCCATCTCTCTCCGAAACCCAGCCATGCAATGCTAACTGTGAATCCCTGCCATTGAAACTCTCTACTCCTACTCATATACAGACCACCGGGTATGACAGACAATCTGTGACTCGTTAGCTACCATTCAGGTAAACGACC
The DNA here is from genome assembly GCF_040938575.1 of Ambystoma mexicanum. NCBI lineage: Eukaryota > Metazoa > Chordata > Amphibia > Caudata > Ambystomatidae > Ambystoma > Ambystoma mexicanum. Next base: position 474,888,625 of record NC_090938.1, read on the forward strand.
CAACACTCACACTACTGGGGGACTTCAGTATCTGGTTTCATGTGCCAAACAACTCCATGACCTAACCCCTGGTCGACAGTCTAGAGGCACTCTACCTCTCTAGACATCCACAGGTCCAACCCACTCTGGAGGTCACACCCTTGATGCAATCTTCAGCTCCTATGACCTTGTCTCTGTATCTAGTCCCAGACCACTCTGCCATCCCTTTCTCTGTCCACACTCAACCCCCTCCACCCAAGGCGCACCAGGCCGCACACATGATCACAAATGTGAGGTAATCCGAAGCTCAGCCCTAAAATGGATTGCCTCATTACTCAACAGGAAATAAATATTTCCTCTCCTTTCAACCTCTCGCACTGTGGAAACTGGAGTACCACAAGGCGCCTGCCTCTCTGCTCTCCTTTTCAACCTCTATCTGACCACTGTAACAGCGATCATATGTGCGCACAACCTCACCTGCTACTAGGCTGACGATACCCAAATTATCCTGAGAATTCCCAAAACGAGCTTCAACCAGACTTTGAAGCTTGCCTCAGAGACATTGACTGATGGATGACAAGAAACCACCTCCTTCTGAGCCGAGATTAAACTGAGATCATGGTGTGCTGCAACACTGCCCTTCTCCCGCAACCACTCTCATGCGCATGGCCTCCCCTCCCTTGACACTTCCTCCTACTTCGGGAATGGTCAAAAACCTTGGCTGCACTATGGATTGGACTTAACCCTCTGCCATCAGATCAATAATGTATCAAAATCCCGTCATTACCATCTCCAGCTCCTAAGGCACATTTTCCCTTACCTCACCTACCCCAACTGATTCGCCACTATTATGTCCACTTATGTTGAGACTGGACTATGCCATCTCCTTGTATCTGGTTACACCGGCAAAGCAACTTAGCAAACTCCAAAGAGCCTAAAACACTGCCGCCAGACTCCTCCTTGCACTGGGACACAGGGATCACATCTCCCCCGCTCTCCGCACCCTTCACTGGCTCCCTGTTGGACAACGGGTCACTTTAAAAATCATTTGCATTACCCACCGAGCAGTGCACAAGACTGGCCTAGCATATGTGCAAGAGAAGATTACAGCCTACCACTCATAACGCACCCTGAGGTCAAGCACTGCCTTCTTACTAGTGATTCCAGCCTCCAATTCAACCAGGATTGGAGGATCTGCCTACTCAATCTTGCCTCCAACTCTGTGGAACTCACTCCCTCCTCACATTCCATACACCCTACACTACATGGCCTTCCGTAAAGCTCTAAAAACCTGGCTTTTTCCGTAAACCATGATTGGGAACATCTAAGGCCGCCGAAACTCACAAAAATTTCTAGAATCATGAATTCAATGAAATTGAATTGGAAAGTAATTACAGCCGGCCAACAAGTGTTCCTATCCTAGGGATATGGAGGGAAAGGACCACAGAAACCGACCAATAAGACATCAAGGCAGAATTAGGAACTGTGAGGCCACAGTTGGCAGCCTTGCTGTCCTGCATGCTCTAGGAGATATGCATCTGCTGACCCTCTGCTTCCGGATACTACTACACAGGCCTGGCAGCCTCTCGTGCCATCAAGTTGATCATACCCATTCACTCCCTTCCTTGCTCGACTACATACCTTAGATACGAACCCACCCAAGGAACTAAAACAACCGGGCTCTACGATACCTCTGTCCAGCCTGTCCTTTAGCACCACTGCCTCGGTAGGACTACAAGATCGATCCCAACCTAAAACCAGTATCCTGTCAAGACCTACCATGTAACTCTCCATAGACCACAACCTGGGACCCGGAAAATTGGCTCACTGACATAGTGCTGAGCCCAAGAATAATGACCCTTTGTCCGTGCAAATCATAACTTGCTTTGATCACAACCTGTGAATCTACCTCAGAGTACCACTACCGCGAAACATGAGGACGATCACTGCCAGCTCATCCAGACCCAGAAAGTAACCAAGAAAAGTGGGCTACTACAAGTAAATCATCCACTCCAGACACTTGCCTCTCCTACCACTATGCTCACTCTCCTTTTTACACCAGCAAACAATAGAGCGCAGCTATATCCCTCGATAAAATTCGGCCTAGCTGCACACATACAAGCAATTCTCCATGAACACCTCAACAACCTGTTGGAATGCGCTATACCCCATGCAAAAATTGGCCTAGCTGCACACGCAAACGTCCTATACAGGCCTTAAAATGCCAGAATGCAGTCTCGGAGGCCAACCGCCTGACTGCACACATTCGACTTATCTCACACTACCACCGCACCTAGTGTTAGGCTGCAGCCACCATCACACAAATCACACTGGGTGCACACATCAAGTACACGCAAGCACTGTATTCTACCCTACTCTCTTGATTAACCTGGACTACAGTCCCCAAGGGCATTCAACCCACAAGCTCCTTGAGATCATACCAATGATATATAGGGCGCTACATAAATGCCAAATACCAATAATAACTAGGGTGAGTAACATTAAATCCTACGTCCCTTCCCCTTTCCTCCATACTCCAGAGAGTCCACAAATCTGCAAGGAGCTGGCCAACTCTGCTGCAGTTTTAAACCCTTCCTTTCGCCTTCCACGCTCTTTACAATGCCCTTCCCTCTCACTTTATTTTTAAAACCCAGGACATCTTGTCCAGCCTCTCCTCCGCTCTCCCCTCTCCTCCTTGGCTTGCTGACCCTCCCTCCCTCAGCTACCCCTCCCTCTTTCTCTTCCTTTCCTCTTTTCTCCCCTGATGAGGTGTCACAATGGCTCTCTGGTTTACTCGACTCCTCACCACTATCCACCGTGACCCTTATGCCCTCCTGCTCACCTGCTGTCTCTTCTTCTGTTTGGAGTCCAAATCTCCTTCTTCTTAGGGCCTCTTCTCGGGAATGCAGATGGGGTCTGCCTCGAGAGGAAGCCACCCTGCCCCTCTGACTCGGGGCCTAGGGGGGCCCCCGAACCGGGGCAGACCAATGAAGGGGAAAAAGCCACAAGGCACAAAAAACCCCTTCCGATGGGATCGGATAACAGGATGCCAGGTCAGCAATGATGTGAAGGATTCCACACGGAACGAACTTCCTTCCAGAACGAAGGTAGGATGGGGGAGATGGAACTCGACAGGTAGAAAAGACAGGAAAACTGCAGATGCCTAGTTGATTGTCAAAACAGAAGGACTGCAGAGAGAAGGGGAGCCGGAGAGGTAAGGAAGAGGATGAAATGGCAAAGCGGAACGAGAGAGGAACAGAAGCACGGAGAAAGACACTAGAGCGTACCAACCCGGAAGCCTAACGCGAATAGGTTGCAACGCGCGGGCTTCCGGGTTGGCGCTCGTAATAAAGTGCGCCGCTGATCCGACGGCGGAGAGCTAGACCGCGGTGGGAGAACGAGCAGCTGCGTAGCGGCCGTAGCAATGGCCGCTCCGCACCAGCGTCTCCACCACCGCCAGCGGCCGCGGCAGCAGCTAGACTGCGGCTGAAGAACGTGCAGCTGCGTAGCGGCCTTAACAATGGCCGCTCCAGCGCCAGCGTCTCCACAGCCGCCAGCGGCCGCGGCTGCCGTGCATGACAGTATGCCCCCCTCCAGATCCTGCCCCTCCGGGTTTCCCCGGGTGTGTTCGGTGAAAACATTTTAACAGTCTAGGAGCATGTACATATGACCTGGGTTCCCAAGAATCCTCCGAACTGGGATAGTTCTTCCATGACACAAGGTATTCCAATCTGCCTCTACGATATCTGGAATCTAATATGGCAGATACCTCGTATTCTTCGGGTATGGCCTGGGGATGACTCGCTATCCCGGTAGCCTTTCTGACAGGAGTGCTTGAATCGACTAGCCGGAAGAGGGAGGAGTGAAAGACAGGGTGTATCCGAGACATGGACTTGGGAAGTTGTAATCTATAAGCCACTGGGTTAATCTTCTTGATTATTTTGAAAGGTCCGATAAACCAGGGGGTTAGTTTGGTTGGGTGTACCCATCTCGGCAGATATCTGGTGGACAACCAGACCCGCTCTCCCTCCCTCCAATCAGGACCGGATAAACGTCTTCTATCAGCCACCTCCTTATACCGGCGTCTGGTAGATATCAAACTTTGTTGAGCGGTAGTGTGGGCAGAGGTTATTTGATCTAAGGTGGATTCGATGGTGGGTATATTTGAGGGTGAAGTGAAAATCGGTAATATACCTCGAGGGTGGAAACCATACGAACAAAAGAAAGGGCTGAGTCCCGTCGCCGAGTGAACAGCGTTGTTATATGCGTATTCGGCGGTGGGCAGAAGACTCACCCAATTGTCCTGATACTTGTTGACATAACATCGGAGGTATTGTTCCAGGGAGGCATTAAGGCGTTCTGTCTGGCCATTAGTCTGAGGATGGAAACCGGATGACAAGGCCCTCTCTATCCCTAACCGTTGACATAGTGCGCCCCAAAATCGAGAGGTATATTGAGAGCCCCGGTCCGAGATAATCTTATCAGGTAACCCGTGGAGCCTGAATATGTCTCTAAGGAATACTTCAGCCATTTCTGTAGCGGATGGTACTCCTTTTAGCGCTGAGAAATGGGCCAGCTTGGTAAATGAATCAATGGTAACCATAAGACATGTCAGCCCCTGGGATCGGGGCAGGTCTACTATGAAGTCTGTGGATATTTGGGACCATGGCTGGCTTGGCAATTCTGGTTGCATCAACAACCCATAGGGCTTGTGAGTGGAGTACTTGTTTTGGGCGCATACCATACACGACTTAGTGTTGCTTTACGTCGTAAGAAAGAGAAGGCCAGAAGAAAGAGCGAGAGAGCAACTCCATAGTACCCTTGACGCCCCTATGTCCGGCGGTAACATGGTTGTGACCCCATTTCAGTACTTTCAGTTGTAGGGGTCTAGAGGGAATGTACAAACGCTGCCCCACCAGTAAAAGGCCTTCAGACCAGCGAAGTTGAGGTTGTAGGCCACCCGGCACAGTGGTTGCTAAATTTGGTTGGGTTGCTGTCTTAACTTCTTGAAGGAATGACGAGATTATCCCCACTATTCGGTTTCGGGGAAACAACATGTGACTATATGAAGAAGAGTGATTCTCGGAAATCTGACATCTTGACAGGGCGTCAGCCAAACCGTTTTGAGTGCCTGGAATATAGGTTATAGAAAAGTCATATTGGCTGAAGAAATGAGCCCAACGAACCTGCCTGGAGTTGACGCATTACATGTTTCGAAGGATCTTTAGGTTCTTATGATCTGTACGTAAAGTGAATGGGTGTGAACCGCCTTGTAGCAGATGTCTCCACTCTTCACATGCCGCCTTGAGCGCTAGAAGTTCCTTTTCAATGACTGAATAATTCTGTTGACTGGTGGATAGAGTCTTAGAGAGGTATGCGATAGGATGTTCCAGTCCTTCTTTGAGTTGCAGAAGTACTGCTCCTAATGCGCTTGCGGAAGCATCAGCCTCTACTATAAAGGGCTGATTCTGATCAGGTTGGGATAGTATAGGTGCGGAACAGAATCTCCTCTTTAAACCAATAAAGGCTTGATTGGCCGTTTCCGACCATAGAAACGGTTTAGCCTCCTTCTTGAGTAGTGAAGTAATGGGCAGTACTATCTGCGAAAAATGTTCAATAAACTTTCTGTAGAAGTTGGCTAGTCCCAAGAATCGTTGGACATCCTTCAAAGACCTGGGTGCGGGCCAGTCCAAGATGGCAGACACCTTCCTGGGATCCATGGTTATGCCTTCATGGGATAAGATATAACCCAAGTAAGGAACAGAAGATACGTAAAAAAAAACACTTCTCGGGTTTGACTAATAGGTGTTGGGATTGTAGTCGATGAAACACTGTCTGAAGATGCGACGCATGTGCTGAGGTGGATTCCGAAAAAACCAAGATGTCATCGAGGTAGACTATGACATTGATGAATAATAGGTCAGAAAACAAGCGATCCATGAAACGTTGGAATATTGCCGGAGCGTTAACCAAGCCGAATGGCATTACTCGATATTCAAAAAGGCCAAAAGGCGTCCGAAAGGCCGTCTTCCATTCGTCTCCATCTCTAATCCGGAGAAGGTGGTAAGCACTCCGGAGATCTAACTTTGAGAAGACGGTTGAACCCTGTACAGCGTCCAGTATGTCGGCTATCAAAGGCATTGGATAACGGTCACGCACCGTGACCTTATTTAGACCCCGATAGTCGATACATGGCCTTAATTCCGAGGAATCCTTTTTTGGTATGAAAAATAAAGATGCCCCAGCCGGTGATTTGGAGGGTCGAATAAGGCCATTGGTCAGATGAGAGTCCAAGTAAATCCGAAGCGCCTTCTTCTCTAATAGAGATAGTGAAAACATGCGACTAAACGGAACCAGGGCATCTGGTACCAGCTCGATGGCGCAGTCTTCCGGACGGTGTGGAGGGAGATCCAAGACCGGATTGTCTTTGAAAACTTCTTTGAACTTAACCAATTCTGAGGGAATCTTGCAAACTTCATGCACTCCTTCTTGTTGGGGGTTTAGGACTCGTACAAACTCTTCTGAGGTATGGAGTAAACAGTACTGTTTACAATACGAGGATGTAAAAGCCAGGGTGTTCTGAGCCCAGTCGATTAGCGGGTTGTGCCTCCTCAACCAAGGGATTCTGAGGATAACCGGAAAATGAGCTGCTCGAATTAAGTCGAACTGTAGCTGTTCTGAATGTTGGAGAATGCACGCCTTCAGAAAAATAGTGGAATGGGTGATGGGCCCTGACGACAGAGGAGAGCCATCAACTCCTTCTACCTTCTGGACTTCTTCCAGTTTCTGCAGTGGGAGACCATGTTTATGTGCCCACTCAGTGTCCATAAATACCCCTGCGGCGCCACAATCCAAAAGCGCCATAGTGTTGAAGACTTTTGTCGGGGTTTCCAACCGGATGGGAACAGCCATAAGGCGAGAGTCCATGGTGGTAGAATGAGACGCTACGGTCACCGTAACATAGGGACTTGTGGTCGAACCTCGGTTACTCCTCCCCTTCAGTTCCGAGGTCGGTCGTTTCCCGAGCGTCTTGGTGGGACTTCGGTACAACTTCGCAGTAAGTGGGAACCGGAACCACAATACATGCAGAGGCCCGCTTCCCTCCGGCGTCTTCTTTCTTCGGGGGTCAACGGGGACCGTGCGGACCCAACTTGCATGGGTTCCTCCTTGTTACTGGAGTGAGACAGTGAGGGCATAGGGTAGGCACTAGGTAGTGGGGTGACGAACACCCTTTGTTTCTTCCGTTCTGCCTTGCGTTCGCTAAGGCGGTAGTCAATCTGTGTTACTATGGAGAATAAGTCCGACAGGGTAGTAGGACGGGCTATGCGGGCCAGCTCATCCTTTATCTCCTCCTTCAATCCTCGACGGAATATTGTATACTGGGCCCTTTCTGGCCAACCTGCCTCAGAGGCCAACCGTTTAAAGGTGGAGATGTAAGTCTGCAGGTCCTTGGTACCCTGTTGCACATCCAAAAGTTCCTCTGCAGCCACATGTGTGATCTCTGGTTGTTCGAACTGCTGGCGCAATAAGGTCACAAAACCCCCATAATCTCTGATAATAGGGTTATTGTTGGTCACAAATGGGGTGGCCCAAGCCAAGGCGTTTCCCGTCATATTAGAAATCATGTACCCCACCTTAGCTTGATCGTTAGAGAACATCAGTGGTCTGAATGCAAAGTAAACGGAACATGCTTCCAAGAATTCCTTTAAGCGCTTTGGGGTGCCGTCGTATTTGCCTGTGGACAAGGTCATCGGCGGTAAGTCGGAATCTCTAGCTTCTCGATTTGAGATCATCTGTCTCAGAACTGCATTGTCTGCCTTTACATTCTGTAGTTCCATATTCATGGCCTGAACCGCGGCTACTAAATCTTGTATTTGCTCGGGGGAGGCCATACTTCTTTCTGGGCGTTGCAAACTGTCACAATGGCTCTCTGGTTTACTCGACTCCTCACCACTATCCACCGTGACCCTTATGCCCTCCTGCTCACCTGCTGTCTCTTCTTCTGTTTGGAGTCCAAATCTCCTTCTTCTTAGGGCCTCTTCTCGGGAATGCAGATGGGGTCTGCCTCGAGAGGAAGCCACCCTGCCCCTCTGACTCGGGGCCTAGGGGGGCCCCCGAACCGGGGCAGACCAATGAAGGGGAAAAAGCCACAAGGCACACAAAACCCCTTCCGATGGGATCGGATAACAGGATGCCAGGTCAGCAATGATGTGAAGGATTCCACACGGAACGAACTTCCTTCCAGAACGAAGGTAGGATGGGGGAGATGGAACTCGACAGGTAGAAAAGACAGGAAAACTGCAGATGCCTAGTTGATTGTCAAAACAGAAGGACTGCAGAGAGAAGGGGAGCCGGAGAGGTAAGGAAGAGGATGAAATGGCAAAGCGGAACGAGAGAGGAACAGAAGCACGGAGAAAGACACTAGAGCGTACCAACCCGGAAGCCTAACGCGAATAGGTTGCAACGCGCGGGCTTCCGGGTTGGCGCTCGTAATAAAGTGCGCCGCTGATCCGACGGCGGAGAGCGAGACCGCGGTGGGAGAACGAGCAGCTGCGTAGCGGCCGTAGCAATGGCCGCTCCGCACCAGCGTCTCCACCACCGCCAGCGGCCGCGGCAGCAGCTAGACTGCGGCTGAAGAACGTGCAGCTGCGTAGCGGCCTTAACAATGGCCGCTCCAGCGCCAGCGTCTCCACAGCCGCCAGCGGACGCGGCTGCCGTGCATGACATTAGGTCGCTAGACAAGTCTGATCTATTCATCAAAAAAGGTCCATCCCTATTCCTCTAAAAACATTAAGGACCACATCGACACCCTTGCTTCAGCCCTCACCGATTTCTGCAACCTCCCCTCTGAAGCTCTCCCTGTGCATCCTCTTTTTCAAGAAACCCACAGTTGATCCCTCTTGTCTGGCTAACTATCACCCAATTTCCATTACTCCCTTCTTGGGTAAGCTCCTGGAAAAGCTGGCCATCTCTCAGCTCAACCTTCATTCCGACTCTTTTTTGTTCTCTCCGTGACCACCAATCTGGTTTCAGAGTAGGGGTGTCATGGTATTAGTTTTATGACGGTACGATAACCTTCCTGCCAAATGACGGTATATCATGGTTATCGCAGTATAGCAGGTGGAGTTAACCAATCTTAATATTTTCTAAAAGGTCACAAATTGTCAGATTTATCATCACAAACAAAACCAGGCACCCAGGGCCAGAATTTGGCTTTTCAAGATACTTTCTACTGAAATGCCACCCCTTGCTTCCACCAAACACACATGTGGAGAGGAGGAGGTTTGGCGGGGGGGGCTGCTGCGACTGGCAAAGCAAACTGAATAGCTTTTCTTAAGTGGTCATTTTGGCCTTTAGCTCCCCTACTGGCTACTGGTGAAGATGAACATGTTGCCATCTTTATAACCTGCATGCCACAGATCAACGGAGACTGATGGTAGTATAAGCTTGTGCGCATACACACACGCACGCTCGCTTTACGTTACAGCCTTTAGTTTACTTGCGAGCCAAAAGGTGTTCATGTAATCACAGACATGTTACCCTTTGGTATGGCAGCAGGGAATACCCACAGAGATGAGTGATTTTCGCAGTGTGACTTATTATATGTAAATTCAATTATAGAACCAGGGAAATCCCCCATTGTCATATGTTTAGCAAACATTATCCATTATAAATCTATAAACCCCAAAGCCACCAACCCAAAGTAAACCCTTTCCCTTCTTGGCACTGTATTTATTCTTCTTATTGCTAACATATTGATTTTCTGTCAGGCACGTGTGATTTATGGAATGGCATTAAAAACTGCTCCAAATAAAACTACTTGGCAGATGGCACATCCAACAGTGCAAGACCAAGACTGTGCAGCACTTGCTTACTGCAGCCTTTCCAAATCAGATTGAAAAGCACACTTAACGGTATAAACGGTATACCGGTATAAACAATGTGACGGTTATTATTGTTCAATTGAGTGGTTCACGGTATCTTTAACGGTATACCGTTACATCCCTATTTCAGAGCTGCCAGAAGCACGGAAACTGCTCTCCTGAACATCCGTGAAGACCTGCTCTCCAATCTTGACTCAACATTCGCTCTGTCCTCATCCTACTTGATCTCTCCTCTGCTTTCGACACGGTCAACTACACCACCATGCTCAATCATCTTTGTGACACCCTGGGTATCACCAATCAAGCTCTGGCCTGGCTGACCTTTCCTTTCTGACCGACCCTCCCAGGTACAACTTGGGTCCTTCCTATCTTCTATCTCCTCCTCCACCTGTGGTGTTCCCGAGGGGGGGGTCTAACCTCCCGCCCTGGCTTTTCAACCAATACCTGGCAACTCTTGCCTACTGCATTTCCACTTTCTGCTCAAACTTCCAGTGCTATGCTGATGACACCCAACTCCTTTTCAGGCTTCCTTCAGCCACCTCCTCTTCTTCCCTCATCTCTTGATTGCGTAACCGCCATTCAAAATTGGTGAGCTGCTAATGATCTTTGTCTAAATGCCAATAAGACGAGATCCTCCTCATTGGTACACCTTCTTCATCCTTTTCCCTCACCCTCTGGCCGGCCTCCTAGCACTACCAGCGAGGTCATCTTTGACTCCATACTTCCCTTCTCTGCACACATCTTGGACGTCTCTAAAAAGTCAAACTTCTTACTGCACCTCCTTAGAAGTACTCTGCCTTTCCTCTCCTTCCCTCAGAAGCTCACTGTTTCCCAAGCTCTGGTTCTCTCTAGGTTGGACTACTCTCTTCTCTAACTCTTCTCCAGCATGGGGTCTGGCATGGATTCACATGCTCATGAATATTCACATGCTCATGAATATTCCCTGTCAGGCTGGGAATCCTCGGTAAAGAAAAAATCAATTAGTTTTATTTCTGAACTGTTTCTCTCCTAACTACCAATCACTGGTCTCTGGGTCATACTGCCCGCAGCCATTGACTGCCCTCTACCTAAGCCCCTCTGCCAGCCATCTTCAAATTTTTACTGCACGTTCAAGTGTTGGGAGGCCTCGTGTTTAGCTCTCAAGCTTTTACTGCCTTTTTGCGTTTTTGGCAGACTTTACTCTATTTTTCAGTCAATCTGGCCTTATGCTCCATCGATCAACCTTCCAATTAATGGGGACCCGTTTTCAGATTTTTTAGCGCCCCTCAAGGGTGGATTTCGTCGAGTGAAGACTTCCAGAAGATTCTCAGGCCTACGACCCGTGGACCATGTCAGAGGGAAAGGATTCAGCTCCCCCTGTTCAGGATTTGCTCCAGCTGCAGCTTGCGGAATGTCTTTTTGGACGACAAGCATTCAGAGTGCCTCTTCTGCCTGTACCCGGCACCCAAGGAAGAGGATTGTACGTTTTGCCATGAGCGACAACAGGCACGGACGAAAATGGCACGTTAGGGGACTTCCCGACACCGCCGCCCAGATCTTCACCCCTGGACGAGATTGGCTCGTTCCACTCTATCTCCAGAGCTTCAGAACTTTTTCATCTTGCTCCGGAGGAGGAGGAGGGCTTCTTATATCAGCATAGAGAGGCAAAGAGGAAGACTGGCGAAGAGGGATCGCCTCGATAAGAAGTACAGGGCGCTGGACTCTGCGCCAGAGTGCTTACAGGCCCAGCCTTCTCCAGATTCTGTAGTGTCTGCGACGGCCAGGAAGAAGTCCTCGGGTGGTTCGGCCTCGACAGCTGCCACCCCACCGGACAGCGAGGGCAAGAAGTTAGATGCCATGGGACGTGTCATCTATTCGGCAGCGACTACCATCAAGGCTGCAAATGCCCTCGCCATCGTGGCTCGTTAAGACCGGGAGTTGTGGTTCAAGATCACTCCCATCTAGGACTACCTTCCCAGCGACAATTAGTCAGAAGCATTTGAGATTCTGCAGGAAGGCGAGGTGACGTCGGACCACGCCATCACGGTGGCCGCGGAAATGGCAGATGCGGGGTTCCGCCAGATGGGCAACAGCTTATCTCAGTCATCGTGGCTAGCTCGAGGCCACCAACTTGCGGCAGGACGTTCAGTCGAAGGTGCTGGACATGCCTTTTGATGGGGACAATTTGTTCGGGAAAGCTGTGGATGAGTCACTCCAAGCGATAAAGACTGAGACGGCGCCTGCTTTAGGCACTCTTCAGCAATGGAAGCCGTTCTTTCGGACCTTGGGCAGCAAGTCCCAAGGATCCTCCAAGGGGTTTTCCAGGGGTTCCTCGTCGTACCGCCAACCATCCCGCTCTTCGGCCCAGGAGACCTTAAACATCCAAGCAGGATTGAACCGGCCGCCACCCGTGCACCCCGGTGGGAGGCCGGCTGGTGGACTTCATCAGCGTGTAGAAGTCCATCTCCGCTGACCGGTGCTGGACGCTCTTGCCCACGGACACACCCTGGAATTTCAACTGAGGTGTCCCCGAATACCACAGGTGGCCCAGCAGAAAAAGCACATTCTTCAGCGGTTACTGGAGGTGCGTGCCATGCTAAGGAAAGGTGCGATAGAGCTCGTCCCAAAGAGGCTCTGGGGATCCGGAGTGTACTCGCTGTACTTTCTCGTCGGAAAGGAGACCGGGGGCTGGATGTCCATTCCTGACCTGCGTTGATTGAAAAAATACTTCAAGTCCCAAAAATTCTGGATTATCACTCTTAAGCACGTGCTCGGACAGCTGGAAGAGAGGGACTTCCTGTCGTCGTTGCACTTAGAGGATGCTTATTTTCACATCCCCATTCACAAAGGACACCGCAAGTTCCTGTGTTTCGTTGGTGCAACGGAACCACTGCCAATTCAAAGCCCTTCCCTTCGGATTGAAGTCTGCACCAAGTGTCTTCACCAAGTGCCTTGCGCCACCGGCGACGCAGCTGCGGAATGAGGGAGTCACGTCTACCCTTATCTGGATGACTGGCTCATCCGGGCCAGCTCTAAGAATATTGCCATCGAGCACACAGCATAGACCATGCACCTGCTGACGGAGCTGGGGTTCTGTGTGAACTATGCTAAGTACTGCTTGATTCCATCACAGGACGCGCCGTTTGTGGGATCCCGACTCAACACCGTGTCGTACCTGGCGTCTCCGTCGGAGGAGAAGATAGCAGCCATCTTGGGCAAAGTACAACTGTAGGCCCTGAATATCGCAAGGGTGGTGTCCATCAAGTCTCTGCTCGGCATGATGTTGTCATGCATATACCTCATCCGGCTGTCAATGCGTCTGCTACAGGAGTTCCTTGACGCCCATTGGTAAAAGTGTCGGGAAGCTTTGAGGATAAGATCACATTGGACGAGAGTTTCCGTCGAGCGATACAGTGGTGGAGGGGTTCACGCATATCTTTCCGGAGGCATGGATTTCCAGTCTGGAAGGATGGGGAACTCACACCGCAAGTCTTTACACAAGAGGCATGTGGCTATGGGAGGAGAAGACGTTGCACTTCAACTTGTTGGAGCTGCTGGCAGTGTTTTGGGCCCTCAAGTCTTTCCTTCTGTCCCTCAAGGGCAAGGTGGTGCGGGTCTTCAGGGACAATACCACCTCCATGCTTTACATCGGGAAGCAGGGGGGCACTAGATAGCCAGTGCTCTCCAAAGAAGCGCAGGTCCTGTGGCACTAGGCCATCGCCCAGGGGATGTTCCTCATCCAGTTTCATCTGACAGGAGTGAAGAACACCATCGCCGACTCGCTCAGCATGGAGCTGCGCTCTTGCCAAAAGTGAGAGCTTGGGCGGGACTAAGTGGATCACCTGCTCTGCAGATGGGGCAATCCCCAGATCGATTCATTTGCGACAGTGACGAACACCAAGTGCCAGAGCTTCGCCAGCAGGTTTCCCCAGCCGGGAAGCATGGGGAACACATTCTCATTCCCCTGGGACGGCTTGTTTCTGCGTCCGTTCCCTCCGTTGCTATTTCGACTAGTCAATCAACTCAGATGGTCCCGGTGTAGGATGATCCTCGTTGCACTGGCATGGCCGAGACAGATATGGTACTCGTACCTTCTTGACATGTCAGCGCCCCCTCCAGTCAAACTTAAGGTGGTCTTGGATCTTCTCGCCAGGGAAGGAGGCGCAATTCTGCACCACGACCCAGGATCCCTGAACCTGCAGGCCTGGCTCCTGCAGCGATAGAATTTGGGGGCTACGATCTCCCAACAGAGTGCAAGTAAGTGCTTGCCAAGGCCAGAGCATCGTCTACTCTTAAATGCTACGGACATAAATGGAAAAGGTTTGCGGTTTGGTGCCGTGCACAGAAGATCAAACCTCTACGAGTCACGGCTCTGCAGGAACTACCGTATTTGCTTTCGTTGGCCAAGGCTGGACTGGCCCAAGCCTCCATCAAAGTTCATCTGGTGGCTATCTCCCGCTATACCAGATCTCCAGGACTGTTGTCATTGTGGTCACACAGTCTGGTCAAGGAGTTTGTCAAACGACTGTTCCGTTCCTTCCTGCCGGTGAAGGCTCCAGCCCCGGCGTGGGAACTCAATGTGGTGCTGATTAGGCTCATGGGTCCCCCATTCGAGCCTATGCATTCGGCGCTACTGACGTTTTTGTCGTGGAAAACAGCTTTTCTTGTGGCCATCACCTCTGCACGACAATTGGGGGAGAGATCCAGGCCCTCATGGAAACCACCTTACTTGACATTCCACAAGACAAGGGTTGTGCTACCGATCCATCCCTCTTTCATGCCCATGGTGCCGTCGGACTTTCATCTAAAGGAGCCCCTGGTGTTGCCTGTATTTTTCCCTATGCCTTTGTCGCCGGCTGAGAGGACTTTGCACTTACTAGATGTGGCTAGAGCGCTGAATTTCTATGTGGACCGCACAGTTTCCGGAAGACGTCACAACTTTTCGTGAACTTTGGCCCTATGAACTGTGGAAGGCCCTCTCCAAGGCTTCCATTTCCAGGTGACTCTCGGGCTGCAAACCGACCGTTATCTGGCATCCGAGAGCCCTTTTGACCAGAGTGAACGCTGCAACTACGGTGTTCCTGTCTGGTGTGCCCCTGCTGGACATCTGCAGGGCTGCTATGTGGAGGTAGACGCACACCTTCACGAGATTCTACTGCTTCGACCGGGATTCCAGGGAGGAGTCCAGAGTCCGCCAAGCAGTGCTGCGCAACCTGTTTGCTTGAAGGTGAGCCTGGTGAGGAGGTAAGAGATGCTTATGTTGAGCCTTTGCCACCTCCCGTGGTTGTGCATGTGTGTACTTCTATGTATTCTTTATTCATGAGCATGTGAACCCATGCCAGACCCCATGCTGGAGAAGGAACCAGTTACTTACCTGTAACTGTTGTTCTCCAGCATGGGTCTGGCATGGAGTCACATGCGAACCCTCCCACTACCCCTCTGCGGCTCTTCTCTTGGTCCTACTGCTACTTTACGTGCTACTAAATCTGAAGATGGCTGCCAGAGGAGGGTCTTAGGTAGAGGGCAGTCATTGACTGGGGGCAGTAAGACCCAGAGATCAGTGATTGGTTGTTAGGGGAAAGAAAGTTCAGAAATTAAACTGATTTTTTCTTTACCGTTGATTCCCAGCCTGACGACGGGGAATATTCATGAGCATGTGAATTCATGCCATACCCATGCTGGAGAACAACAGTTACAGGTAACTAACTTGTTCCTTTATAAATCTACCTGCCTTCACTCTCCGCCCTTTACAATTAATCCAGAACAGGACTGGGAGACTTGTCCTTTGCCTCAAGCCTTGGGATTGTATCTCTCCAGCTCTGAAATCCCTTCATTGGCTACCAGTGGGTGCAAGGATTACATTTAAACCCCTCTGCATTGTCCACAAGGGTTTCTGTGGCCTGGGTCCAATATATCTCCAACTATCCATCCGTAAATACCTCCCCTCTCGAGCCTTTGCTCCTCTAAGTTTATCTCCCTCAGGGTCAGTAGTTTTTCAAAGAAACAAGCTTGGGTAGATCTGTCTTTGGCCTGGTCCTCCCTTTGGAACAGCCTTGCGACCACCTTGAAACTTGAGTAGAACCATCTCTGGTTCCGGAAGCTCCTCAAGACCTTCCTCTTCGCTTCTGCTTTTGCCCCTCTTCTCCCCTGCTTATCTGTTTTTTTTTCTCTGCACTGTGCACCTTGCCACCCACTGTCCTTCGGGCCCAGGTACCTGCTCACCCTGCCACCTTCCTGCACTGCGGCCTGTATTTGTAACCATACAGTCCCACTCTTCTGCACTTATCGGATATACCCTGTCTGACTAATCTAGCACTTGCAAATTGCTGACCACTTCCAGTGTTCATCGCCTTTATTTGTTTTACTTTGTCATTTATTCTGTTATCGCCTCTGTTCCGCACTTTCCATTTCTCCACCCTTTCCATGCACTTTCCCTCTTTCCCTTTTCCATGCACCTGCGCGTTTTCAATTTCACTGGGCCTAGTAAGATCATTGCTTTTGTTTCTCCCTTGTTCCCCTCGCTTTGCCTGGTCGCACTTTGTTTCTCCCTTGTTCCCCTCTCTTTGCCTGAGCACGCTCTGAAACACTTGCATACAAACGCGATACAAATAAAATATCATATATAGCACACTGATGGGATATTTCATATTATAAAAAAATCAAGGAGGGATGCTGCCTAATGAGCAGCTAATAAATTACACAAAACTGCCTGGCCAAACCTAGCAACCGGTCTAGAGCTAGTATCAAGCCAATGCTGCTTGCAGATAGCCAATGGTGTGGACAACGTTCATGGCATGTGCTACTGTAAGGAGACTGTTAAACTGGATTTCCCAACTCAGCCCCCGTGTCCTCGACTCCAGTAGTATCTCAGTGAAGCACGGCTTCTCTGTCCTAGTCTCAAGAAGGTCTTCATTGGTGCTTTGACCTGCGGGAACAACCAGTCTTGAACCCCTGCTTGAGGATCTGTGTGCCTGTTGAGCCTTTGGAAGTGCCCCTAGACCACGGTGGGCTGACCACATCTAACCTGGGCAACCTCACTGCACCTGTCGTTCCGAGCTGAGCCTTGGAATTTTGCAGATCGCCAGCTTGTGCCACAACTTTCACGCTCCTGCATTGTCAGCAATCTCATTGTGAGGGAATCTCTGCTGGGGCTGCTCCAGTTTTGCCGCTAGACAATCAGATGTCGCCTGACCATGGTTACTGTTGAGATGGATTTCTAAAATCAGCCCCTTGGGGAAGATTTCAGGTGGTCGCCCTATCTATGGCAAACGGGGAAGACAGTAAGAGGTTAGCCAAAACCCAATCAAGGTAATGTGGATGAGCAGTCAAGTCTTAGTCTCAGGAAAAGTGTGGGTGTGACCTGTAGCTACAATGAGTCCACACAGAACATCACCAATAATTCAGGTTATTCAGTAAGTATGTGAAAATACAATTATTTCTGAGGCTTGTGGAATCTGCTTAGATCACATGCTGTGCATAGGCCGACATCTAGCGGAAGCTGCAGATTATTATAGTTGTTGTTTCTGAAACTCGAAAAGGGACGTTGACAGGGTGTGCCATTAAAACTATCCCTAGTGTGACGTCCACTGTACCCATGATCCCTCACACGTCGAGGTCCCTCAGATTGTTTTTTTCTGCCATTCCAGACGGACGCCCGTAGCGGAGCTCCTCTTACGGCGTAAAGCCATTGACATATTTCAATTGCCGATAGTTCATTCGTTCTATCCTTTATTTCACCGACCATCAAAATCTCGCATCAGTGAAGACAAACTGCCCATCTAAAGACTACCGCAACAGATCGTTTGGCCTTGGAAGGCCGCCCTGGGCTTCGGCCCATACAATGAGAGAGGGGTGGAGGTCATTCTAGGATCTATATTCCCCTTTTCTTACACTACTTTTGCCCAGCTGCCATTTTTTGTATTTATGGACAAGACCCCCTTTAAATTCTGCCCCAAGAGAAATAGAACATTTCAGTGGGTCGATGAGCATTTAATCTGTAACTTGTCTCCCAAGAGACCACATCCAGCCTTCTTGTCGAGCGTGTAGGCTCTTCAAGCTGAAGACTTTAAAGGACCAATCTACAAAACACTGGGCCCACTACGGCAGGCAACTCGAAATCGGAGGTAGGTGCTTTCAGTGATGGCAGCAACGCAGCAGTTTGGGATGGCGAGGGCGACGGCGTTGCTTCGGCTGCCCAAATGCAGGCCCACGACCCCAGAAGACAGGCCGGCGGCCCTGTTGTGTGGACCCCACCCGGCGGCGGAAGCGCTCCAATTCCATCCACCACTAAACAAATACCCCCAGGTCGAGACTGGACACATGGTACGAGCGGTCGACAACGCACGACACCCAGGGAGAGGTCAGTTGAGTCCCCTTCCTCTGGGCACTCTCGCTCAAGATCGCCGCACGACAGGACCCTACCCTTGAAAGACAGCGTGGGTGTT